>NC_140964.1:27812442-28024942 GCF_056783735.1 Eptatretus burgeri
TCCACACAAATATGCTTCTCCACTACCTCGTGTGCTCACATTCGGTTCCATCACTCAGCTTTCTTGCTCAATCCTCCTCAACACCCTCGCTGATCAGAGGCTTTCGATCTCGACCGTCTCAATCTTGACTGTGTCAATTCTGACCACAACCATCACAATCTTGACCTTGTTGACCTCGACAATGAAAAGCATCTCATCCTGAAAAAGGTTGCTGCTCATCAGTAGAGGATAAATGGAGTTTCTGGGACTTCCATTCAAATGAATGGGGGAAAAGGGAAAAACTTTCTGACTCAAGCCCCAAAAGTCCAAAATAGGAGACTGATTTTCTCCCCACCTATCCCCTTCCCTCCCATACAAGCAAATGCAAAATTGCGACTTACTGATTAAAGCACTTCTTCCCTTTCATATTTTCATTCCACTCAAAGAGCAAAACCAACGTATCTTTGTCCATGTTCTACTTTAAGGAATAACTTAATTTTCCGATTACATTCGTCAACATCGAGTATGCAGACACTCCTCACTTAATGACCTACCTGTTTCACGACCGCGCGGACTTACGACCAGCTCTCCGACCAGTCGGTATTGTACGCTGTATGAGAACTTTGGTTGTGGAAATGGGAGCACGGCGTCTCAGCGGTGCGGACCCCGAACCACTACCACACTTTGAAGGATTCGATGACTAAAATGTTTATCTGAATGTCTTTTTTTTATAACTTTAATTTTTTTGGTACATCATTTTTATAATTTTTGCTGATTGTATTTTTATGTTCTGTAATATGTAAGAGTTATGCAAATTAAAACAAAGTTATCAAGTTGGAGTTTCCTTTAGACCTTTTCTTTATTCAGAATAAATAAAAATGATTACCTTTTTCAAAATGAAATTTCCACCTGTATATTCTTACTATATCACCAACCTTGAACTTAGGATTTCTGACATTAATCTCTTTTTCATAAACTAATTTTGGAAATGTTTCTGATGGTTTAGTATTCGTTGAGGTGTGAATCGTATCATTATACTTATCTACAATGCGCTGAATTAAAGATAACCATTGTTGAGAACCGAGTTTATTTAATTTTTAATATAGTCTCTCTTTTAAAGTGTGATTGAATCGTTCAATAACAACTGCTTTTCCTGCATGAAAGGTGCTGTATAATATAATGCTGTTGTTTTTAAGAAAATTCATAAATGTTTTGTTGTAGAACTCTGTACCCTCATCAGTCCACAATTTTTTAGGTTTTCTCTTGCTTTTATTGAATATCTGTTGGAAAGCTAACATAAGAGTATTACCTGTTTTGTTTTTCAAAGGGACAACCCACGTATATCTACACCTCAAATCAATAACGGTTAAAGCATACTTGTACCCCTTATCATAATTGAGTTCAATTAAATCAGCAGACCAGATATAGTCAACTTCCTTGGAATAAACCTTCCTTCTATGAAACTTTGTGATTATTGGTTTATGTAATTCATCAGCTAATTGCTCTTCAATCTTAATGATATCATGAGAGCCGATAAGTTTTTTGAATTTTCAAGCCCAAGTTTCAATTTAGAACAGATCATCTTCTTCACGATGAACCGATCAATGTTTTCTCTCAAGGTTGGATTTTGTATCAGAGACAAATTAAACAACATTTCTCTATCGGCTTCATGTTTTTCTTCCAACGTTGTGCTATTTCCATAATCAATATGATGCCTCATGCACACTTCATCAACCCTATTGAGAGGTTTGCTCCACGGTTTAGGATTGTCAGCCTCATCTGATCTTTTATTCAAGTTTGTTCCCGGACCATAGAAGAATACCCTGGTCGATGCAATTCCCTTCGTATTCCAGTAGTTGTAAATTTACTTCCTGATAAAAACTTTTGTATATCTCCCCCACGTTTGTGTTTGGAGATGAATTTACTGTTTTTAGAGCCACACAGCGAACATATGCCTTTATGTACAACCCTGTCATTTTTACTTTTAAAATATGAGATTTTTTAGTATTAGATTTCTTTTTACATTCGAGACAATAACTCATTTATTTATGAGAAAAATTCTGACAGAGTGCGAAAACCTTTTTAGTTTCCAACATGCACATTCGAATCTTAATTTTTAAAACATAAAGAATCCTTAGAAATGTCTTCACTCTCTCCTCCATTTATTTAAGAAAAAAAAATGTAAAACTTTAATCAGTCCCAACATCATCAATAATATAATCTTTTCCTTCTTTCTCTTCTTTATCTCCACTTTCTCGTTTAAATCTTCTCCCTGAAACCGATGTTAATAGGATCTTGACGCAAATGTTAATAGGATGTTAAACCGATCTTGACGCAAATATTTCTCATAGACTTGCCAATTCTTTGTTTTCCGCCTCGGTGCGTTGAGATTGATTTATTTTCTGGAATACCTTCGATCTTTTCAAAATCTCACTGGTTTCCAAATTTTTATACATATTTCTTCTCTCTCTCTTTCCTCCCTCTCCCTTGTGTCTCTCTCTCTCTCTCTCTCTCTCTCTCTCTCTCTCTCTCTCTCTCTCTCTCTCTCTCTCTCTCTCTCTCTCTCTCTCTCTCTCTCTCTCTCTCTCTCTCTCTCTCTCTCTCTCTCTCTCTCTCTCTCTCTCTCTTTCTCTCTTTCTCTCTTTCTCCCTTGCCTCCTTCTCTCTCTTCCCCGTCTCCTCCTTCTCTCTTGTCTCAGTTTCTTCAACTCCTTCCTCATCCCTTAATATCCTTGAATCACTTTCACCCCATAGAATATCATACATATATTCATCAGGGTTTCTTGTTATTCCTGCATCCAAAATAATTTTTTTTTACAACAGGAAACCAATAAAATTTCTTCTGAATTTCTAAAAGAGCCTTGCGTTTTCTTAACTTAATTTTTTTTTCATTGTTTAACATTTTAGTTGAATCCAAAGTTGTTGGTTTATTAACATCAGTATAAAGCCAATCTTTTATTGAAAATACCTCATTCTTATGTTGTGGAACATATTTATTAAAATACCGAATACCCTTTTCTTGAAGGTATGCTTGGGCACAGAAATGATAATTTTCTTGAAGCCTTCTTGGTGTCATTTATGTATTAGAAATATATGACAGATCAATATAATGACAGGAAATACCTCCCCATCTTCCCATAGTTAAATCATTTTGTATTTCCTTACTTATTATATATAATCCTGTTCTTTGTGTTTTCATGATATTGTTATGAATTTGGAATTCAACTGTACACAACATACAGGTTCCCTTAGTCAGCTATGTTGATAAGTGCATGTTCCTGAGATAGCTCACCTTCCATTGTTTAAATGTTTTGAAATCGATTAGATGCACTGCGGATCGATTTAATAGTTGGGGAGCGAACAATGGATACGTCCCTCCCCCTCTTCTGCGAAGAGGAAGAAGAACCCTGCAGTGACGTCAACAACTCCCTCCCACCCATTGTTGAGCGGGGGGTGGATCACGAGGGCATGAGTCATGCCGGGTTCAGGGGAGGGGGTGCAAAGGATAAAGAGGACATCCTTTCTTTGTTCAAAAAGAGTCTCATGAAAGAGTTTGTGGGAGTCCCATGGTAGGGCTGAGTTCGTGGGCTGAGTTCGTAAAGAGTCCCGTGGCAGAGTTCGTGAAGAGTCCCGTTCTGAGTCCCGTGTGCAGAGTTCGTGTGCTGAGTCCCGTGGGAGGAGTAAGCTTTTAGCTTCGGAGAGAGCAGTCGTTCAGCAGGCCATCGGGTCCTGCTTGGCTTGCTTGGCTTGAAGCCTTCAGAAGCTTTTTGCTTCGGCTGGCTCAGTGAGCTTCGGCTGCTGCTTTGCTTTGGAAGGAACTTGAGCCGGTTGTTCGGTTCGAGCTGCGAGTGGAGGCTTCTTCCTCTTCTTCCTCTTCCTCTTGGTTCGTGGAGCTTTTCGTTCTCCATTTTGTTTCGCGGCTTGGTGCGACGCGTCGGCCTCTTCTTGGAGTTGGTTCCTCGGGGAAGCGACGCATCGACAGGAAGGATCGGCGCCTCATCTCACCGGCACGTGTTGCGAAGCGTGGGAGGATTCGCGGGAGCTCGGGAAGGAACGCGGCTCACAGCGATTTGAATCCAGCTCGCTCTCGCTGGAGCGCGGGTCCGGACAAGTTGAAGACCACACGAGGTGGAAAGGTTCGAGTCAAGCTCTTATCTGAGTTTCAGTTCACCTGTCCTCTGAGTTGGAGCTCATGATTAAAGGCCTCAGCCACCGTTTCTTGTGTGTGTGTGTGTGTGTGTGTGTGTGTGTGTGTGTGTGTGTGTGTGTGTGTGTGTGTGTGTGTGTGTGTGTGTGTGTGTGTGTGTGTGTGTGTGTGTGTGTGTGTGTGTGTGGGCGCGCGCATGCGCGTACGTGTGTCCGTGGGCCCGTCTAATAAGTGGGAACTGCTGTTAAGTGTAAATGACTGTACATAATAAGTAGACGGTTGTAGTTATTTTGTCGTGCTTTTGTTGCTTTATAATTGCATACGTGTTTTGCCTTATTTAATAGCATACATGTTTCATTATAATAAATGTCCTTGTGTGAATGTAAACCTGCTCGTTGCGTCCATTCCCTCATTGACTGAACATTTCGTGTGTGGGGAGTTAGAAAGCCGTTGGTTTGCCGTAATTGGGGGACATTTGGAACGACGGTTCTCGGCGGCTACGCCGCTCGGAATCGCGCACGGACAAGCTCGCCTCGGCGGTTTGTTCCGTACGAGATCCGTCGAGGGTGGAATACCCTGGTAGTTGGATCACGTGGGTATTTAGGTACATTGAAGATTGGCAATCGACTCTACCCCACGTGATCTGCTGATTGGCGTATTTCGGTTCTTGTAAAAGGACTCGTCGCTCGGAGTTATCCGGGCGGCGATCGATATTCCGGGCGATCGGTCGGGCCGACTCGACTTGCGGCTCCGTTCAGAGCGGTCGGTTGGCGGCTGACCCCCGGCCTGTAACAATATAAACTAGAGGGGGAGCACTCTGGAGAGTGCAAAACCTCCGCCGCCAATACTGCTGGGTCACTCAAGTGAACCTTGTATCTTATTCATTAAATATGATGTCAACAGTGCTGACAGTTATAGTTCTTTTCTACAACATTTTTTGGGGGGGGGGGGGGGGGTTGGAAATCACTTAAAACATGTAGAAATGCAAAAAAAAGAAATCGAAATTGTGTTGAAAAAAAAGTTGCAAAATAATTTTTTTCTCTAACAATTATTTTGGGGGGGGGGGGTTGGAAATCACTTAAACCATGTAGAAATGCAAAAAAAAACATTTTTTTTCTCTAACAATTTTTTGGGGGAGGGGATGGAAATCACTTAAAACATGTAGAAATGCAAAAAAAAAAATTCTCTATTTTTTGGGGGGGTAACAATTTTTTTGGGGGGGTTGGGGGGGTTGGAAATCACTAAAAACATGCAGAAATGCAAAAAAAAAAAAAAATTCCTCCAACAATTTTTTTTGGGGGGGGGGACCAAGTCCAAAATTTAATGGCATGATCCTTGGACCATACCTAATCCCCCCCACCACCTAGTTTCGTCGAAATCCGTCGAGGGGTTTTTCCGTAATACTGTTCACAAACAAAACAAACAAACAAACAAACAGAAAGGGGTGAAAACAGCAACCTCCATCCATCTTCGAAGATGGCGGAGGTGAATAAACTAGAGGGGGAGCACTCGGGAGAGTGCAAAACCTCTGCTGCCAATACTGCTGGGTCACTCAAGTGAACCTTATATCTTATTCATTAAATATGATGTCAACAGTGCTGACAGTTATAGTTCTTTTCTCCAACATTTTTTTTGGGGGGGGGGGGCTGGAAATCACTTAAAACATGTAGAAATGCAAAAAAAATTCTCTATTTTTGGGGAGGGGTAACAATTGTTTTGGGGGGGGGAAATATTTTGTTGCACCAAGAGAAACCTCCTAAAATATTTGACCCTCATTCCTCAATCGCATATGTTCCTCGACTGAAATATAGTAATAATCTTCACCTTCTACTTCTCCAGGTCTTATTGCTCTCGTTGTTGTTGATACAATATGAACTACATGGTGCTTTTTAAGCAAATTTAAAATATTCTCATTTGTACTATACAAGAACCTTGATTGATGAAAGTTTTTTTTCCAGAAGCAGATTTACTCACAAGATTTATAATAATAGTTGTCATTTATATATGTAATTGTTTCTAAAATAAAAAATATATCCCTTAATATCTCATCTTGTTTCACAACAATATATTTATATTTTTCAGTCGTGTGCTTCATATAATCCCCAAATTATTTTACTACATTATGTAGAACAATTGTCTCTCCAAAAATTGTTTATATCGATTGAATTTAACTTGAATAAAATTAAAGAATGATCATTGTTTCTTTTTGAGCGACGAGGAAGTTGAAAGTATGATTGACTAAGATAAATACAATTGCAAGAAGAATGTCTCCCTCTTGTGTAGTTGCCATCCATTGCCGTTTGGTTTCTCTCATTAACCCAATCATCAAAGATTACGAGATTCTTTTTTGATTTATCCAAATCTTGGGGAGAAGGTATATCATCCGTATTATCACTAAGAATACAAGTTATTGGCTTTGATTTCTTTTTATATCTCTGTGTATCACAAAATAGTTGTATTATATCTTCAATGTTGTAATCATTTAGTTTCTTTTGAAGTTTAAATAAACCGATTATATCTTCTTTTTGAAGACCAGCATTAAAACCTTGTGAGAGCAGTTGACACTCAGGTTGAAAACTTGACTTTGTGAAAATTATTAAATTATCATAATCTAAAAAGTTAGGAGAAAGGAGCATCTTCAAAAGTCAGCAGGTTTTTCCACATCCACTTGAACCAACTATGAGACATCTTCATGAATTTGGAAGATTTTTGTGGTTGTTAAATTTGATCTTATTTTCCCAAATGGGTAAAAAAAAATCATTCATTTATATATTTGGAAAACAGGTTATTTAATTTATTATTGGCCTTTTTAGAAACTCTATATTTTATCCTAAGTTCGGGTTTAATTTCTAGATAATCCATTATTTTATTTATACAATATCTTGTGTTGATATTTCCCTGAAAATGGCAATCGTGAATAATATATAACAACAATCCTTTGAACATTTCTCTAATACGTTTAGTTTCTTCCATTGTGAGGAAAGGTGTGTTATCACCCTCATACTTTACATTCATTTCTCTAATCAATCTTGTAAAGTAATTCATTTTTGGTGTAAATTTAAAAGAATTATATTCCTTTTTCTATTTTTTATTATCATTAATTAGAAGATAATCACAGAACACACATTGTTTATCGGCTTTTGACTCTGTGTTTAATCCCCGTCTTTCACACGCAGGACAATTCTCAAATTTGTCATGTGGAGAATCAGCAAAATTCAAGAGGCTCAAAATCTAGTAAACGATTCATATTATAAAGTAAAACTTTACTTCAAATAAAATTCATCTTCAGTATCATCTTCGGTACTTTCATTGGTGCTTTCACAATCATCTATAAAACTACTTTCATTACTATCGTTTGAACACAAACTCTCAGTATCATAACTGTCTTCTGTTCCAACAGAGATACTATCATCACTCTCATAATCTTCAAAATCTTCAATTGAATAATGACTCGTATTTAATTAGTAGAAAAAAACATTACCATCTGTGTCTCAATACTTCTTTTCATTAACAAATTCAACTACTAATTTTTTTAATGTTAAAGGTAATTTTAAAATGGTCCTTAACTGCTCTTGAACGAAATGTCATTTCACCTGATATATTAACATCCTTTATTGGGGCTTCAAGCATGGCTGAAGCTCTATTGAAATCGTTAGTATTATTATTAAAGGCGTTTTTATGTTCTACTGACCGATTTTGTGGTGGATCTGGAGGGAAAACAGTTTGATGAAATTGAACGAAACTTAACAGGATAATTACTCACCACCTGAAGTTTATACTATGAAACATTTGATGACATAGGTCACGTGGTATGGCGGCCATATTGGATTTTATCCAAAACCTAAAAACATCTTCTTCTCCAGAAGGGATAATCTGACAGCCTCAATCTTTTGCACACATTTGCTAAGTTGCATGGGAATGTAAAGTTGTTAATTTGGTTGAAATCGTTATTTAATTTATATGATTTTAAATGATGCCGATTCGCCTCATTAAATATGCAAAATATGCAAATGAGAGTTGAAAAAATTTAATGACAAATTTAGATAGCACATAAACAGGGGACTCCCAATATATTTATACTATGTCTGTATTTGCCCCCAGTGCCCCCCAAACTTGAAAATGACCCATTTTTGAAATGTCATAAAATAAAAACAACGCTTGGATGAAATTCAATGAAGCTTAACCATTTAATAACTCTCCACCTGAAGTTTATAGCTTGAAAATTTTGATGACGTACGTCACGTGGTATGGCGGCCATATTGGATTTTCTCCAAAACCTAAAAACATCTTCTTCTCCAGAAGGGATAACCCAACAGCCTCAAGCTTTTGCACACATGTCCAATATTCCATGTGAATGTTAAGTTGTTAATTTGGTCAAAATCGTTATTTAATTTATATGATTAAAATGATGCCGATTCGCCTCATTAAATATGCAAAATATGCAAATGAGAGTTGAAAAAATTTAATGACAGATTTAGATAGGTCATTAACAAGGGACTCCAAATATGTTTATACCATGTCTGGACTTGACCCCAGTGAGGCCCCAGAGACCCCCAAAGTTGAAAATCACCCATTTTTGACATGTCGTAAAATGAAAACCAAATAAGATAGACAAAAAGTGACCACATATTCTGGAAGATATTTTAACGTTCTACAAGTTCGCCATTTACATTAATATGCAAATGTGGAGTTATTGGACTTTTTTGGGGACTTGAAAATTTGTCCAGCCTCGATTTGTCCAATGTGAAGTTTCTTTCTTTATCATGTATTGCAATGGGTTTTTCAATCCTTCATTGATATGACATGAGGGACCCCGAAACTGGGCCCCATTGCAGACTTGAACTAACTTTCTAACTCGGAAAACCCATATCATGTGACAGGGTGATGGTGTTGAAATTTGTTAAAATTGAGGCACGCCTTGAAGCCCGGGATTACTGGTTTACCAGTTTTAATTTCATCAGGATTTACATATTTAGGGTTGTTGAAAAAAAATACAAATTTCTCCTTGCATATAACAGATGGTCTTATCTTTTCTTTATAAAGCTTCATCCATAAGGTTTTTTTTATTTTTTGATGCTTTTTCTTGTTTCATTGCTTTTTCTAGTTTTGAATATATTACCAGAAGGAGAGGAGAAACTTTTGTTGGAGCTACTTTGATTGATGTTCTTCCAGATATACTAAAAGCCCTTCCACTGAAGGAAATTGAAGAACTCATATTATTCACCATAATTGTTTTTATCCAATAGTTGTTATATTTATCTTTATTCAATTTTACATCCTCGACATATTTCTCAGTATCTTTTACAAATGGAGAGATTGATTGAAACTTGTCTTTTGTGTCTTGATACATTGTATTTATTAAGTGAAAAAAGTTGGAGGATAAAATGATTTTAAGCACAGATTCACCTATATATGAAACAAAATTTTCATCAAGAAAATTTTATTTTAAGCAAAGTTTTGTTTTATAAATATGGTGAACACAACGTACTGCGATGTTTGTAATCATGAATGGGGAATCCCCCGCCATTGAATGAAAAAGGTCATACATATTCAAGATAATAAGGGAGGTGAATTGGAAACAAGACACCATTTGGTCATCATCTTGAAAAAGTTCCCCAGGGGTGAGGAACGTAGTAACCAAAAATAATTGAAATCAGATAAGCGGTTTTCCATTTATTACAAAAAACATTTTTTCCAAGATGGCCACCCCAGTCGGCCATCTTGGATCTGGCCACGCCCAAAATCAATAGGGTTCTTCCTTTTCAAGTGGTACATGTGTGACTCAAATTTCAAATCGATATGGCGAAAAAACATTTTTTTAAGATGGCCGCCCCAGTCGGCCATCTTGGATCCGGCCACACCGAAAATCAAGAGGGTTCTTCCTTTTCAGGTGGTACATGTGTGACCCAAATTTCAAATCGATATGGCGAACAGTTTATGAGTTATCGCACTCATAGCTATAAATGTTGACGCCCGAACGGACGGATGGAGGGACGGACAGCCGGACGACCCGGGTGACAAAAAACCCCTTCAAACCAACAAACACACATTCAATCTTTTCAGACAAATATCTCCACTTGACCAAGAAACAAAACATTGTGATAGATGTGATAATGATATTCTTTAAAAAATCTACTGTATAAATGGCAGTCCTACTGTCTGTCTGTCTGTCTGTTTGTTTGTAACCAATAAGCTCCTAGACCAGTGAACTGATCTTGATGAAACTTTACACACATATAGACCTAACATTCAGCTCCAGGATGCGCTGAGTGGCTTTCCATAAAAATGAAAAAAATATCTATTTTAAAAAAATTCCATTAAAAAAATGGCTTTCGAATATTGCGCCGGCATATTAATAATAACAAAAGGCTTCATGGTTAAAAACGCTCGGGTTTTTTGAAATACAAAATGTTCGTATTCCTTGACTTTTTAAACATACACATTCTCCTCCTGTCATTTGAATTCTCAAACTGCACGCGCACAACAACAGCTAATTGCTGATAGATCTGCTCATGAAAGAGTCAGGCAAGCGGAGTCAGCTGCGGAGAGAGAGAGAGAGAGAGAGAGAGAGAGAGAGAGAGAGAGAGAGAGAGAGAGAGAGAGAGATATCGAGAGAGAGAGAGAGATATCGAGAGAGAGAGAGAGAGAGAGAGAGAGAGGGAGAGAGAGAGAGAGAGAGAAAGAGAGAGAGAGAGAGAGAGAGAGAGAGAGAGAGAGAGAGAGAGAGAGAGAGAGAGAGAGAGAGAGAGAGAGAGAGAGGTCTTACTGCTGATATATCTGCTCATGAACAAGCCAGGCAAGCAGAGTCGGCTGCAGAGAGAGCGTTGCTCAACTGCAAATAGAGCGTCACACCGACGGGCGAGAGAAGCACAAAACTCACGTTCCAGCTTTCTCGGTCCGGGTTTTGGCAGGACATCAAGGACAGTTGCCACTGCTGCTAGAAACATTGAGTGGCTCAAGGCCGCCTTCAACTATGACCTCTCTGAGGATTACGGCAGCATAGAGCCTTCCTTCCATAAATCTGAGGAATAAAAGAAGCCTTCCTAATTTTCTCCATATAACTAATGCTTCAGTCTAACTTGCGTGAGTAAAATAGGGCAAATTTCGTGGGTATTACCGGGTACTTCAGCTAGTATATAATAAACACCTTCAATCACGCAAACACAAGAACAATGAAGAAAGGGAAGGTGCCACGAAATTCTCCATTAAAAACACTGATGGGACATTTAAAGGGCATATAAAAATAAGATTGTTTTGCTTTCAAGACCCTGGACCATCTTCAATCATGGAAGCTGTTGTTATGGTTAAACAAAGTATTGAAACTATAATTAAAAACACATTCAGTGAAATGAAAACTTTTAAATTTTATATGGGAGTAAAATTGAATATGGCAAGAGAAGGCAATGAAACTACTCCCTATATGAGGACAAACCCTCACTTCATCTCATTTCGAGATTTTGTAAGATGTGACATTTACGATGAACTCCAGAGCCAAGAACAAGATGTTGATAACACTGTAGTTGGTGGTGGATTTGCTTTTACAAAAATAATCTTTTTAGATATACACATCTTAAAATCAGATCCTCTTCAAGCTTCTTCTTATATTGATTTACCAAAAGAGATAAAACTTAAGAAAGCGGTTGTTAATATTCAAAACAAAGATAATATATTGTTGTGGTTGAGGAAATTCGCAAACCACCATTCAGGTCCCGTAGGTGAGATATCTCTGTAAGTACATGTGTAGTTAGCCCCAAACCCGTTGTTTAGAGGGAATAAATGTGATTCATTCGGGCTGCGACCCTTTGAGATAGCCGTTTTTCTGTTCTATCTTTATTTTGAACCAACCACGTCTCAACCGCCATCACACAACAACCACCAACCGCAATGCCGCTTCACAACAACAACAACGCCAACAGCCACGACCTTTACCGTCACGGCTCGCTCTCGCAAACATCACACCACCACCACCACAATAAACCCTCCACCACCTTCACCTCTCCTCCTTCTGCCACCATTCCCGCACCGCTTGTGGGCACCGAGCGTCAGGCTGTCCTGGCCTCGTGCGGGACGCGCGCTGAGCCGCGAGTGCAAAAAGCGGCCTTTCCGAGGAAAGGTCGGATCAGGAATGATACACGCCCACTTCCGATCCGTCCAATCATTAAGCGCGGGGCGATTTGGCCCCGCCTCCAGGCGCGTCGGAGGAGAATCGATATATGCAAATTCGAGGATCAGGGGAGGTTCACGCCCACTTTTCCTCCGTCCAATGGGCGAGCGTAGCTCCGCCCCCGAGCTCATCCTGATCCGGAAATTTGCATATGGATTCTCCTGCCGTACTATAAAGCGCCGAGCGTGGGGCAAATTCAGTCAGTTTTGTTTTGGGTCGGAAGCAGTTGGAGGCAGTTGCAGTTTTGGGCTCGGTTGAGTTGGAGAGGTGTGGCGGCGGCGGAGTGTGGCAGCAGCAGTCAAGACGGGTCTGGAGGAGAGTTGGTCTGTCGGGGTTCGGAGTCTGTCGGGGAGCTGCAGAGAGGGGAAGCCGGGAACGCGGTCGAGGTCGCAGTGGAGTCGCTCGTCGCGGGACCCAAGCAAGCCAGCTATCCTCTTTCCCCAGAGCATCAACAACCCCCCTGTTTCCCCCCGCGTTGAGATAGTGCGAAAAGGGGGCCTCGTTCCCACCCCATTCCAAGCAGTGCCAACGAAACCCGCGGAGTCGGGGCACCGCCGCGACATTTGCGGCTCATCACAAGACGGGTAGGCTCCACGCGGTCTCGGCCCACAGCCCCGTCTGTCCCCTTGTATTTGAGGGTGGCCCCTTTTTCTTTTGCTTTTGAGTATATGTGTTGTCGGTGCCGTCTGTAAAGTAAAACTGTGTAAGTGTTGCCGTGTGCTCACGTAGTCGGTAGTAGATCTGCATTGTGTTTCTTTTGTTGCAATTGCTTTTGGTGCATAATTGTTGTAATTGTACATGTGTGCTTTCCGTTTGCCGCGGAATAAATGTGCCTCATGTTGAACTGTTTTTCCCGTTTCACTTCGTCTTTTCTTTAATTGAATCTCCATCTTACTTCACGTAAAGGGTTGGTGGTGGGCTAAATACGCCCGATAATTAATCGGAACCGTCGAGGTTGACGATAACACCGCTCGGTTATCCCGATAGTACGGAACGGGTCGCTTAAAGTGTCCCGTGTCCGAAGTCGACCTGCGGCGAGGTGCGATCGCCCAGTCTACCCTCCGTGTGGGTACTTAGGTAATGTTGAATTTGGCGAACAACCCTATCCCACGCGGGGGGCCGATTGGCACGATCGTGGTGAGGCCGAAAGGCCCACCCGTGACTAGTTCCTGGCGTTAGTCCGAGAGGGTCATGACGGAATTGTCCGTCCGGTGGGCGAGGTTCCGCGATTCGAGTTACGTGGCCGCTCGCACGCCGGCGGGCGCGAATTCGCAACAATATGTTTCCTATGGTCTGTTCTTGCTCACTTACATCCTCCACAATGGAAACCTGAAAGGGTTGAATATTATAAGAAATATGAGAATACATTGAATGTTAAAGATTTAAAGTTTCCAATGTCATTGAGAGATATTCCTAAATTTGAGAAAATGAATAATCTATCTGTTAATGTATATGGATTAACGGATACAAACAAAGTTCAGATATTAAATATTTCAAACAACTATAAAAAGGATGAAACACATATTGAACTTCTCTACTTTACTTCAAAGGAAAAATCACATTATGCTTTCATCAAAAATTTATCAACATTAACCAAATCACAACTACACAAGAGAAAATGTAAAACATATCCTTGTAAAGGCCCTGTCACACCTTGACGATTTAGCCAGCGTATGCCTGACGTATGCAAAATTTGGCTAAAACGCTGGCACACGTCGAATACGTTATGGCTAAGTTTGTATACGTTAAGAGCACGCTGGCATACGTCGTAGTAGGCTGGCTTTTTTCGTAGTACGCTGGCATACGTCTTTGTATGCCGAGGTGTTAGACAAATTTTCCATGCTTGAAATTTTTTGACGTATGCCAGCGTATGACTAACATGTTCTGCATAATGCTGGCCATAAGTTGTAGGTACGTTACATGATCGTTGACACACATCGACACACGTTACTTGTAAGTTACTCATAAGTCGAAACACGTCAAGGTAATGGTTGGCGTGAGTGTTCCAGACTCCCTGATTTTTTTTTGTTTTTTTTTTTCTTCGGTATGACGGTGATGTTGACACTTCGATTTCTAGTGCGGTTATAATACAATATAATTAATAGGCTGCCGCTCAACGATTTAAATCATAACCGCACTATAAATCGAACTGTCAACATCACCGTCATACCGAAGGAAAAAAAAAAACAGGGAGTCAGGAACACTGACGCTAACCATTACCTTGACGTGTTTCGACTTATGAGTAACGTACAAGTAACGTGTGTCGACGTGTGTCAACGATCGCGTAGCGTGCCTACAACTTATGCCAGCGTATGCGGAACATGTGTCATACATATAGTACGTCGAGAAATTTTCAACATGCTGAAAATTTCTCGACGTATGACGACGTATGCTAGAAAACTACGATGTATGCCAGCGTGCTTCAGCGTGCTCTTAACGTATACAAAACTTACCCATAACGTAGTCGACGTGTGCCAGCTTGGTTCGGAAAATTTTTCATACGTCGGCATACGCTGGCTAAAACATCAAGGTGTGACAGCGGCTTCACACTTCGATGTCTAGTGCGGTTATGATTTGAATCATCGAGCCGCAGCCTATGAATAGCCTACGGCACATGATCGTTGGCGATACGCTGCCGCACTATGCATTAGTCAGACTATCGTTGGGCATAGGTTGTGAACGCCAACAACACGCAAAGCATTCGTTGGTACAAGTTATCTATATTTGATTAAAACGTTCTGTGTATGTTACTAATACGTTATGCATACGTCCAACATGTTATTATACACCCAAAACTTAAAAAAAACATCAATAGTTCAGCGTACGCCAGCGTTTTACATACATTTTGAGACCTTGCCATACGCTGGCTAAAATGTCAAGGTGTGACAGCCCCTTAAGAGATGTCTCAACTCCTTTCACACAAAAGATCGATTAAATCAACATTCAAAATATTGTCGTAATCATAAATCAACCGTAATCAATTTAATCCAAATAAATCATGCACAAATAAATATCAAAAACATACTCCTTGTATTTTCTGTTATTATATCAAATCATCTGTTGGTGATGAATACAACAAGTTCGAACTTTATAGAGGAGAAGATGCCTCAGAGAAGTTTGTAAGACGATTGGAAAAAGACTGTATAAGACGAAGAGAAATAATGGTTGAAACCTATAAACCAATGTCATTAACAAAGGGAGAGAAAAAGGAATTTAGAAAGAACAGTATCTGTCATATTTGTGAGGAGAAAATTGAGGGAGAGGTCAAAGTTAGGGATCATTGTCGTCTTTCTGGAAAATATAGAGGTCCAGCTCATTCCCATTGTAATCTTAATTACAATCCCCCAAACTTTATTCCTGTCTTTCTTCATAACAATGCTCACTATGACACATATCTATCTAGAAATGAACGTTCAAAGACATCTGGAGATATTTCTGCTATTCCTAACACAGATCAAAAATACATCTCATTCATAAAAACAATTCACACATCCTCCATAACCCATATCAGATTTCTTGACACATACAAGTTTATGACAAGTCCATTATCTAACTTAGCATCAAATATTAAAAACTTACCGAATCTTAAATCACATTTCTCAAATTAAGAAGATATTGATCTCTTATCACAAAAGGGAATATATCCATATGACTACATGGATTCATTTGAGAAGTTTAAAGAAACACAACTTCCTTCAAGGGAAAGTTTCTTTTGCAAGTAGAATAAAACTCATATTTCCGATAGAGATTATACACAAGCTAAAAAGGTTTGGGAGAAGTTTAATATAAAGAATGTTGGTGAATATCATGATTTGTATCTTGAAACTGATGTATTGTTATTGGCTGATGTGTTTGAAACTTTTAGAACAGTCTGTCATAATAGAAATTCTTATGGATTTGACCCCGCTCACTATTACACGGCCCCGGGTTTGGCTTGCAGTGTGACATGTTAAAAATGACAAAACAGAATTTGGAATTAATCAGTGATATAAATATGTTTTTAATGATAGAGAAGGCGAAAAGAGGAGGAATATCTCAAGTATGTTCCAAGAGATATGCTAAAGCAAATAACAAATATCTTCCTGATTATAAGAATGAGGACAACTCTTACCTGATGTATTATGATGCGAACAATTTATATGGGTGGGCTATGTCTCAATCTTTACCTTCTGGAAAACTTAAATGGGTTAAAGAAAAACATTATGAAAAAGTTTTACAAGACATTGTTGTTTCCTCTCAGAAAGAATTGGATGAAGCTGAAGTTGGATATTACTTTGAGGTTGATTTAAAATATCTAAAAGAACTTCATCACAAACATAAAGACCTACCTATGCCCCTGATAAAGAAAGTCCAAGAAAAGAATGGTTAAGTGATTACCAACAGTCATTTCATTAAAAAGGTAAATCTCCAGAAAAACTACTAATAGAACGACATTAAATGATAAAGAAAGTTTTGTTTTGCATCAAAGGAATTTGAGACAATATTTATCTGCTGGGTTGAGAGTGAGGAAAATTCATCGGATTTTGAAATTTAAACAGTCATTGGTTGAAGAAGTATATTGATTTTAAAACAAAAAGGAGAACAGAAGCAAAAACAGATTTTGAGAAGGAGTTTTATAAATTGATGAATAATGCTGCATTTGGAAAGACTGGAAAATGTTAGGAATCGACAAAACATAAGACTTGCTGCATCTTGGAAACAGGCTTCAAAGTTAATTAATAGACCGAGCTTTGAACGAGCGGAGGTGTTTTCAGAGAACCTTTGTGCTATTCATTTGAAAAAAAGAGAGTATTGAAATGGATAAACCTATTTATATCGGAACATCAATTCTTGACTCGTCAAAGTCGTTCAAGTATGACTATTACTATAATAATTTAAAATCAAAGTACAAGGATAATGTGTCATTGTTATATATGGATACAGATATATCAGAAATTAAGACAAGTGATGTTTTTGAGGATATGATTGATATATAGGATGCAAGTCATTATCAGTCAGGTGATGTGTTGTTTTCATCAAAGAATAAAAAGGTTATTGGTCCGTTTAAAGATGAATTTATAGGATTGAGATCAAAGTCTTATGCTTTTACATATATTGATAATAATAACATTGAAAGGTGTGATAAGAAGCTAAAGGGAATAAAGAAAAATATAATCAAAGAAACAATAAACTTTAAACATTATTACAACTGTTTAACTTTAAAGAAGGAAGAGTACAGGAAAATGAATACAATAAGAAGTTATAAACGTCAATTATATACAGAAGAGAAAAATAAGAAAGCATTAGGAGCTTTTGATGATAAAAGATATATTTTCGAGAATGGAATCAATAGTCTCCCTTATGGTTATAAGTATAAGTGTTAAGATATTGGGTTGGGAATTTTAACAGGCTACCGCTGTCTTTTTACTGATTTATAAATGATAGAACCAAGCAATAACCAAACCAAAGAGTGGAGATGTAATCAGCCTTGGTATTTAAATGGGAAAAATATCAAATAAGTCTTATTGAAGAAATAACCGGGGTAAAAGCAGATTAAAGAAATAAGTGGATATATTTTAATTACAAATAAGTTGGAGGATGTAAAGAAAAAAATTAATATCCTTGAATGGACTGAAAACTTTGATGGTTATCAATTGAACAATGGAAAAACAATTTACTGCAATATCAAAATGATATGTGGCTCAGGAGGTGGTCAAATAAGAGCATTAAGAGAAGTTTATCATTTCATTTCTGCTCAACAAACACTTAAACCAAGAACCAAGTTGCAAAGTAATCTTTGTGAATATACTCGATGATGACTAATGTAATAGGAAAATTAACTTATTCCCCAAAGTAGAACATGGACAAATATACGTTGGTTCGCTCTTTGAGTGGAATGAAAATATGAAAGGGAAGAAATGCTTTAATCAGTGTCTCAATTTTACATTCGCTTGTATGGGAGGGGGGAGAAAATCAGTCTCAATTTTACATTTGCTTGTATGGGAGGGAAGGGGATAGGTGGGAAGAAAATCAGTCTCCTATTTTGAACTTTTGGGGATTGAGTCAGAAAGTTTTTCCATTTTTCCCCATTCATTTGAATGGAAGTCCCAGAAACCCCATTTATCCTCTACACTCATCAATGTTTGTGGGGTGCACCAGAACAGATCCTCACTGAGCAGAATATTATCAGTGAGGTCGGCGTGCAGACTCCAGTGTGAAAGCACGAGATCAGTTCTGGTGGCAGGGGTACCCTGTGGAGACGTAGGAAATTGGATCCAGCAATCAGCCCTGGCAGTGCGCAGACGGTGGACCCCTGTCGATAGGCGAGTGATCAGCTCCGGCAGCATATGGTCGGCAGACACCTAAGGAGAGGCGATCAGCTCCAATGGCATGCAGGCGGCAGACCCCTGTGAAGAGGTGAACAACCAGCTCCAACGGCATGAAAACCCCCGTGGAGAGGCCATGGAGGCCTAGCAAGTTGAGACCTTTCTCTCTCTCAACAATGCCATCGAGAAAAGGAAAGCATCCATTTGGTTCCTCTTCGCAAGTGGTGCTGGAAGGGTTGGGACCAATGGTGCTGGCAAGGGTGGGACCGAGCTTGATGGTGAGAGTTGGCGTTTCCTACCCAAAACTTGTGCCTGACTACCTATCAGGCCCTTTAAAAGCACATAAAAGACAAATTACAAAGTTGAGAACATTAAAAAGGGTATGAAGGGATGGTGGATTTAGACACACACATTAGGGAAGGAAAGACATCAGCTTTCTACACATAAAACAATGCATATTCCATATCATAATTAAATTACCTCATGCTGATGTAAATACATGCAATAGGGGAAATAACTACAAAGATAATATGCAAATTTACCCCCTAGAATTCATTTGTACAACAATAATATATGAGTAGGGGGATATGTGTGGCATTTGAGGGTCAACCATGAATGTGGACTGCCGTCAGGGAGGCACTGCGCACACCTTACCCTCTACATGAAGGTCATTATGTGGCAGCTGTATTTTTAATGACAATCCAAAAGGAATGTGGTAATTCTTCTTTCAGCTGGTTAATTAACTTCAGGAATTTGAATTGGTGGTATAGTCAACTAACTTCAGCTGGTCAATTTTTCAATACTAACTAACTTCAGCTCCACGATGTGGTCTGGCACCCCACCCTGCTCACCGAACTCTCTTCCTATGGTATCCAAGGTATTCTCCAGTCATGGCTCACAGACTTCCTCTCCTGTCGCAGTCAAAGCGTGGCTCTTAATGGAATTCTCTCATCCCCTCTTCTTGTCCAGACTAGAGTTCCTCAAGGCAGTTTTCTGGGCCCTGCGCTTTTTCTGGTTTTCACCAGTGATCTCTCCAACTCTCTGGAAAATCCTCTATGTCTCTTTGCTGATGACTCCACGCCTCTGCCGTACCATCTGTCATCCCTCTGATCGGCAAGCAGCAGCCTCTTCACTATCTGCAGATCTGGATAAAATCACAATCTCGTCCAACACTTAGAACATGTCTTTCAATCCTGACATATCCCACACTCTCACCTGTCTCTCCGAAAGGACTGCCTGGACTCCCACCATCCCTCCCCCCTCCCCCCACCATCCCTCTCCACCCCCCCCCCAATCGACTTTCTCAACAATCCTCTTGAAGAAGTCCTTCCATGAAAGCTTTTGGGTCTCACGATCTGCCATGATCTTTCCTAGGAAAGCCACATTTCTAAGCTGGCCTCCAAAGCCAGTCACCGACTGGGCATCCTCCGTTGTGCAAAGTCCTTCCTTGGCTCACCTGAGCTCCCGACCACATAAAAAGTTTTCATCCACAGACTGATGGAGTTACTGGTCTCCCCTCTGGGCTAGTGCTCCCACTCTCAGCTTTCTCAGCTTCAAGCTGTAGAAACCAAGGCATTTAGGATTATTGGTATCTCCCACGATGAAACTGAGTCTTTCGGTTTCTCACTCTGATTCTCTCACTGCAGGCAGGTTGGTGGTCTTTCTGTCATTTACATCTCCTCTTCAGCCTTGCCCCCTGCTCTATCTGCGATCTGTACCCCTCATATTTCCACAGGGTGCTCAATGTCCACCAGCAACCCCCTTCTGGTGAAACTACAAAATCAGGCATCACTGCTCACCTTCACTCTTTCATTCCTCTATTTTCCCAACTCTGGAACAAACTCCCACACTCTCTTCAATCCCACTCTCTTCAATCCCACTCTTTCCTTCAGGTCTTCAAAGCACCTATTCACCACAATCTCTTATCTTCCCCAATCCAAAACTACGATCTTTTCTACCCCCACTAATCTCCTCCAAACCCACCTCCTTCAAATTCCCTGCTTTCCTCCCTGAAAGTCCCTGTAGTGTCCATCTTGTTTACCCCATGTACCCATCCCTTTCCCTTCCATACATCTCGTGTCTCTGTTCCTTGCTGTTTTTGCTTCCCTCTCCCACTCCTCTTGTCTCCTGCTCCCTTTGTTATACGCTCTGTGTGATAGCTCTTACACATGCTTCGATATTGTGTACAAAAAAAAGAAGGTGAAATTCGAAACCTTTGGGATATCAGTTCAGTAATCTCACTATTATACCCACACTTGCCTCTAAGCTGTGTCGCCTGGCTTCAAAATCTCCACCCAGCTATAAACTGTCATCCCGGTGTTTCACAGGCATGTTGATTCATTAGTGTGTGTCCGTTCCTCTGATGGATGTTAAAATGGGCGCCCGGTCTGCCAGCATTAGTTGGTGAAACGTTAAACATCCCATGATGTCCTTGACAAAAAGTAGGAGAGCTATTGCTAACACCCTGGCTAAATTCCAAATTCCTGTCCTAACCTACAGACGGCACGACATCAGTGGCACAGCCGCACCTTCAGCCAATAATGCTACCATGCAGCCTTGTGATGCATATGAAAGAGGAAGACCACGATACCACCAATTCAGATTCTGATTAATCACTATTAATAAACAGAAATATATCCCCCCTCCCCCCACACCCATTTAATTTAATTCCAATCGCTCACTTCTGCTGCTTGGAGCTCAGTGGAAGTGTTTTTTCAGAACGAGCAGATAACATTTCATTGCATGAACAAGATAGCTCGATCGAGTATTGTGTGACAGCTGTTTCAATAATGAAACCGTGTGTGTGTGTGTGTGTGTGTGTGTTCAGCAATTCAGAGGCATTGTCACGAGAGATGCCCCATTGAAAAGTTACAAAGGGAAATGGGGCAAGAGCAATGCAAATACATAAAGGAGGAATGCCTGTAGGCATTTCCAATTGTAAATTTTGCAAAATAGGAAACTGCATGTTTTGTAATGGTGAGATAATGGATAATAGTGTAAACAGGTGGTGGACGACTTTGGAAGAAGTTAAGTGTGTAAAAAACAAAACAAAAGACAAAACATGAATAGAAGATGGGTGATGAGGAAATATAATATCCACTTCACTGTGCACCCAAAACAAACCCATAAAATGTTTGCAATGCAGCTGTTGAAAGATGTGTTAGATTCTTAGAAGAATACTTCTGTGAAAAGATTGCAATTTGAGGAGCAGGAGTATCACTTTATGGCTCAAAAACATTGGGACTCCCAAGTTATCGTAGACAGTCTTGGAACAGAGTGGGTGGATGCAAAACTCTCCATCAGTCCTCCAACCAGTGCATGTAAACCCTAGGACATTGCTCAACCTGTTATTGTTATTGAACACGACCTGCCAAGACCCATCCATGCTCCTTCCACTTCCTGCAGTGAGGTGTCTGTGCCTTACCGTGCTGTTTTTAACTGTAACAATATTGGTTTGTCTGCTATGAGTGGCTTGGTAGTGCAGTCTTTAAAGCTTTGTTCCGTCGTCCTCACCGATAATGGTGTGGGTTCGCGTCCCATGGCTACTCAGAAATCCAACACAGAGAGGAAACGGTCTATTTTTCCTTAAGAAACATCACTATGGAGCCCACACGACCTGCATAATGCTATGCCACATGCACCAGATATGCTGCATGCATACTGCATGACACTTCAGTTAAAAAGAAATTGCACATGTTTAATGGCTGCCATCTTTTTGGCAAAACATGTACATCGTACTCGTCAGATCACGTGCAATGTTAAAAGCATGTCAAGTGCATATTGATTGATATTAAACGTGATGTTATGTCACTGTCTTTCATGAATGAAAAATGAATGCTATGAAAGGATGTGATGTGCATCCACTTTATATCAAATGAATTTTATTGTATTTTTTAAAATCTAGTTTGGTACATTCAGTACAAATATGTTAAAATAGCTTCACCTTATTTGAGGAGTACATTTCATAATGTAAAGCATGACATTTCAACAATCAAGGGCTGTGTTGTAGATGCCATATTTATCAAAAAGAGAGCAAAAAAAACAGGTTTCCAAATAAATTGCTGAATGTGATATTCTGCAGAGCAATCATAGTTACAGGGAAGGAATGGTTTACAAAAGTAATATTTATTTGCACACAGAACATTTCACGCACGTCACTGAATCACGCACATCACCGAATTGTGCACGTTACCAAATCATGTACTTATTAACGTGCACTCAAACTGGCTGCTGACATTTTCTGAATCGCTTTGGATGTCTCGTCTTTTTCTTCCATGGCATTTCTGACAATGATTTTACACAGTTTGGTAAATGCGATAAAAACTGCATTGGCTGGTGGAATAGTGGAGAGGAGACTGGACTTGCATCCCAGCAGAGGTTGTGGGTTCATACGTGGCTGAAAGTAGTGGTATTAAGTATGTCCATCTTACCTTAGAGGAGCTGCGGTGATCTCAAAATTGCCGTTGTGTTTGGATCGATGATTAAAAACGCAGCTGGCTTGTGAACGGCCTTCACGAAGTGGGCCATTTGACTGTTCCTAATGATTTTGGCTACCTGAGGCAGTCCATACTTTGTGGTTGACTGATGATGCCCTTGGGGTAATGTAAGGCAATGGGCACTAAAATAATGTTTCCTTGTAAATGGGAACACTGCCCCCAAGTTACCCCTCACTTAAAAACAAAAGCAATGCCCTTGTGTTAACCTCCATACTCATTTTGGATACAGTTATAAATATCAAAGGGGTGGTAAGACTCAGACCTATGATCTGGGAAAACTGAATTGAATGCTGGATTGCTTTTTCAGAGTTAAGTGTGGATTACAATCAATAAAGTCAAGATGAATAATACACTTAATTTAAAAGCAAAGACAAAGAGGGTTGTTCCGTTTGTATCACATTGTGTTTTTCCAATACAGCAATTATGGCTGATGGTCAACCTTTCACCCAATCCATGCAAGTAATTTGTAATCTCATCGGGGTACAAGGGTAACTACACAAACTTGGAAATTTCATTGAGTTACAATATCTGAAATATGATGGAATAAGTGATGGGCAAGCCTGGTACCAGCCACAGCGGTAAGACCAGTACCACGTTATAAAGTTTGTACCACTTGCAGACCATGCGAAGTGCTGACACACCACTGTGAATCTACAAGCTCACCAAAGTGTCTGGAGTCAATCGTGAATGATTGCAGTCCGCCTCGATTATGCTGAGAAAAGTGATCTGATATATACCTGTATTCACTCACATCAACAATAACTTGTACGTGCCCGTACGTACATGGCCGTACGTGCAAAAAAAAAAAAAAACTTTCAAACCGCGTGCCAGAAACAACAACCACACAGGCCGTTCCTTCGCTCTCGCATGCCCGTACGTGCGTGGCCGTATGTGCGTGGCCGTAGGTGCAAACCAAATTAAAAAAATACTTTAAAACAACCACACAGGCCGTTCCTTCGCTCTCGTAAACGACGACTGGATTGGGGCATTGTGTTTATCTATAAATGCGCATAAAAGAAATCGAGAAATTATTACAATACAGTAAGTCATCACTATCCGGAAGTCCGTACGTTGTAACCCGCAATGGGGAACGCGGCTGAGGATCTTTTCCCCAATAGCCACGCCTGATTTCAATCAGCTGGCAAGTTTCAATTAGATCAGACCAGTGGTTGTCGAGAAACAGTGGACACACACACACACACACACACACACACACACACACACACACACACACACACACACACACACACACACACACACACACACACACACACACACACACACACACACACACTGCTGGAATTATATAGATGTAAACACAAGTGAAACAGCCAGCTTGATGTTCCCTCAACAATTTACTGCTCCCTGTGAGCATTTTTTAAACAGCAGTCGTGGTCAGATATGATTTGAGCACGAATCAAAACTATAACTAGAACGGCACTTTGGAGAACGCATGTCTGCCAGGCTGATCAGTTTACGTTTTGTATCCCACTGGGAGGCCGGATCTGCATCCCCGGCTTAACCAAAATCTAATTGGCTTGTTTTGTCTTCAACCCAACTCATCCACCAAGTTTTGTCATAACTTGTAGCCCACGTTTTGAAATATCATGCTAAACACTAAACAGTGACGATAGAAAGTCTACACCCCTTTTAAAATTTTCATCTTTTGTTGCCTTATAGCCTGGAATTAAATTGCATTGAATCAGACTTTTTCCGCATATATTTACACATCATAACCCACAACTTCCAAATGAAAAGCAAATTCTACAATTTTCAGAAAATTAATTAAAAATATAAAACTAGATTATCTTGGTTGGATAAGTGTCCACCCTCCTCATAATAGCAATTATAAATTAGCTCAGGTGTGACCAATCACGTTCAAAATCACACAACAAGTTATCCTGTGTTATCCAAAATCCACCTGTGTTAAATTGAAGTGATTCTGATTATTTCAGAATAAAATCCAGCTCTTCCTGTCGGTTTCTTCTACTGGGTAGTGCATTTCACAGCAATTACAACCATGAGCACCAAGGAGCTTTGAAAACACCTCTGGGATAAAGTTGTGGAAAAGCACAGATCAGGGGATGGGTATAAAAATATTTCAAAGGCCTTGAATACCTCTTGGAGCACAATCAAGACGATTATAAGAAGTGAAAGGCGTATGGTACCACCAAGACCGGACTTAGATCAGGCTGTCCCTCCATACTGGATGACCGAGCAAGGAGGAGACTGATCAGAGAGGCCACCAAGAGACCAATGGCAACTTTGAAAGAGCTACATGCCTTCATGGCAAAGACTGCTCACTGTGCGCATGTGACAACAATATCCCAAGCACTCCTCAAGTCTGGCCTGTACGGTAAGGAGGCAAGAAGGAAGCCGTTACTCAAAAAAGTCCACCTCGAGTCCCATTTTTGGAATGCAAAAAAACCACTCTGGAGATTCTGAAGCCATGTAGCAAAAGGTTTTGTGGTCTGACTAAACCAAGATGGAACTTTTTGGCCGATATGCAAAACATTACATTTGGCGCAAGCCCAACACAGCACATCGCCCAAATAACACCATCCCTACTGTGAAGCATGGTGATGGCAGAATCATGTTATGGGGATGTTTCTCATCAGCAGGTACTGGGACACTTGGCAGGATAGAAGGGAAAATGGATGGAGCAAAATACATAAAAATCCGAGAGGAAAACCTGCTGCCCTCTGCAAGAAAGCTGAAATTGGGACGGAAGTTTACCTTTCAGCATGACAACGACCCGAAAACACACAGCCAAAGCTCCACTGGAGTGGCTACGGAACAAAAAGATAAATGTCCTTGAGTGGCCCAGAACCCGTAAATCCAATCGGAAATCTGTGACATGATTTTAAGATTGCTGTCCATCAACACCCCCACACAACATGGCTGAGCTTAAACAGTTTTGTACAGAAGAATGGGCAAATATTTCCCAATCAAGGTGTGCAAAGGTGGTAGAGACCAATCATAACAGACACAGCTGTAATTGCTGTCAAAGATGCTTCCACTAAGTATTAACTCAGGAGGTGTGAACACTTATCCAAGCAAGATATTCTAGTTTTGTGTTTTTAATTAATTTTCTGAAATTTGTTTTTCACTTGGAAGTTGTGTGTTACTATGTGTAAATAAAGGTGGAAAAAGTCTGATTTAATGCAACTTAATTCCAGGCTATAAGGCAACAAAAGGTGAAAATTTTGAAAGGGGGTGTAGGCATTATCTAAGCACTGTATATAATTTTGGCCCCATCTCTCAATGGTGAATAATCATGTTAAAAATTATAGTATTTAGATCCGGATCCGGATCTTCATAAAAGTTGAATCAATTTGTCCTTGCCACATACCCACGTGTCGACAAAGTTTCATCCGAATCCGTCCATAACTTTTTGAGATATCATGCTGCATGTCGTTTTTGGCCCTATCATCTCCATGGCGAAGAGAATCACTTGAAAAATTAAAAACTTCTTGGATGCCGATCCGGATCTGGATCTTCACCAAAATTGAATCAATTCGTCCTTGTCACACACTCAATCTCTCCACCAAGTTTTGTCTGAATCAGTCCATAACGTTTACAGATGTCCCGCTCACAGTCAGAGAGAGAAACAGATAGGGATGAAAACATAAGGCAATGAAAACTAAAATAATGTTTCCTTGTAAATGGGAGCACTGCCCCCAAGTTACCCCTCACTTAAAAACAAAAGCAATGCCCTTGTGTTAACCTCCATACTCATTTTGGATATAGTTATAAAGATCAAACCTTTGGTGGTGTAGGGAATGACAGCTCAGATGTGAGCATATGCTGTTGTCGCGGTGCTGACGGCCAAGGTTAATCCCCCGACCCAATTTGTGGTGACGGGTGGTAAACACCGCCAGCCCCTGGATGGTCGAGCGGTTCCTTATTAATAGGAGGTGGACACGGTGATCCTCGGAGATTATCACAAGTGCTGGAAGGGCATGGGACAATGGTGGAAGGACGGAGGAGCACACCACAGTAACGTATGCAGAGGGGGGTGGGGGGGGGTTATACTCGATCTCCATGACAAATACACGGATACAGCTAAAAATGAACACATTTAATGAAAATAGACAAATGTTTACAAGGGACAATAATTCAAAAGATAATGATAATAATGAAGTAAATAAATCCTAAAGTCGAGGCGCCTCTCCACGCGGACTTACAGTAAATACAGACAAAGAGGAAAACAAAAGAAAACTAGAACGGGCACTCAGTGGAGCGCATACCTTCGCCAACGCTACATTTTGCACCCCCCCCCCCCAGAAACCGTTGATTGTGAGGGTATTAATCCCATACCACATCTGGCATCTCATATGTGTTATGATGGCTGAAAAACATTAAATTTCCTGCTGTTTGACACTGATTCACATACATTGTACAATTTCTGTATGAACTCCCTGACCTTTTTGGGTGTCGGTGTCAAGTCAATCTGATGACAACTGGTCATATTATAAGAAATCAAATATTACACATCACAGCATAGGGAATTGAATTCTAAACATTTTGAATCTACTTACATGCAAATTGTATAAGAATTGACCGCGTTATGATGATAAAGGTCGTTGACCCCCCTGACCTTTGACCCAAACTGCTAACAAAGGTAATGACATCATTGTGTCATATCGTATATCACAAGATTGGGCATTTAATTCACAACATTTTGGCATTGGTTGCATGCAAATTGGATAAAAAAAAAAATCGACCGCACTATGGCAAAATGACGATTTTGACCTTTTCATGACCTCGACCTTGACCTTTGTACTCTTAATTTTGTAATTGGTATTCGAGTGTGGGGAACAGAACAGTCAACATTTTGGTGTTGGTTTCATGCAAATCAGATAAGAATTGACCGTGTTATGACTAAAACCGCACATTTTGCAATGTCGTGACCCCCCCCCCCACGACCTTTGACTCCCAACCGCTAATAAGGGTTATTACGTCATTGTGTCATGTCACATATCACAAGATGGGGCATTGAATTCTGAACATTTTGGCATTAGTTGCATGCAAATTGGATACAAATTGACCGCGCTAGGGTAAAAAGACGATTTTGACCTTTTCATGCCCTTGACCTTGCCCTGACCCGATCGCTCCCAAAATCTAATCAAATGGTCCTCGGATAATAACCAATCATCCCACCAAATTTGCTGCGATTCAGTTCAATACTTTTGGAGTTATGCGAATAACAAACAAACAAACAAACAAACAAACAAACACACACACATATTCACAAATAAATAAATAAATACACAGTGATCAAAACATAACCTTCGCAACAAAGTTTGCGAAGGTAATAAAACCCCTCCTTTTA
This sequence comes from Eptatretus burgeri, assembly GCF_056783735.1. Taxonomy (NCBI): domain Eukaryota; kingdom Metazoa; phylum Chordata; class Myxini; order Myxiniformes; family Myxinidae; genus Eptatretus; species Eptatretus burgeri. The sequence goes on from NC_140964.1 coordinate 27,840,868, forward strand.
TTCTTGTACTTAACTTAGCCCAGAGCTGGTCTTTGTGTAACTTGGAATTGAGGTGCTTCCTCTATCATGTGCAGATGCACACAAAATGGCCCAAGCTGTTTCTCTCATAGCGGGACAAACGCACGCCAGGCAATCCGCGAGCAGCACTCCACACCAAGGCTCAGAGACCCAGTGCAACTGCTTCGTGCGTCGAGCGTCCACACTGACCCAACCAAGAGCCAAAGGCCAGCGTCTTGCTTCACCACGCGAGCCAAATTTCCTCAACACAAATACAAGGATTGTGCCATCCTCCTCGTGCATTTGCTCACCCTGAACTCCCACCTCTGACCAACTAATGTCGCCGATCCACCGTTTTCTCCTCCGGGGTGTAGCTTACTCACACGAAACCCGGGAAGGCGGGGCCTTTGCCCAGTCGGCATGCCTGCCTAGCCTCTCACATCACGCCCATCAATCATCAGCCTCAGGGGCGTGACTTTGCCTGCCGTCACCCTTGGAGGCAGGGATTCTGCCTGCTCAGCACGTTTGTTTGTTGCTGTTTCAGGGACATGTTTCCCCACCTCTATTGCTGATCTTGAAATTTAAAAACAGAGGGAAAAGTCACAGGGGGCAATTACATACTAGAGAAGCTTATTCTTAAACCCTAGCTAATTAACACGACACCATCCCCCCCCCCCCCCCCGTATGGTGACACATAACACTTTAGCTCACAGTTTCCCTACTTAATTACATCTCGATGCCTCCTACATGTCCACGGACCAAACGACTCTATTCAATGTTAAATTCCCCATTAAATTCCCCCATCTAATCCCACAACCATAATACTATTACTAAACGATCTTGCTGCCATCAGAAAGAAAATTTAAAAAAGGAAAATAAAAATAGCATGACACAGAAAACTTGAACATTGAACATATTGCTGGACTAAGCTCTGACCATACCTCTAAATGTAGGAATTGCCTTCTGGGACTTCAATGCCTTCTTTGCAGTCACAGCACTCTGTCCATGGAGAATGGCTGGAGGCAACTGTGTGTCCCCAACTTGCTCTTCTTTCTTTCCCTCTGCTTCCACTTGGTGTTGGGCTTCCTTCCAGTGCTCAATATCCTCTGTGACTTTCCTCCTCTCATTCTTCTTGAAGTCCTCGATCTTTTGCCTTCCATTCGCTTCAATCTGGGGATAGGAAAACTCTCCATGGTTTCATGCAGCTCATGTGTGCCAGTCTCAATTTCCTTGCCTCGCAATAAAACAGATGAAGTACATTCAATCAGTGTGCTGGGCAATCAATCAGGCAGTGTGCTGTAAATTATGCAAAGGATGTAAAGGGCTCTATATTTTATTATTTTTCTACTAGCACCTGTCCAAGTAACAACCTTTTCACAACTACAGTCAGAAATGCTCATGTGTATTGTTGCTTATTGTTGTAGAGTGTCCTGTACTCGTAACCATTGGTGTGATTTGATGCAAAAGACTTAAAGAGTTAATTTTGTTCCTTTCACTCAGTTCAAGAGTTCATTTAAGCTCCAAATTCAGCTTGCTTATCTGTTTGTGTTCTGGTTTGTTTTTGGTCTTGCATATTGCTATTTCACAGCTGAACGTAATCAACTCCATAAGGATTCACCTGGTATTCACACAAGATTCTTCTGAAAATTGTGCCAGTGTATGTTATTCTTTTTCTGCAATCTATGTGATGAAGTGTGATTTTTTTATGCGAAGAATCGCTCAGAATTTGTGAAACAATTTGCAGATATTGTGTGGCCTGCCTCAAATGCATGCTTGCTTACAAATATATCCACTACACCCTAAACAGGACAGGAACGGAGAGAAAGAAAGAGGGGGAAATATTGTTTTGATTCTTTGATAAGTGTCCTGGGGGGAGGGGGGGAAGAAAACTGTGATTATATTGTTGCAGATGTGAAAATTCACCAAACACCATTCAGGTTCCCTGAAGATCAGTTATTTCGATAAGTCAGTGTTTCAGGTTAGAATCCCCACCGATGTGTAAAGGGAATTATTCGTGTGCCGGGATGCGAATCTTTGAGGTAGCCGTTATTCTTTCTCTGTCTTTATTTTAACAAACATCGCAACGCCATCATTTCCAACAAACATCGCAACGCCATAATCTCCTACAAACAGCACGCCATCATCTCCTACAAACATCACAACGCCATCATCTTCTACAAACATCGCAACGCCATCATCTCCTACAAAAACGCAATCATCATCGACAAACAACGCTCCCTCTGCTCAAGGTAGCGAACCGCCGCAGCGCGAGCCAATTTTGATAATCAGATCAAAACGAGGGTTTCCCCGACACCAACCCATGGCGTCGAACATGGGGTTCCCAGCGAGGCTTTCCAGGGGTAAGAGGTCGGAGGTGAAAAGTGGGCGGAGCCTGGCCTCAGGTGAGAGGTCGAAGGGCGGCTCGCCCCGGGCCAATATAAGGGCGGGACTCGAACGAGTTCGGGGCATATTCAGCAGATTCATCGCTCTCTGGAGACGGGCAGTCGCGGGAGAGGAAGGCACATGGAGCACGCATTCGGGGGAGGAAGCAGACGATGGCGGCAGCGGAGAAGCGGGCACTTGGGATATTTGTCCCTCTCTGGAGTCGAGCAGCTGCGGCGTGGTCCGGGCGAATGGCCCGAGACGGTCGAGCGACGCTTAGGTAGTGAACGGGCCCAAAGAGCATTAACTCTGAAAGAGCAAAAGACCTGTTCACTCCTCCGAGCGCGTCGCCGGCCAGGCCCGACCGACCAGGCCGCAGTGGAGGCCGGACGACTGAGGGGAACCGAACAAGCTGCTCGGCAAGCTGCTCAAGCCGCCCGGCCGCTAAGTGACGGGCGCGTAGCGACACAAGGGCCAAACAGGAACATCCAGCGTCACCGACCCGAAGACCTTCGAGCCGTCACAAGGGGTGGTCAGGTCACCTGCCCGGTCTCTTGTGAGCCTTCGGTCACCCAGGCTCTGAGTTGGAATAAAGGCTCACGAGCCCATTTCTTTTCCTGGGTTTTATATGAAAGTCTGTGGCACCTTGTCTTTATAAGTAGAATTGTTGGTTAAGTGTGTGCCTGTACATAATAGACATCGGCTGTAGGCTTTTCTTGTGTCATGTCCCCTTCCCCCCATTGATTGCTTGCCTGTATAAATAAATGCCCCCATTGTTTGAATGTCAATCTGCTCGTTGTGTCATTTCCTCCCATTGACTTCCACAGCGCATTCGGGAAATTAACAGGCTATTAAAGCCAATTAAAGTGGTCAATTGGTCTGACGGAACTTGGCGATTAAAACCGCTCAGCATCGCACACGGAACGAGCGCGCTTAACGGCTCGTTTCCGTACGAGTTCCGTCGAGGTACAAATTCTCGGTACTTCAGTCTGCGCGGATAATTAGGTATATCGAGATTCGGTGATTAACCCTGTACCGCGTGGACAGAATATTGACAGTTTATGGTGCGTTAAGGCACCCGTAGCAGGTTTCCGGAGTTGTCAGGAAGCTACGACTGAATTCCAGGTTTCGGCGGACGCGCGACTGTGGTTGGGCCTTAAGCGGTCGTGTGTGGCTGTCCGAACCGGCTAATTCGTAACAATATATTGAGAAATGCACTACACAAGTTATCTCATAATTATAACTAGGACATTCTAAAATTTGCCCAAAAGCACCCTTAAAAGTCATAAAGAAGCACAATGTCTTAAAATGGAAGGGGAATTCTACAGAACTCTTTACCAAAGCAATGAGACTTTCTAAAACAGCATTACCTTCATCATAGAGTCCAATGCATACTTTTGGTTCTCTCTCTTCTGCACTGCCCGAGCTTCCATTTCATTCTTGACTCGCTCCTGGGATCGTACCAAGGCCTCTTCTCGAAACTTGCACATGCTCGCTTTATCAACTAACATGAACCAGGTGACGGCACTTAGTCAGGAATCATGATCTGACAATTGTGACATCAGAGGCACAAACGTTATGGGTATTATGGAAGTAAACGCTGCACACATTTTGAAAGTTCATACCTGATTCAGGGATGGCCAACTGAGGCCAGAGACCTGACTCTTGCTTGTGCAGCGTAAGCAAAGCGACACCATTACCCAACTTGGCAGAGCTTCGTGTATCGTCTACTTTGCCAAAGAGAATTGTCTCGAAGAGGAATGGAGGATAGCTCACCTGCACACAAGTACATTGATAAATACTTATCATGAGCTTTCATTCTGAAAATAAACTGTGTAAGGATGACTCTAATTGAAGATCCTTTTGAAAAAACAAGCATTCTTCTCTTCTTCTTTTGTATGCAGCGCAAGGCTGTGAGTAGCATCAGTGGCTGAGAATATGGCTGTGTTGCTGATGCAACATACTCTTGTAGGTTAGGACAGGAATTTGGAATTGTTCATGGTGCCGGCGATAGCTTTCCGACTCTTCATGAAGGACACCAAGGAATCTTTAACATCCACCAACTAATGCTGGCAGACGGGACACCAAGTTCAATGTCCATCCACGGGAGAGTACACACATTGAGGCCTTGTCTTGCTGAGGAGACACCAAGATGACAATTTGCAGCTGGCCTGAGATTCGAACCCAGGTTAGATGGCTCAGAGGTGAGTGTGCATACTTCAAGCAGCCATCCTACCAGCCAAATAAATCAGCAAGGCCTCGTTCAAAAGAAGTTGTTTTTTTTTCCCATGGACTAGCCATTGAATCAAAATTCTGTTAGACCAAGACTCCCCAAAACCCCCCCACCAAAAACCTTCTTTTAAAGTTTTCTACGAAATATCTAGCCACCTAAAGTACAGGACAGCACATGCATGAACATGCTGTCGTGTTTAATATCACAATAAATGAAATTTGCAATCAAATGTAAAGAGCAGGTCACTGAAAACCTTAGACCGATCCAACCAGTTCATAAGGTACAGGCAGAGTTTTCTTCGGTCAATACGGAACGTACTTGGGGCACAGAAGAGATCGTCCTGAACATAACGTTACAAACTGCACACTTTATAGACTTACAAAATGAGGAGCACACATTATTGTGAAAAGTCACAGGACGGAACACTGTGTGAATTCACCACCGTATATCCCAATAATTTGGAACATACATCCTGTTATGAGCTAGAGGGGTTTAGATAGTATGAGTGCGATTTGGTTTACGATGTACAAAGCATGGAGACAGATTTTGCTGTATAAAATTTGCTTAATGTGTTTGCTGCATGACATTGCAGTCCACTGTTGTCTCGTCTTAACTGTCCTTTATTTGAGTCTGATGGGAAGTGACTGAAAGGTGATTAGAATTTTTATAAAAATGTGGAAAATCCCATTAATTGTTTTCTGGCAGCTGCATAAACAGTCTTTCAAGTGTACTTTACGATAAACGATTTAAAAGGGGCATTCCAATTATGTCAGATTCACCGGTGTGGGAGGTGGGGTTGTCAGGTGACACAATGGTTTAGAAGGTTCTGGAGACCGAGTGCAAAAGAACCATAACTGTGTGGCCAGGCTGCATCTCCAGAATGGTTGGCACTAAAAGGGACTGTCCCAAATAAAGGACTGCCAGAGATGGGTAGATTTAGTTATTTTGTCAAGATGAGAGCCAAGGATGTCTGCATTCCAGCCACTGCCCAAAGCTACGGTTGTAAGCAGGTGGTTCTGAAACAACATGCTGTCAAAACTTTCTGTGTGCAGCTTTTGCTGCCATGCCAGGGCTCTGAGATACAGCTCGCAGTTAGACATTTTTGCGTGAAATCACGAATGGAACAAGAACTTTACATTTCATCTGGACTGTTAGGTGTGTCTCACACCTCCGAGATGATGGTTCAGATTACTGGTGATGGTTCAAAACCTCACACAATGCCAGTTTGATCTCGGTGAGAGTGTCAATAATAGAAAGGAGGTCCCAACATAATTATTTGTTGCATGCTTGTCCATCTGTGTCTCTTGGATTTCAATATGCATATTTCTCTGCAGGGCTGGCAGGATAGCCGAGATGTATGCTTGCTCAACTCTGAGCTGTCAAGGCTTGGTTCGAATCTCGGCCAAGCTATAAAACCATCTTCCTACTGTTTTACATCCAGGATGATTCATCAATGTGTGTTTCATTCCTTAAATTTATGTTAAACTGGATGTCCTGTCTGTTGGCATTAATTGTGGAGGTTGAAGAGCCCATAGTGTTCTTTGCGAAAAAAAAATAGGGGAACTATTGGCGGAACTCGATACTAAGTTACAAATTCCCGAATCCTGAGTCAAGTATCCATCCAGCATCAGGGTGGAATGCCATCCAAGTCCAGAACTAGAAACTTAGCCAATAAACTGCTTTGGCAGAACTGATGCTTTGTATATGGCATGGCACGTGAGTTTGAGTAACAGTCCTCTGCATAGACACTTGGAGTAAAATCAAATTATTTTTATGATCATTCATTATATTGGACTTAAGGAGGTACAATGTGCCATACAGTATGCACGACTTTATAAAAGCTATCTTTTTGAAGTTATGACTTGGGTGAATGACAAGAACTGTGAATATAAATACTTGTGTGAAGTCGTTAAATAAATTAGTTTATTTTTACCTCTGCCACAAGGTGGACAGAGGTTATGTTTTCACCCCTGTTTGTTTATCTGTCTGTTTGTCTGTGAACACGATATCTGAAAAAGTTATGGATGGATTCGGATGAAATTTGGTGGACAGGTGTGTGACATGGACGAACTGATTAGAATTTGGTGAAGATCTGGATCTGGATCCGAGAACTACAATTTTTTTTAATGATTCTTCACAATTGAGAGATGGGGCCAAAAACGATACATAGCATGATATCTTTTTTTCTTTTTTTTGTATACTTTATCAAGGCTTGTATGACAGCTAACACACAATGCACAGCAAGGGGAGCATGAGACAAGAGGGGCGGGAGAGGGAAGGACAAAGCAGTGGGGAACAGAGATATTAGATCTGTGGAAGGGAGAGGGATGGGGCGGGGAACACGGGGTATACAAGATGGACATTACAGGGACTTTCAGGAAGGAAAGCAGGGAATTTGAAGGAGGTGGGTTTGGGGTGGATTAAAGGGGGTCGAAAAGATCGAGGATTTGGATGGGGGATGATAAGAGGTGGTGGTGAACAGCTGTTTTGAAAGCCTGGAAGAATGGGATTGAAGAGAGTGTGGGAGTTTATTCCAAAGGCACGAAAAAAGAGGAATGAAAGAGTGAAGGTGAGCAGTGATTCGTGATTTTGGTAGTTTTACCAGAAGGTGATTGCTGGTGGACCTCGAGTGCCCTGCGGAAATATGGGGGGGGGGGGGCATATCGCAGACAGAGCAAGGGGGGGAGACCGGAAAGGAGGTGGTAGAAGACAGAAAGACCACCCTCCTGCCTGCGGTGAGAGTGAGAGGCCCAAAGACTCAGCCGCACCGCGGGAGACACCAATGATCTTAAATGCCTTGGTTTCTATAGCGTGAAGCCGATAAAGGTGAGAGGCAGGAGCACCAGCCCAGAGGGGAGAGCAGTACTCCATCAGTCCTCCATATCTCAAAATGGTGTGGACAGATTGTGACAAAACGAGGTGGATGAGTTGGTTTGGTGATGAAAACAAGCCGATTAGATTTTGGTTAAGCTCGGGATCCAGATCTGGTGTATCAGTGGGATACAAAACATAAACAGTTCAGCCTGGCAGAGGTATGCACACTCGACCGAGTGCCGCTCTTGTAATGTAATATTTGTCATCGGTCTTACTGATGCGTGCATTGGGTTGTAGACTTGAACATGGTACCAAACCAAGGTAGAATTGCAGTTCAAGACACATAAGCATTCCGTGATTTGAGTCGAAGCTGGTGAACAATTCCACGTTTGAACGGCGGAGCGTGGTGATCATGTGGAAAAGACACTGTGATACAATCTGGGGGACTCGAGATGAGAAGCCCATAGATCAGAGAAAATGGAGCGACATGAAGATTACAATCAAAACAGGGATGTGTTCCGTTAGCAAGCGGCTCGCTTGATTCAAATCGCTCAAGCAAGCACTCCAATGGAACAGACTGTTCAGCACCACTTAACAACATGGCAGTCTCCATGTAAACAGAGCTATCATTGTGCTCGAGCAAATGTTTTCCAGGCTGTCGTTTTCAGTTTTACTAGATCCTCGTGTGATAACTTCCCAAATTAATTTGTGTTATCATCGGCTACAAAGTATAGGGAAGAGGGAAAGAAAGATAAATAAATAGGGAGTCAGAAGGAGGAGCACCCTGCCAAGGTTATCTATCGACCAACTGATGTGCATTTTGGGAGGGGTTTTCCATGTTTGTAGATCTTGAAGAAATAGGATGAAAAGTAGAGTAAAAATTAAAGGATGAAATGCATGTTTGAATGATATTATTAATACACATAACAGGGGTATGCTTCTGAACAATGCGTTGGTTGTAGTATCGTTTTGAATCAGACTATAATAGCCAATTTTACTCATGCAACGAAACACCTCTCTTCAACACTTGCTGAGCGAAAAGATTATTCCCTAATGATGGCTATTCTTAGAGCTGCCTCAATGCTGGCGAGTCTGGAATTTCATTCAAGCAGATTGGCAAGGACTGCAAGCAGCCATCTCTTTCAGGACTGGTCTCCCATATGTACTGCCCCTGATGTTAACGTGGCTTGGGAAATCTTCCACAGAAACCTACTCTCTTTCATGCACAGATTCATCCCATTTCGTCTTCAATTATCCTACCCCTCTTCCCACCCATGGTACACTGAATCCGGTGGTGAGGCAGTTGCTCTGAGACAACTTGCCTTCTCTTCCTGGAAGGCTAATCCGACCGAAGGCAATTTCAGTGCATTCCCAAAAGTTCGCAACAAGTGTGTGTTTACTCTCTGGAGAGCCAGAAAATAACATCTATCCATCCTCAAGAATGAACTTTCAAACTTGTCTCCCTCCTCTAAAACATGGTGGTGCCTTGTAAAGTCTGTCTCTTGAGTATGCTTACCTTCCATCCCTTCCCTCTCTTCAAATGGCACCACAGCCACTTCCACTCGTGAGAAGGCTGAATGCCTCAATTCTGTGTTTGCTTCAAAATATTCCGTCCCCAAACCCCTCATTCTCGGTACCCATCCTTGCTTGTCATAACAACTGTGCCTGGACTCTGTATTTTGCACCTGAGAAGGTGGAAAAGGTCATTTCAACCATTGACTCTGACTCTGCTACTGGACCAGATGGCACAGCCAAGGTGTCCTAAAACCCTGCTCTGCTGCTCTTGCACATCCTCTCTCTGCCATTTTCACCTTGTCATTTGTGCTCAGTCATCTTCCATCTGCTTGGAAATCCACCAATAACACTGCATTACAAAAACGGTGAAAAAACTGATTCCCTTAACTACAGACCTAACAGCTTACTTCCAATCATCAACAAGGTCATGGAATCCATCATTACAGTTGATATGAAATCCTTCCTTTTCTCCAACACCATCATCTCAGATCACCAATTTGGTTTCAGACCAGGTCACTCTACCTTGGACATGCTATGCCTCTACTCACCCCACAATGGATGGAGGCCCTCAATGTCAGACATGAGATTAGGGTCGTCTATTTGGACATATATCACGCTTTTGATACAGTCTGAGATCCTATCCAACTCTCCAAACACTTTGCCCTCTGGTATCCAAGGTCACCTCCACACATGGCTTACAGACTTCCTCCACTCTCATAGCCAACTTCTGGCACTCAATGGAATCCTCTCATCTCCTCTCCCTGTTAAGGCTGAATTTCCCCAAGGCAGTGTTCTGGGCTCAATCCTATTCCTGATCTTCATTAATGATCTCTCTGACTAGAAAATCCTCTGTCTATTTGCTGATGACTCCACCCTCTGTCATGACATCCCTCATCCTTCAGACAGGCACGCTGCAGCCTCTTCCCTCTCTTCAGACCTTGGAAAAAAAAAGAACAAGATGGTTAAAAACTTGAAATATGTCATTTAATCCTGACAAATCTCACACTCTCACTATCTCTCTCCGAAAGGACCGTCAGGCAAACCCTCCAATATCTACTTTCTCAACAATCCTTTTGAGGAAGTTCAGTCATTCAAACTCCTGGATTTTACTATCAGCCATGATCATACTTGAGCAAACTACATTTCAAAGTTGGCTTCAAAAGCCAGCCACTGACTGGGAATCCTTCATCATGCAAAGCCCTTCCTTGGCATACCTGAACTCCTATCTACCTACAAGGCTTTCATCCGCAGCTTTATGGAAGACTGCTCTCCCCTCAGGGCTGGCTCCCCTGCCTCACATCTTGCTCAGCTTGAGGCCGTGAACACCAAGGGTTTTTAAGATTATTGGGATCTCCCACGATGAAGCTGAGTCTATGGGCCTATCACTTCACCATCGTAGAAGGTCAGTGGTCTCTCTTGTCTTCTACCACTTCCTTTCTGGTCTTGCATCTTCTGCTGTTTCAGTGCCTTGTCCCTCTCCCTGCCCCAAGGTTTATGCAAGGCACACACTGTCCACCATCAACCACCTTCTGGTGAAACTACCTAAATCCAGGATCACTGCTCATCTGCACTCAAATGTTGGTCTTTTTTCCACCTGTGGAGGGAGCCAGCTTCCACATCCTCTTCAATCTCATTCTTCCCTCCAGTTCTTCAAGACAGCTAGCTGTTCATCACCATCTCAGATCGTCCCCAATATAAAACTGATGTTTTCTTTCTATCCTTGTTAACCCACTACAATCCATCCTCCTCCAAAATTTCCAGTTTTCTCTCATGTATCCATATTGTCCACCTCATTCAAACTCTCCTGCCCACCATTCCTCCCCACACCCATTGTTTGTCCGCCTGCCTCGGTCTTGGCCTTCGGCTCTGCTGTTGGTGTTCACCCCTTCTCTCTGCTGTTCCTGTCTTGTTGCGTCCTGACCAGTTCAGCGTAATAGTACTAGCTCTTCCACGAGCCTAGACTATGTATACAAAAATAATACTAAATAAATCACAAACCTGCCAACTCTTCTCAGGGAAACTGATGATTTTGGAATGATTATTGAGAAAAAGATGTACTAAACAGACAGATGTTTTTTGATGAAGTTAGCTCAGGCATTGCGTCGCTGGGTGCCATCATTTTGAATGAAATTTGATGTTCGCCAACCCTGATAGCGTGAGCGGAAAATCAGATTGGTCGAGATGGCATACAATTTGGCCAAAGTACTACTAAACTGAAGGTTTTTGGAAAAACAAACAAAGTGATTTGTGTTCTACAGTGTTCAAATATGTAATTAAATTGAAATAAAAATAAGTTTGAAAGGCTGAAGAAAAAAACGAAACCAAACCATTGAATTAGAAGTTTACTGCCATTGATGCCACACTGTCTTTTACACCCATTATTTAACATGTGAAATTAGTTATTTGTGCATGTTGTTTGTGTGCTTTCTTAAGTCCCTAAAAACAGTAAGTTTCCTGTTTGGAATTATTTTCATTTTTTTGACTGCGAGACAGACAGACAGACAGACTGAAGCAATTGCTTCATTCTATTGTGCACATGGGGATGAGACCCCATACAATATTTCCAAATTCAGAGCCAAAGTACTTAAGTAGTTCCTCGATCATCGACTGACTGACAAAGACACAGACAGAGTGAACCAATTGCTTTCCCCTGCTTTGTGCTACATGTGCAGGGTAATGATGATGCACCTTTAAGTCCAATGGAAATCAAAATGGACAAACATTGCTTTTTTAATGGGGTTTTGTTTCCTCTCTCAACATATCAAAGTTCATGGAAAAGTTAAGTGAAAGGATAGTTGGTGAACATACTGATAAGAAAGCAAAAGTGAACAGATGGAAATGGAATACACAAATAAGGCTAGTGATGTGGAGCAGAGATGTTTGAGTTGGCTCCAATTGAATATAATCATTAACCTTTCATTCATATAATTGAACAGCAAGCATAACAACTTGCAGAAAGTACCAGACTTGATAGCATAATGCTAAGAGTGTTTGCTCTGAGTTTAGGTGAGTGGTTTGAACTGAGCCAGGCTGAGTCATAATAAAGACTTTAAAATGGTATATGTTGTTTCCTTGCTTGATGCTCAGTATTTAAAAAGGATAGAGCATGGATAAACAACTATATGTTGGCAACTGAACCCTTGTGTCGGCTTGTTGGGCCTAATGGCCTCCTGTATTGAAGTACCTTGTAAGGGAACTCTTTTAATCAAATTAAGCTCGGTTATTTTTAATGTGACTTATTCAACTACTCTCTCTTGGTGACTTGCATGAGGCAGTTCATGGTGTATATTTTTTCAATAAGAGTGGCAGGTGTATTTGTGGCAAAATGGCTGTAATTTTATTTTATTTTTTGGAGGGAGTCCACATTATGAAAGACAATTTTTTGCATAATCGAATTTCGAAAACCTGTTTATTTTCACAATGTATTTTATACGAGCAAATATAACCCGCTGCTTTGCTGATGGGAATATTAAGGGGGGAGAGGGAAAGAAGGAGGAGATAGAGAGGGAGAGGGGTGGGAGAGAGGCAGAGGAGCTGGAGAGAGAGGGAGAGGAAAGGGAGAGAGAGAGAGAGAGGAGTGCGAGAGAGGAGAGAGAGGGAGGATGAGAGAAAGTAGGGGGAGGAGAGGGGAAGGAGAGGAGATAGAGGGGGGAGAAGGTGGAAGAGAGAGGGTGGGAAAGAGAGGGAGAGGATGGGAAAGAGAGGGAGAGAGTGGGAAAGAAAGGGAAAGAGATGGAGAGAGGCAGGAGAGATAGGGAGAGTGGTGGGAGAGAGTAGAGAGAGAGAGAGAGAGAGCGATGAGGGGGAACACGGCTGGGGATAGAGGGGAGGGGAGGGTGGGGATGAGGAGATGGGAGGGGAGAAAGTGGGGGGGGGGAATTCCGGCTGATGCAACACCCAGTTTAACATCCATCCGAGAGACAGCACACTCATTGATGAATCACCCTGCCTGTGAAACACCGGGATGACAGTTTATAGCTGGGTCAGGATTCAAACCCAGGATCGACAGTTTAGAGTGAGTGTGCATATTTCTCATCTATCTGCTGTGGTGTGGGGATTCATTGCTTTGTAACTATTGAAAACATGTTTTTTAACTTCATCTAATCCTCTAATTTATTTTGCCTTTCCAACTCCAGAGATGACTCCACAGATAACTGAGCCGTGCTATCACCATGGAAGCCTGTCGAGACCGAAGCTTGAAGAGCGATCACAAAATGATTTAAACACTCAAGCAAGCACTCCAATGAAACGGTTGAAGAAACTTTAAAAAAAATATGAAACATTAAATTTTTTTTATATGTATCTATCTACGTCAAAGTGACGGGTCGTGCTATGAAAGCAGAATGCACAAAAAGGGGAAACGTCGTGTGAAATGAAATTCCACATTTTCAGCTGGCGGACCACCACCCGAGGCACCATATGACACCACGTGGCCAAACGCAGGCGGGTTGGGCCTTAACTTTGTTCAAGTCGATCAACGTGTTTTGATTGTGTTTAGTAGAGGGATAGTGCAGAAGGACAGTGCAGAATATCAGTAGAGTACTCTTGCGGTGTATTGTCATGGCTTGCAAACGAATATCTAAGCAGCTTGTAGAGCACTCGTCAAGTGGCTTAAGCACTCCAATGAATCTGTTCATAAGGAATGGCTGGCTTGGCAAGCAATTAGTGATCGCCGATTGGTTATATTAAACACCAACCAGAGATACCGTGAGTGTCAAATGATGTACGAATTGGACAAATGAACACTTTTTCAGAAGTCAGAACTGCTGCGAACATCATTTCCACTTTAAATTTGGAAATTTGGATCAGGTTAAGAGATTCCAGAGCTCATCGCATTTGCGAAAACAAAATAAATCCATGAACACTGGCGTCTCCTGGCATTTATAAGCATTGCGATGTATCCAGCGATTCATAGGTATAAAGATGAAGCATTCGATTGGAACAGAATGAGAGAACTCCAGGTTTATCAGATCCTGGAGGAGGATGTGGGGATCGATCGGTACAGGATGAGAGAACATGACGATTACCAGATCCCAGAGGAGGATACAGGCTTCTGGGGATGGACCAGAGAACTCTAAGATTACCAGATCCTGGAGGGGGATACAGGTATCAATCGGGACAGGATGTGAGAACTCTAGGATTACCAGATCCTGGAGGAGGATACAGCTTCTGGGGATAGATGAAAGAACTCTAGACCTACTAGATCCTAGAGGAGGATATAGGCATCGACTGAGAGTGGATTAGAGAACAATGGGTCTGCCAAACCCTGGAGGAGGATATAGGCTTCTGGGAGTGGATGAGAGAAATTTGGGTCAACCAGATCCTGGAGGGGGAGTGCAGGCATCACTCCTGTTGCCTCTCAGAAGAATGTTTGTAGACGCAGTTCTTGTGACGAGCTTGGTTCTTTGACACCTCATCGAGGGTGTGCTTAAAGTCTACGATTACACCCAAACATTAGCCAGGGTGCGCCACAAGATTTTGGAAAAAATAGGTAAATTAAAATAAAAAGGGGGGTATGAAACCCAGGGAGATCGAAAGCAATGAATCCACAAGGGTGGATTGGAAGGGTGCGAAGGAAAACGAGAAAGGGTGGATGACACTCTTGGACCTGACCTACATGCTATGACTTACACTTAGGGTAAGGTGCCTTGATGCTTAATGTCCCAAGGGTTCAGTTTTGCTAGAAATTGGGACATGGGTAATTAGGATTGGAGCGGGTAAGAGTGACTCAATGGTCGGAAAAGGGATTGGTTTGGAAACCAAAATTGTCTTGTGATGTCCATGTTTGTTATGTGTAAAGAATGGAATTGTGTTTGGAGAATGAATGTGGATTATAACATGTAAGCAGGCCATGGCAGTGAAGGAACATGATCACCATTTGTGCATTGCAATGTTTGTGAATTGAATGGCAACAGGGGAGGAAATGTGATGTTGGATTGTGTGGGTGGGTAAGATATGTGGGTCCACAAGAATGAATCAAGCTCTGGAGGAGCGGTGACTGTGGCTCCCCCTAAGGTAATTTGTCCATGGCAGCTGGTGGTGTCTGGAAATGGGGACCCGACGGAGGGGAGGTTTGGTTGGACGGCCAGCGGTAAAGAAACCCCTGGCAACCCGTATGAGACCGTGAGAGCCTGGATGTGTGGAGACCCTTCCTGGCGGGGCATAAAGCAGAAGAGCTGTTTGACTGTCAGGGACCGAATAGTTGAAAGGGGGGGGAGGGAAAGAAGTCATAAGTCAGGCGACTTGTTTTTGGACTGCTGGCACCACAACCGGAAGTGCCCCCACCATTTTGTTGTGTGGTACCTCCCTGTTGCCTAGTTGAGGATCACACATGTGTGTAATAACATTGAAGCCATGGTCTTACAAAATTGGAATGAATGATTGACATTGGGTTTATGTATGAGTGTGTAAGGAAAGGTACACTTAATCCATGTCACTAACCTGTACCAAAGAGACAGGGCTCGCAGAAATTTGGAGAGGTAAATTGGGACAGCTCTGCACGTAAAGTTGGGTATTGTGGCATCCACCAGGAAGGCAGTCTTTAGAAGGGGGTTGTTCAAACGTTACAAAGAAATTTTTGGTTAAGGTATTGTCTGTTACAGTAGATATTTTTTTTTTTTTTTTTTTTTGTATACCTTGGTCGAGGCTCGTATGAGAGCTAACACACAACTCACAGCAAGGAGGCATGAGACAAGAGGGGTGGGAGTGGAAGGGACAAAACATTGGGGAACAGACACAGGTGAACTGTGGAAGGGAGAGGGATGGGGATGGGACGGGGAACATGGCGAGGAGAAGATGGACATTACAGGGACTTTCAGGAAGGAAAGCAGGAGAATTGAAGGAAGTGGGCATGGGTGGATTATCGGGGGTAGAAAAGATCGAGGATTTGGATGGGGGAAGATAAGAGGTGGTGGTGAACAGCTGTTTTGAAAGCCTGGAGGGAAGAATGGGAAAGAATAGAGTGAGGAAGTTTATTCCAAAGGCGGGAAAAAAGAGGAATGAAAGAGTGAAGATGAGCAGTGATTCGTGATTTTGGTAGTTTTACCAGAAGGTGTTCTTGGCGGAGCTTGAGCGCCCTGTGGAAATGTGGTTGGGACAAATCGCAGAGAGAGCAGGGGGGCAAGGCTGGAGAGGAGTCGGTAGAAGACAGAAAGACCACCGACCAACCTGCGGTGATTGAGTGAGAGGCCCAAAGACTCAGCTTCATTGCGGGAGATGCCAATGATCTTAAAAGCCCTGGTTTCGACAGCGTGAAGTCGAGAAAGGTGGGAGGCAGGAGCACCAGCCCAGAGGGGAGAGCAGTACTCCATCAGGCTACGGACAAAAGCTTTGTAAGTAGTCAGGAGCTCAAGAGGGCCGAGGAAGGACTTTGCACGACGGAGGATTCCCAGTCGGCGACTGGCTTTTGAGGCAAGGTTGGAAATGTGACTTTCCCAGGAAAGGTCATGGCAGATAGTGAGACCCAGAAGCTTGAAAGAAAAGACTTCTTCCAGAGGATTGTTGAGAAAGTGGATGGGGGTTTTGTAAACGGTCCTTTCGAAGAGACATAGTGAGAGTGTGAGATTTGTGTGGATTGAAAGACATGTTCCACGTGTTGGACCAGTTTGTGATTTTATCCAGATCTGCAGTGAGCGAAGAAGCTGCTGCTTGCCGGTCTGAGGGATGACAGATGGTACGGCAGAGGGTGGAGTCATCGGCAAAGAGAAATAGAGGATTTTCCAGAGAGTCCGAGAGATCATTGATGAAAACCAGAAAAAGAACAGGGCCCAGAACGCTACCTTGAGGAACTCCAGCCTGCACAGGAAGAGGGGATGAAAGAACTCCATTTAGGGCCACACGTTGACTGCGACAGGAGAGGAAGTCTGCGAGCCATGAGTGGAGATGGCCTTGAATACCATGGGAAGAGAGTTTGGTGAGTAGGGCAGGGTGCCAGACTGTGTCAAAAGCACGTGATATGTCCAGGGATACGGCTCGGATTTCCTGTCTGGCATTGAGGACCTCCATCCATTGATGGGAGAGCAGTAGCAGCATATCCAGGGTAGAGTGACCTGGTCTGAAACCAAATTGATGATTGGAAATCAAGCCATTGGAGAAGAGGAAGGATTTCATGTCTGAAGCAATGATGGATTCCATAACCTTGCTGATGATTGGGAGAAGGCTGATTGGTCTGTAGTTACAGGGATCTGTTTTTGCACCTTTTTTATGCAGGGCAGTGATGTTAGCAGATTTCCAAGCAGATGGCAGATGACCTTGGGAAAATGAGAGGGTGAATAGAATTTTTATGTTTTCTGACATTTTCTACCTACCCAAGGAGTTCAGAGCAAGGAACCAAGAGTTTTGCAAAAATTGAATTGTGTTTAAGAGGTGTAGAATATTAAGGAAAATAGGTAAGTTAGCTCCGGCTCGCTTCCCACAGCCCCTCCAAATTTATTTCATGGGCTAATTAAGTGGGAGTCGGTAAGTGATAAGACTGGAATGGTAACCCCTGCATTGAACCTTGCAGGAGCTATGGTTCCGGGAAGGGGGCTATGTTATGTTTGTTGAGTAGATGGAGGAATTTCATGGGAAAGATAGGATTGTATAGAGTTGCTTGGCCTGTGGATGTGTAGGAAACATCTCACTGTGAACTAAGTCAGGAAACTGTGAGCTTTTGTGTTACGGGTCACCACGGGGGGGGGGGGGGGGTGCAGTGTTAAATAGATAGGAATTAAGGATAATTTCTCCAGTATGTAATCACCCTCCCTGTGACTGTTCCCTATGTTTTTTGCATTCTAAAACAGCAATGGAAGAATTGCATTTTAATAACATGATCCAGTAGGCAAGAAGCCCCGCCTCGAAGGGTGACGTTCAAAGAAGATAAAACTGTGTTGAACCTCCTCACCTCTGGCGAGGTAGGGTCGTCAACTTGGAGGTTGAAATCATCCATAACAATCAGTCTCCTTGGCAGCAGGTCGGTACAGCTGAGTAACTCAATACATCCATCCATCCATCGGGACCATACTCGGAGCAGAGCGTTGGTGCTGCCTAAGCAGTAGCCTGGGCTGTTGGGCACAATCCTGGATGGGTCGCCACTCTGACGTAGGATACCAGCGAGTTGGTACTCATTTTGCCGACCTCGGAAAGATGACAGGCTGAGTCAACCCCACCTGCTATTAATTCAACAGCAAAGCAGGATTTTAACTCAGGACCCTAGGATCCCAAGCCCACCACTCTAACCATTAAGCCAACACCAGGGATACCAGCCCAGAGTGGGGAGCCTTACTTCATATCACTGTGGATGAAGGCCTAGTACACCATGGTGAGCTCTGTGTGATTCAGACTGGACTTGCCTCCGCAGAGAATAGCAAGGGTCGAGTCACCTTGGAGTTTGGAGATGTAGTGAATATCAAGGGATGAGCAAGAGAGGAAATGGCTGAGTCAACCCCACCTGGTATTAATTCAACAGCCAGCAGGATTTTAACTCAGGACCCGAAGATCCCAAGCCCATCACCCAAACCATTAAGCCAACGCCAGGTATCGTAACTCGATCTCCTTCAGAAAATAAGTTGACTTATTGTAAATGAAGCTGTTAAGGGTGGTCTATAAATGACCAAAAAGTTGACTTCTCCCTTGAAGATTGGAGCATACGTCAATGATCTAGTTGATGGTAGAATATCAGTCCTCAGCCTGGGTCCTCAGACTTTGAGGAATGTATTGGGAAGCAAGTACGTGAGGAGGTTGAACATTTTTAAATTGCTGTTTAAAGAGGTTTAATTTGATGGAGAGAGAGGGTGAGAAAAAGAAAAATGTCCAAAGCTTCTGACCACGTACAAAGCTTTCATCCGCAGCCTGATGGAGTCCTGCTCTTCCCTCTGGGCTGGTGCTCCTGTCTCTCACCTTTCTCAGCTTCATGCTGTGGAAACCAAGGCGTTTAAGATCATTGGTATCTTCCATGATGGGACTGAGTCTTTGGGTCTCTCACTCTCTCACCGCAGGCAGGTCTGTGGTCATTCTGTCTTCGACCATCTCCTCTCTAGTCTCGCCTCCCTGCTCTATCTGCTCCCTGTCCCGCCCATATTTCCACAGGGTGCTCAAGGTCCACCAGCAACCCTCTTCTGGTAAAACTAACAAAATCAAGAATCACTGTGCTCACCTTCATTCTTTCATTCCTCCTTTTCCCTCCTTTGGAACAAACTCCCACACTTTCTTCAATCCCACTCTTCCCTCCAGGTCTTAAAAACAGCTGTTGACCACCATCTCTTATCTTCCCCCATCCAAAACAATGATCTTTGCTATCCCCATTAATCCACCCCAAACCCACCTCCTTCAAATTCCCTGCTTTCCTTCCCAAAAGTCCCTGGAGTGTCCATCTTGTTTACCCCATGTAACCCACCCCATCCCTCACCATTCCACAGCTCGCCTCATGGGTCTATTACTCACTGCTTTGTGCTTCCCTTTGCAATCCCTCCTGTCTCCTGCTCTCCTTGTTATACGTTCTCTGTGTTCGCTCTTATACGAGCCTTGACATTGTACATTAAAAAACAGGAGAAGAAGAATTTTTGCATTTTATTTCTTATTTATTTTTGAAGAGAAGGTGTAAGCAAGGAATTAAAACAAGGGTTATGGATGCTAAGATGGGGAGGAATGGAGGTGGATGGTCAGAAAGATTTCCAATGCGAGCTGCGAAGATGCTAAGATGGGGAGGGAGGAATGGGGGTGATATTTTGGGAAGATGGTCAAACAGTCTTTTTCTTTTCCCCCATTCACTTACATGTAAGATTGGGAGTGAGGAGAAGGGGAAGATGGTGAGAAACTTCTTCCCTTTTTCCACATAATTCCATCCATTGGGACCATATTCTGTGAAGAGCATTGGGGCTGCCTAAGCAATCTCCTTGGCTATTGGGTACAATACTGGATGGGTCACCACTCCGACATAGGATACCAGCATGCTGGCTGGCACTCATTTTACCAACCTCGGAAGGAAGACAGGCAGAGTCAACCCCACCTGATATTAATTCAACAGCCAAGGGGGATTTGAACTCAGGATCCTTGGACTCCAAGCCCAACACCCTAACCATTAAGCCAACACCAAACATACATATAATTGAGAGGGGATTATGTCCCACAATTCTCATTTTCGTACTACTGTGGTGTATAAGGGTGATGTATAAGACTGCTTCAACAGTGCTAAATCTCTGGAATTTTTTTAAAAGAATTTTAATATCATTATCTATCTATAATTCCAGGCAATGTGTGTGTGTGTGTGTGTGTGTGTGTGTGTGTGTGTGTGTGTGTGTGTGTGTGTGTGTGTGTGTGTGTGTGTGTGTGTGTGTGTGTGTGTGTGTGTGTGTGTCCGCTGTTTCTTGACAACCTCTGGTCCGATCTGATTGAAACTTGCCAGGTATATTGCTGGGGACCTGAGGATGTGCCTTTTCAAGGTTTGATATTAATCGGACAAGTGCTTCCCAAGTTATGGCCATTTATTTACCAACCAATGACAAGACACGTTGTTGCGTGGGCGTGGCCGATGGAGAAGGGAAGCACAGCCACGTTCCCCATTACGGGTTACAACGTACGGGCTTCCGGAGAGTGATGACTTCGTGTATTCTAATAATTTCTCGACTTCTTATGCGCATTTATAGATAAACACAATGGCCCAAGTTATGATCGTTTTCATATTAGACGGTGTATAAATTTCGGGAACATCAGAGTGCTGTTATGCTCCGAACCAGGAAGTAAATTTTTTCTCTCTTCTCTTCTCTTTCTGTTTTTCCTTGCCACGACATTGCGAAAAGGTAAAATATGTTAGCGCTAATTGAATAATTGGGTATTAAAAATAAATTGCGAATAATCGTAACTGTGAATAATATCGAACTTCCGGGTCACACACGTACGGGCACATGAGAGCGAAGAAACGGCCTGTGTGGTTTCTTTATTTATTATTATTATTATTATTTTTTTTTTTTAAGGGCACGAACTAGTCTATCCATAATTCCAGCAATCTCTGTGTGTCTGTATGTGTGTCTGCGACAGCCCTTTCTCGACAACCACTGGTCCGATCTAATTGAAACTTGCCAGGTATATTGCTAGGGACCTGAGGATGTGTCTTTTCAAGGTTTTATATTAATCGGACAAGCGGTTCCCAAGTTACATCCATTTATCTGTCAACCAATGACAGGACACGGTGCTATGACATCACGAATGACGTCACAATTCTTTTTCTATTATTTATTTTTTTTGTTTTTTTAATATATAGATTTTTTATATTGGTCCGATCTAATTGAAACAATGCCCCAATCCAGTCGTCGTTTACGAGAGCGAAGGAACGAAGCTGCACATACGGGCACGCACCTACGGGCCCGCACCTACGGGCACGCACTAGTCTATCTAAAATTCCAGCAATCTCTGTGCGTCTGTCTGTGTGTCTGCGACCACCGTTTCTCGACAATCCCTGGTCCGATCTAATTTAAACTTGCCAGGAATATTGGTGGGGACCTGATGATGTGCCTTTTCAAGGTTTGATATTAATCGGACAAGCGGTTCCCAAGTTACGGCCATTTATTTGCCAACCAATGACAGGACACGGTGCTTTGACATCACTATTGACGTCACAATTATAATTTATTTTTTTTTGCACGTACGGGCACGCACGAGTCTATCTATAATTCCAGTAATCTCTGTGTGTCTGTCTGTCTATCTGGATGTGTGTCTGTGACCACCGTTTCTCAACAACCCCTGGTCCGATCTAATTGAAACTTGCCAGGAATATTGCTGGGGACCTGAGGATGTGCCTTTTCAAGGTTTGATATTGTTACGAATTTTGGCCCGTCCGGCGTGCGATCGGTCACGTAACTCGAATCGCGACGCGTCGCCCACCGGAACGGACAATTCAGTCATGACCCTCTGGGAACTACCGCCAGGAGCCAGTCACAGGTGGGGGCTTAACCTCACCACGATCGTGCCAATTGCCCACCCTCGCAGGATAGGGTTGTTCGCCAAATTCGACCTACCGAAGTACCTGCGCGAGTGGTCGTCCGGGCAATCGTACGTCGCCGCAGGTCGACTTCGGACACGAACCGCTGAAGCGGCTGGTTCCGTGGTGAAGGGATAACCGAGCGGAGTTATCGTCGACCTCGACGGTTCAGATTACTTATCGGGTGTTTCAACCCACTATCAATCCCTTACGTGATGCAAGATGGAACTTTCAAACAGAGGAAAGGACGTAACGAAACGGGAAACAGTTTGACAAGCAAGCACTTTATTTTCACACACACAACACACGCATGTAAGGCAGTAATGCAATGTGCAGCAAAAGCAAAAATGCAACAAAAGCAAAAGCACTACTACCGACTATAATTATTTACAACACTTAAACAATTATACTTGTCGGGACTCGGCGCCACATCATTCATTCAAAATAAACAGGAAAGACCTCCCCATAGGCAGGGAGGTAGACGGGGTCCATGGACCAAATGTGCGCGGAACCTGGAGGATCGGCCAGGTCCACGAGACCGAAAAGGTCTTATCCGCGTCCTTGTGACGCGATGGCGGGCAAGCCACAATATCAGCGCAGCTGCGCCCCGACTCCGTGCCCCTGGCGTGGTCGGTGAGCCCTCTTCGGCGTGCTCTGCGCAAGCACGGTTTGGTCAGCACCACAGTTAGGGTGGGGAATGAACGGGGCCAGCGGCACTATCTCAGCGTGGATGGGGGGGGGGGGGAGGGAATTGTTGATGCTCAGGGTCGAGCGAGGGGAATGGCTGGCTGGCTTGGTCGCTTGAGAAAGCGAAGGTGGCTCGATTCCAGCGACGAGACGACACCAACGACGAGACGAGCCCAGCGACGAGACGACACCAACGACGAGACGAGCCCAGCGACGAGACGACACCAACGACGAGACGAGCGACCCCCACACTACAACAACCACTTCCACACAGACTCGTGTCTTTTATAGACCGGAGGAGGAGCCTGTATGCAGATTTTAGGATCAAAATGCGATTGGAGGCGGGGCCACGCCACCCTCTGTTCAGCCATTGGTGTGGCAAAAAGAGGAGTGAGCCTCTTTTGATCCGAATTCCTTCCTGAGAGGAATTCACATTCATAGCGCTTGGAGGCGGGGCCACACCGCCCGATGCTCGCCCATTGGACGGAGGAAAAGGGGCTTGAACCTCCCCTGATCCGAATTTCTCTCCCGTAAAGAATCCACACTTATCGCGCTTGGAGGCGGGGCCATACCGCCCGACGCTCGCCCATTGGACAGAGGAAAAGGGGCGTGAAGCCTTCCTGATCCGAATTTCTCTCCCGCAAAGGCATCTATTGCACTCGCGGCTTGCCGCGTTCGGCAGCAATCACCGAACGGCTTCGGACAGTACGGCGTTCGGTGTTGACTGGTGGTGGGGTAGATGGTTGTGGAAGGAGAAAGGCGAAGGTGGTGAGGGGTTTGCTGTGGTGGTTTGGTGGTTGGCGGGCATCGTTTGGGAATGGTGGTGAAGCGATGTTTGTGTGTGGAGTTGTGATGAGTTGTGGAGGTAAAGAGGAGAAGGTGGTGGTGTTTGAGTTGTTGGCGGCTTAATGGTCCAAAATAACGATAGAGAAAGAAAAATGGCTAACTCAAAACGTCGCAGCCCAGATGAATCACACATATTCCCTCTAAACAAGAGGTATGGGCTAACTACACATGAACTTATCGATATATCTCACCTGAGGACCCTTTATGGTGTATTGCGAATTTCCACAGCCGTAACATATTAATCGGACAAGCGGTTCCCAAGTTACGGCCATTTATTTATCAACCAATGACAGGACATGGTGCTATGACGTCACTATTAACGTTACAATTTTTATATATATTTTTGATATGATGTCACAACTGACGCTGGGGATCTGAGTATGTTCCTTTTCAAGGTTTGATATCGTTCTTCTTCATCCGTTTCAGCTGTTTCCCAAGTGTTTCCTAATGTTATGACCATTTATGATATGGTTGGTCCGATATAATTGAAACAATGCCCCCAATCCAGTTTATTTTTTTTTTTGCACATACGGCCACGCACATACAGCCACGCACGTATGGGCACGCACGTATGGGCCCGCACGAGTCTTATTAAAATTGAAGTATATAATTGAACACTGTATAACTGAAGTATATCGAGTTCATTCAGTTTTTCGGCTCTTCCACACACATTTCCTGAAATATTTGGCGATATTACTGCTTCTTTCAGCCCAGCTCTAGCTATTCTGTTATCCCAATTTTTTCTTTCATGGAGATTGTTCTTTCTTCATCGCACATACTATAATTATAGCCATTAATGCACTTATTCTCATTTTTTGGTCATGAAGTGCCATCCGACAACTATCTCTCACTAAAAATATTTTTTTAAACAAAGAAACTGGGTTGAAGCTAACTGAAACCGTTTGAACACCATGGTTCCTGTCAATTATAACTGTTTGTTGCAACTGGAATTATCAGTTGGTCAGTTATGAATGATAGTTCAGTCAAGTCAAAAAACTCAAGCGAGACAGCAATGGAACCAATAAAAGAGATTTGTTACCTCCGTCACCAAAGGTGGAAGGAGGTGATGTTTTCACCCCTGTCTGTCTGTTTGTTACTTACAAGATCGATTTTTCAAGTGTATTTGTCAATCGATTTTGTTATTCTGTCTGTTTGTTTGTTTATCAATTATCTTCAGGTCACAATCCTAAACTGATCGTCATGAAACTTTACCGAGTTGTAGAGGTAGTCTCAACAGAGAAGCCTATTGATTTTGAGGTCAAAGGTCATCTTGAGGTCAAATTTCTAAAATTGTCATTTTTCATCCAATTGACTTGAAAGTTGAACAGGATTTGCATCTCGCATCACTGAATTGGGAACAAACTATTTGAGGTCAAAAGGTCAAAGGTCAACTCAAGGGAAAACATCTGCAATCATGAAATTTCATCTGAAAAATCGTCAATTTTCATCCTATCAACTTGTAAATTAAGCAGGATTTGCGTAGTGCATCACTGAATTTGGGAAACCAACTATTTTTGAGATCAAAAGGTCAAAGGTCAACTCAAGGGAAAAACATCGAAAATCATCAAATTTCATCTGAAAAAAATCATCAATTTTCATCCGATTAACCTGAAAATTAAGCAGTAATTGCGTCGTGCATCACTGCATTTGGAAACCAACTATTTTTGATGTCAAAAGGTCAAAGGTCAACCCAAAAGGTCAAACTTCTAAAATCATCAATTTCAATCTGAAAAATAATCAATTTTCATCCCATTGACCTGAGATTAGATTAAGATTGCCAATTTTAATCTTAATGAAATGGACAATTTGATGTATCTATCCATGGCAACCTTTGGAGAGGGGGTGGATTTTGCAAGTATCGTACTCTGCATGACATCTTTTTTGGGTAGTCGATCTATCTACCCTTGTCAGGTTTTCTGTTGTTATGTTGGGTAGTCGATCTATCTACCCTTATTGTCAGGTTTCCCGTCGTTATGTCTGTTGGGTAGTCGATCGAGTCGAAAAAAAGGACATTTTATTTTCTACCCTTATTATCAGTATTTCCATCGATGTGTTTGTCTGTCTGTCTGTGCATGTATGCATGTCTGTTCGGTCCAGTGCTCCGTTAATACAATGGCGATTTCAATGAAACTTGGTTGGTAGGCTCATACCATGACCAAGTTGTGTGCAAATGAGAACCGTTGCTATGGACACCAACGTTGCCCAGCAACGGGACTTTGAAAATTTTGAAAAATCATAAAAAAATTATTTTTTCACAAATCAAAAATCGGGCCATGAGCGACTGTGGGCAGTACATTCAGCCATATTGTCAAAAATTTCCAGCCGGATCCTATGAAAGCTGTCGGAGAAGATAGACTTTAAACGAACCCTGGTCGAAAACAATAAAAAAAACGAAGTTCATTATATCTGAGAGACTATGAGTCAGATATACATGAAACTGGTATGGTAGGTTCATGGTATGTCCTAGTTATGTGTGAGAAAGAACTGTTGCTATGGACGCTTTTGTTGGCTAGTAACGGCTGAAAAACGACTAAATTCGACTTGATCGACTACCCATATCTGCCTTCCGGCTTGTCTGTCTGTTTGTCTGTCCAGGCCAGTACTCCGTTAATCGTAGGCCGATTTTGATGAAACTCTGGTGGTAGGTTCATACCATGACCTAGTTGTGCACGTTTGACAACCGTTGCTAT
The DNA here is from genome assembly GCF_056783735.1 of Eptatretus burgeri. NCBI lineage: Eukaryota > Metazoa > Chordata > Myxini > Myxiniformes > Myxinidae > Eptatretus > Eptatretus burgeri. The sequence continues at coordinate 27,866,984 of NC_140964.1, forward strand.
GGGCCCCCTGGTTGCCAAGCAACGGACCTTTGAAATTTTCAAAAAAAATCTAAAAAAATAAAAATATCGAAATTCAAAAATCAAACTATGATCGTTCGTGGACAACACATTCAGCCTCCTTGACAAAAAAATTCAGCCCGCTCCCATGAAAACTATTGGAGAAGATAGACTTTGAATGAACCCTGGTCGAAAAAAACAAAAAACGAAGTTCGTTATATCTCAGAGACTATGAGTCAGACATACATAAAATGGTATGGAAGGTTCATGGTATGTCCTAGTTATGTGTGAGAAAGAACCGTTGCTATGGACGCTTTTGTTGGCTAGTAACGGCTGAAAAACGACTAAATTCGACTTGATCGACTACCCATGTCCGCCTACCGGCTTGTCTTGCTTGTTTGTCTGGCTGTTTGTGTGCAGAATATCAGTCAATTGACTGCCTTTGACGTTTGCACGTGGTACATGCTTGGGAGCCTCATTGGTATGCATTGCTGTCTGTGCTATCGCTGATGATTCGCCAATAAGTGATGAAACCGGTCCGGTAGCTGATAGGGTGTGTAGCAATGGGATTCTCATGTGTGTACTATGTGTGAACGTCTTTATAGTTGTTGAGGAACTGTGGGAAGGGTTTGAAACAGCATAGCACATACCTTGTGTAGGTCTTCTTGGGTTGCTTTATGCAGCTTCTTCAGCTGGAGGAGTGTGGGAGGGGCCAATTGTTTATACAAGTATGTATATATATATATATATATATATATATATATATATATATATATATATATATATATATATATATATATATATATACATATATATACACATAGGAAATGTACCAGGGTAAATGATGATAGGGGATGAAGGGGTGTGGTGGGGGGAGGTAACAAGACTCTGTAACCACCCTGTTGGGTACAGTGCATTTCTTTATATGCAAAGTTGATTTTATGATGTGTTGGTTTCGGGGCTCATGGTCACTTGACAGTTGCAATTCCTCAGGCTTTCTGCAAATCTTACGGGAATGTGAGTTGGAAAGGTGACCATGACGGGCCATTTTATAATCTATCTGTCGTGCCCAAACCTTTGTAGCGACATGAAAGGTAATATTAAATTATCCCCAATCACATTCCTTAGTGGACGTAGGGAAGTGTTTTAGTCTCCCACAAAAAAATATACCGGGCAACGCTGGGTACCCCTGCTAATTATTCATAATTTACATCAATGATTTGGACAGAGCAGTTAAGTCAGCTTTCAAAATTTGCAGATGACACAAAGCTTGGATGTAAGGACAGCAGACAGGGGGTGATCAGATTTAGGAAAGTGTAGATATTTTCAAAGATTTGGCAAATGTAGTTTAACACAATTACATATAAGGTGCTGAGGATGGGTAAGAATAATGAAAGTAGGGATTACATGATGCAATAAGCAATCTTGTAACGTGTCACACAGCAGAAGGATCTAGGGGGAAGTAATAGATACAGGGGGTGAGCAGACAGGACAATGTCAGGCAACTATAGGTAAAACTAATAGGCTTTAAGGTTGTATTTGTAGGGGAAATAAATTAAAAACCAAAGGAGGTAGCTTTAACACGGTAAAGGAATTTTGTAAGGGCTTCTCTGGAATATTGTGTACAGTTTTGGTCACCATATCTGAGGAAGGACATAGCTGCCAAGAGAGGGTACAAGAGAGGGTGTCGAGTTACTAGATTGATCACAGGGCTAGTGACGAAGCTACAAGAAAGGTTTTCAGCAGACAGAACTTCATACATTGGAAAGAAGGCAATTACGAGAATATATCAGAGATGTTCAAGGTAATGAAGCATCTGGACAAGATAGATGAAGTAGAATTTTTCAGCAGAGTAGACAATGTTTGAAACAGAGGCCATAGCTTGAAGGTAAACAAGATGAGAGTTAGGACAGTTTTTAAGGCAGGGGCCCTTCAGTCGGAGAGTGGTCAATGCATGGAATGGTCTCCCCAGAAAGGTGGTAGCAGTAGAGAGGTGGATCAGTTTAAATGTGATTTAGATGGTTACCTGGATGCAATGGAGATTGAGGGGTATGGGATTATTGGCTTGCGTGCACGGTAGGCAGCTTGTGAGTGGATGGGTGATGATACTGGGGTGCAGTGCATTCAGGAATGATGGGCCAAATGGCCTTCTCCCACGTCCAAATTCCTTGTGCACCCTTGTCAGACGTAACTTCTTTTTCTTGTTTAACGACCACAATTATTCCCACGTCGTTTTGGGGTTGGCAGAAGGAAGGTTTTGGCCCAAGTCTTTCACAAACCGGCTGGCCAGGCCTAACATTCGACTGAAGTTTGGGAGGAATTTGGAATTTTGCCCATACTGCTGGTGACAGCTCACCTATACACTTTTCACGAAGGACACCGTGGGATCTTCAACGTCCACCAACTAATACCGACAAGATGAGACGCACATAGTTTAATGTCCATCCAAGAGGCGGCACACACATTGATGAATCACCCGACGTGTGAAACACCAAGACGACAGTTTATAGCTTGGTTGGGATTCGAACCTCGAGACCATCCTGCCGCACCCCTCCCCCCCTCCTCCCTTTCCTCCAACAATACCAAGGAAAGTATGGCCTATAGTCAAAACAATACACATGTCTACTCCATTGAATGGTTTCCATATTTATTTAAGCCATTTAACATGCCTCAGTCTTTGTTTTTAATCTTACAATACTCATATTAAATTGATGTCAGATTTTAAGCCATATTTAAGACAGGAAGGTGCGATTTTTTTTCCAGAATTAAGAGAAACTAGTGCATGCCCGTACGTGCATGCCCGTACGTGCAAAAAAAAAAAAAATTAAAAAAAACTTTCAAACCATGTGCAAGAAACAACAACTACACAGGCCGTTCTTTCACTCTCGCGTGCCCGTACGTGCATGGCCGTACTGCAAAAAAATTAAAAAAAAATAAAAAAAGCAAGAACAATTGTGACGTCATTGCACCGTGTCCTGTCATTGGTTTGGTAAATAAATAGCCATAACTTGGGAACCACTTGTCCGATTAATATCAAACCTTGAAAAGGCACATCCTCAGGTCCCCAGCAATATACCTGGCAAGTTTCAATTAGATCGGACCAGTGGTTGTCGAGAAACAGCAGTCACAGACACACACACACACACACACGCACACACGCACACACGCACACACGCACACACGCACACTGCTGGAATTATGGATAGATGAACGAGACTAAAACTAAATTAAATGAATCCATGCTGTTACCATGGAAACAAACACATACCGGAAGGCCTCGCACAAGAAAACAGTTTGTTTTGAAGATGTACAACATGCACGCACCTTCCCGTTATTATAGATCCCCGGAACTTGAAAAATAATCGGTTTTATGGGCTATAATAACACACGACGACGACATGAGTGAGGCAACCGAATCGCGCACGTGGTGACGTAATACTTGCGTGCTTTTCGAACCTTCAGGTAATGTTCCATTGATACAATGTCCACGGAGCGCGAAGGTATGCCTTTCAAAGGCAGCGTGACACACACTTTAGTATTTGTTTGCTCCCAAACGAAATCAGTCACTGAAACCGGCATCTTCGTTCTTTGTCGTTTCACACAGGACGTGTATATATATATAATGTCTGTTCGGAGCGCTGTTAGCAGTGCTGGCTTGTTGCTGCAATTAAAATCGGAATCAATTGAACTGAAGCCGGCTGGTACTCTTAAATTGCATCTATAACAGATAATTCGCATGATTTTTATATTTTAACAATGAAGAAAAACATGGAGATCTCGATCTGCGAAGCGTTGTCATGACGACGAGTTCGTGTATTTTTTTTTATTTTTTATTTTTTGCAGATTGCGATGTTCTTAAAATCTTTTCATCGCACTGTATTTCCTCCTTCTTTTCTTTTAACTTACGAAATTTAAAGATTTCGGAAGTATATTGATGACTTCCGTCATCTGTTTATGTGTTTGTTTGTTTGTGTCTGTTTGTTACTTACGAAATCTAAAGATTTCGAAAGTATATTGAGCAGTTCCGTTTCTGTTTGTTTGTTTGTGTGTTTGTTTGTGTCTGTTTGTAACTTACGAAATCAAAAGATTTCGTAAGTATATTGATGCCTTCCGTTTCTGTTTGTTTGTTTGTTTGTTTGTAGGCACGATAACTCGAGAACGGAAGAAGCTACCAATGTCAAATTACACCACGTGATTCAGGAGGGTGATGGCTTGTGCTGATTAGATTTTGGTCAAAATCGGTCAAAGGTCAAGGTCACAGTGAGGTCAAATATTCGATTTTTGATGGTTTGGTACAGATAACTCGAGAACGGAAGAAGCTACCAATGTCAAATTACACCACGTGATTCAGGAGGGTGATGGCTTGTGCTGATTAGATTTTGGTCAAAATCGGTCAAAGGTCAAGGTCACAGTGAGGTCAAATATTCGATTTTTGATGGTTTGGTACAGATAACTCGAGAACGGAAGAAGCTACCAATGTCAAATTACACCACATGATTCAGGAGGCTGATGGCTAGTGCTGATTAGATTTTGGTCAAAATCGGTCAAAGGTCAAGGTCACAGTGAGGTCAAACATCCAAAAAATGATAACTCGAGAACGGAAGAAGCTTCCATTGTCAAATTACACCACGTGATTCAGGAGGGTGGTGGCTAGCGCTGATTACGTTTTGGTCAAAATCGGTCAAAGGTCAAGGTCACAGTGAGGTCAAACATCCAAAAAATGATAACTCGAGAACGGAAGAAGCTTCCATTGTCAAATTACACCACGTGATTCAGGAGGGTGGTGGCTAGCGCTGATTACGTTTTGGTCAAAATCGGTCAAAGGTCAAGGTCACAGTGAGGTAAAACATCCAAAACATTCGATTTTTGATGGTTTGGTACAGAATCATCGTAGAAACTTCTGGTTTGTGTCGCAACCTTCTCAAGAGACAGCTTTTATTAGACAAGGTCAGAGGTCAAGTTGACGATTTCGTAAGTACCAGTCTATGACTGCTTGTTTATTTGTTTGTTTGTTTGTAGGCACGATAACTCGAGAACGGAAGAAGCTACCAATGTCAAATTACACCACGTGATTCAGGAGGGTGATGGCTTGTGCTGATTACATTTTGGTCAAAATCGGTCAAAGGTCAAGGTCACAGTGAGGTCAAACATCCAAAAAATGATAACTCGAGAACGGAAGCTACCAATGTCAAATTACACCACGTGATTCAGGAGGGTGATGGCTAGCACTGATTAGATTTTGGTCAAAGGTCAAGGTCACAGTGAGGTCAAACATCCAAAACATTCGATTTTTGATGGTTTGGTACAGAATCATCGTAGAAACTTCTGGGTTGCGTCGCTTCCTTCTGTCGAGACAGCTTTTTTTAGACAAGGTCAGAGGTGAAGTTGACGATTTTGTAAGTACCAGTCTATGACTGCTTGTTTGTTTGTTATCTTGCCAAAATGATGTTTTGCAAGATATGTTAGTCAGCTTGTATGTTTTTTTTTTTGTTTTTTTTTTGTTTGTTTGTCTGTAATCACGTATAAAAAATTCTGCTGAGCACAGTTATCACCGGAAATTTTTGTAGCTTCGCATATCAGAGGCCTATGGAGGTCCCTTTCAGTGCACAACATTTTGAAGGTCAAGGTCAATGGTCAAGCTCACTTTGGCGCAAATCAGGGGAGTCAACGAAACCCTTATTTTTTGAGTAATTTTGATCGGATCGTCTTCAAACTTCATGGGAATATAGTTCGTGGTCTGGCACTCAGCTGATTAATTTTTGGTGGCGATTGGCCTTGACCTTCATATGTTTTTTTTTTATGTTTTTTTTTTTTTTGCTCTGTAATCACGTATAAATCACTCTGCAGTGCACAGTTATCATTGAAAATTTTTGTAACTTCGCATATCAGAGGCCTATAGGAGGTCCCTTTCAGCGCATAAAATTTTGAAGGTCAAGGTCAAAGGTCAAGGTCACTTTGTCGCAAATCAGGGGAGTCGACGAAACCCTTATTTTTTGAGTAATTTTTATCGGATTGTCATCAAACTTCATGGGAATATAGTTCATGGTCTGGCGCTCAGCTGATTAATTTTTGGTGGCGATTGGCCTTGACCTTCATGGTTAGCGCCTCAGGTCAAACATATTTTACCCCAAGGTCAAATTTTCAAGTTTTAGGAACCATATCGTGTAGTACCTCAAATTGAACACCTCGATGAGTGCTTTCTAGATATGTCAAGCTTGAGACATTATGACGTCATTTGGTGACGTTATGAGGCAAACACATATTTTTCATGGTGACTCTGTAGAACGATTCTCATCGGAATCTCTCGTAGGCAGATATTCCTCAAGGAGTCGCTCCTGGTGGATAGCAGCTCTGTTCACCTCAGTGTGACCTTAAAGAAGTCACACGTGGTCACCTTTTGGCAAGATACGGGTCACCTTGCGGGTGACATTGGTTTTATTTGTTTGTTTGTAGGCACGATAACTTGAGAACGGAAGAAGCTACCAATGTCAAATTACACCACGTGATTCAGGAGGGCGATGGCCAGCACTGATTAGATTTTGGTCAAAATCGGTCAAAGGTCAAGGTCACAGTGAGGTCAAATATCCAAAAAATGATAACTCGAGAACGGAAGAAGCTTCCAATATTAAATTAGACCACGTGATTCAGGAGGGTGGTGGCTAGCGCTGATGAGATTTTGGTCAAAATCGGTCAAAGCTCAAAGTCACAGTGAGGTCAAACATCCAAAATATTCGATTTTTGATGGTTTGGTACAGAATCATCGTAGAAACTTCTGGTTTGTGTCGCGACCTTCTCAAGAGACAGCTTTAATTAGACAAGGTCAGAGGTCAAGTTGACGATTTCGGAAGTGCCAGTCTATGACTGCTTGTTACTTACGAAATCTAAAGATTTCGTAAGTATATTGATGACTTCCGTTTCTGTTTGTTTGTTTGTTTGTTTGTTTGTTTGTATGTTTGTTTGTTTGTTTGTCGGCACGATAACTCGAGAACGGAAGAAGCTACCAATGTCAAATTACACCACGTGATTCAGGAGGGTAGTGGCTCGCGGTGATTAGATTTTGGTCCAAATCGATCAAGGCTCAAGGTCATAGTGAGGTTAAACATCCAAAACATTCTATTTTTGATGGTTTGGTACAGAATCATGGGAGAAACTTCTGGTTTGCGTTGCTACCTTCTCGAGAGACAGCTTTTATTCGACAAAGTCAGAGGTCAAGTTGACGATTTCTTAAGTACCAGTCAATGACTGCTTGTTTGTTTGTTTGTTTGTTTGTTTGTTTGTTTGTTAGTTTGTTTGTTACTCACGAAATCTAAAGATTTCTTAAGTAAATTGATGCCTTCCGTTTCTGTTTGTTTGTTTGTTTGTTTCTTTGTTTGTTTCTTTGTTTGAAGGCACGATAACTCGAGAACGGAAGAAGCTACCAATGTCAAATTACACCACGTGATTCAGGCGGGTGATGGCTTGTGCTGATTAGATTTTGGTCAAAATCGGTCAAAGGTCAAGGTCACAGTGAGATCAAATATTCTATTTTTGATGGTTTGGTACAGATAACTCAAGAACGGAAGAAGCTACCAATGTCAAATTACACCACATGGTTCAGGAGGGTGATGGCTAGTGCTGATTAGATTTTGGTCAAAATCGGTCAAAGGTCAAGGTCACAGTGAGGTCAAACTTCCAAAAAATGATAACTCGAGAACGGAAGAAGTTTCCATTGTCAAATTACACAATGTGATTCAGGAGGGTGGTGGCTAGCGCTGATTACATTTTGGTCAAAATCGGTCAAAGGTCAAGGTCACAGTGAGGTCAAACATCCAAAACATTCGATTTTTGATGGTTTCGTACAGAATCATCATAGAAACTTCTGGTTTGTGTCGCAACCTTCTCAAGAGACAGCTTTTATTAGACAAGGTCAGAGGTCAAGTTGACGATTTCGTAAGTACCAGTCTATGACTGCTTCTTTGTTTGTTTGTTTGTTTGTAGGCACGATAACTCGAGAACGGAAGAAGCTACCAATGTCAAATTACACCACGTGATTCAGGAGGCAGATGGCTTGTGCTGATTATATTTTGGTCAAAATCGGTCAAAGGTCAAGGTCACAGTGAGGTCAAACATCCAAAAAATTATAACTCGAGAACGGAAGAAGCTACCAATGTCAAATTACACCACGTGATTCAGGAGGGTGATGGCGAGCGCTGATTAGATTTTGGTCAAAGGTCAAGGTCACAGTGAGGTAAAACATCCAAAACATTCGATTTTTGATGGTTTGGTACAGAATTGTCGTAGAAACTTCTGGGTTGCGTCGCTACCTTCTGTCGAGACAGCTTTTTTTAGACAAGGTCAGAGGTCAAGTTGATGATTTCGTAAGTACCAGTCTATGACTGGTTGTTTGTTTGTTATCTTGCCAAAACGAAGTTTTGCAAGATATGTTAGTCAGCTTGTATGTTGTTTCTTTTTTGTCTAAAATCACGTATAAAAAATTCTGCAGAGCACAGTTGTCATCGGAAATTTTTGTAACTTCGCATATCAGAGGCCTATTGAGGTCCCTTTCAGTGCACAACATTTTGAAGGTCAAGGTCAAAGGTCAAGGTCAATTTGGTGCAAATCAGGGGAGTCGACGAAACCCTTATTTTTTGAGTAATTTTGATCGGATCGTCTTCAAACTTCATGGGAATATAGTTCATGGTCTGGCGCTCAGCTGGTTAATTTTTGGTGGCGATTGGCCTTGACCTTCATATGTTTTTTATTTTTTTTTATTATTTTTTATTTTTTGGTCTGTAATCACGTATAAATCACTCTGCAGAGCACAGTTATCATTGGAAATTTTTGTACCTTCGCATATCAGAGGCCTATAGGAGTTCCCTTTCAGTGCATGAAATTTTGAAGGTCAAGGTCAAAGGTCAAGGTCACTTTGTCGCAAATCAGGGGAGTCGACGAAACCCTTATTTTTTGAGTAATTTTTATCGGATTGTCTTCAAACTTCATGGGAATATACTTCATGGTCTGTCGCTCAGCTGATTAATTTTTGGTTGCGATTGGCCTTGACCTTCATGGTTAGCGCCTCAGATCAAACATATTTGACCCCAAGGTCAAATTTTCAAGTTTTAGGAACCATATCGTGTAGTACCTCAAATTGAACACCTCGATGAGTGCTTTCTAGATATGTCAAGCTTGAGACATTATGACGTCATTTGGTGACGTTATGAGGCAAACACATATTTTTCATGCTTACTCTGTGGAACGATTCTCATCGGAATCTCTCGTAGGCAGATATTCCTCAAGGAGTCGCTCCTGGTGGATAGCAGCTCTGTTCACCTCAGTGTGACCTTAAAGAAGTCACACGTGGTCACCTTTTGGCAAGATACGGGTCACCTTGCGGGTGACATTGGTTTTATTTGTTTGTTTGTAGGCACGATAACTTGAGAACGGAAGAAGCTACCAATGTCAAATTACACCACGTGATTCAGGAGGGTGATGGCTAGCGCTGATTAGATTTTGGTCAAAATTGGTCGAAGGTCAAGGTCACGGTGAGGTCAAATATTGGATTTTTGATGGTTTGGTACAGATAACTCGAGAATGGAAGAAGCTTCCAATGTCAAATTATAGCAAGTGATTCAGGAGGCTGATGGCTAGCGCTGATTAGATTTTGGTCAAAATTGGTCAAAGGTCAAGGTCACAGTGAGGTCAAACATCCAAAAAATGATAACTCGAGAACGGAAGAAGCTTCCAATGTCAAATTACACCACGTGATTCAGGAGGCTGATGGTTAGCGCTGTTGAGATTTTGGTCAAAATCGGTCAAAGCTCAAGGTCACATTGAGGTCAAACATCCAAATTATTCGATTTTTGTTGGTTTGGTACAGAATCATCGAAGAAGCTTCTGGTTTGTGTCGCTACCTTCTCGAGAGATAGCTTTTATTAGACAAGGTCAGAGGTCAAGTTGACGATTTCGTAAGTACCAGTCTATGACTGCTTGTTTGTTTGTTTGTTAGTTTGTTTGTTTGTTTGTTTGTAGGCACGATAACTCGAGAACGGAAGAAGCTACCAATGTCAAATTACATCATGTGATTCAGGAGGGTGATGGATAGTGCTGATTAGATTTTGGTCAAAATCGGTCAAAGGTCAAGGTCACGGTGAGGTCAAATATTCGATTTTTGATGGTTTGGTATAGATAACTCGAGAACGGAAGAAGCTCCCAATGTCAAATTATATCACGTGATTCAGGAAGCTGCTGGCTAGCGCTGATTAGATTTTGGTCAAAATCGGTCAAAGATCAAGGTCACAGTGAGGTCAAACATCCAAAAAATGATAACTCGAGAACGGAAGAAGCTACCAATGTCAAATTATACCATGTGATTCAGGAGGGTGATGGCTCGCGGTGATTAGATTTTGGTCAAAATCGGTCAAAGGTCAAGGTCACAGTGAGGTCAAACATTCAATTTATGATGGTTTCGTACAGAATCATCGTAGAAACTTCTGGTTTGCGCTGCTATCTTCTCGAGAGACAGCTTTTATTAGACAAGGTCAGAGGTCAAGTTGACAATTTCGTAAGTACCAGTCTTTGTTTTTTACTTCGTATTAATGTGTTTTTTTTTTCATTTATTTTTGGAGAGATTATGTAAAGACATGTTAGTTTGACTTCAATTCCGGGGAAGGTGTTGGAGATTATAATTAAAGAATGGATCGGGAACAATTTGAGAAAATTAAAAATAAGTAAACGTAAGTCGTCAAAGATTTACGAAATTGAGGTCGTGTATTGGACGAAAACAAATGTATTGGAGTTATATGAGGCACTAACTGGCTGGGTGGATGGGGAAAGTGCAGTGGATGAAGATGTAGTTTTGTTGTGGGCTGGGGGTCGGTGGCGATACAAGACCACTTGGTGGAGCAGTGGAGTCGTTTCCACCGAACACCCCGGAATTTAGGTCGTGACTCTCTGATAAGTCCGAGAGTTCACGGGTCCCTTAGCAGACCGTGGTCCCCAATATTTCGACGGCGTGGGGTAGGGTTAATTGCCTAATTCCATTATACCTAAGTACCCATGTCGTCCAACTCCCAGGGAAAACCACACCTTCGACCGACTTTGTCCGAACCGAGTCACTATCACCGACTCGGATCCGGCATAACCGAGCGGAAGCTGCCAAAGCCGCGCCGGACCAAATAAACAATTTACGGCAGAACGGCCTTACAAATTCTCAACACGCACCATGCTGGGCCAATGAAAGAAAGCACAGAAAACGAGCTGGTACATTTAACAGGGGTTTATTTATAAGGGAGGGGAACACAGAGAGCAGAGTTAAACCGACTTAAAGCAATGCAGATATGTACAAGGCACTTAAACAATTCTACTTAACGGACTGGCACCCCCCCCCCCCCACACACACACACACACACGCACCCGCACACCCACACGCACACGCACCCACACACACACACACACACACACACACACACACACACACACACACACACACACACACACACACACACACACACACACACACACACACACACACACACACACACACAGACACACACACACACACACACACGAACTGGGCCGACCGGCCTTTATTGAGGCCTCCAGCTTGGAAGGAAAGATGAGCCGAAGGCCAGGGTCTGGTGTGCACCTGTCCGCCTCGTGCGGTGTACGACGATCTGGTCACGTGGCGGGACTCAAACCCACAGCTTTCACGCAGCACCAAGCACCAGGGACCATGCTCTCCAACCGCCCACGCACCAATGAACCAAGACCAAGGAGAAGATCAGAGACGACGATGACCCAGGACCAGACAAACCAGTCAGCACCAAGACCCGCGACCCCCAAGACGACCATCCTCCCCAGCCTGGCGTTCCTTTATATCTTTCTTGGCCGGGGTGTCATGGGAAAGTCACCCTCTGTGGCCATCTCAACCCTCATCGGCCGGGGTGTCATGGGAAAGTCGCCCTCTGTGGCCATCTCAGCCCTCATTGGCCAGGGTGTCATGAGAAAGTCGCGCTCTGTGCGTGATTGGACAAGGGGTGGAGTCGGAGCTGAGGCGATGAAAATCTCCGCTCACGTACAGTACGTGGTCGAACGCACGTAGGCAATGGCGTTGGTGTGCGAAGTAAAGTGAAGGAGATTTGTTGTAAAAAAACTAACTATAAAGAAACTTTGCAGCGCACACATGTAATTCCCGTTAGACACAGGTAGGGGACACTATCTATAAACACATACTTATCGAGATAACTAAACTTGGGGACTGCTGTCTGTTTGTGTGTAAATGGCTTCCAAATCCGTAACAGTATCACTAAACTTTCAGAAGGCATTTTATAAAGTACCGCGAAGGAGATTGTTATAGCTGGGGTGAGGGCTTATGGAGTGGATGGTTGAGTAGCCACTGGAGTGGAAACTGGCTTAGTGATAGGAACTTAGTGATTGGAAGCAAAGAGTTCCTGTGAGTGGGAGGATATCCGACAGGGAAGAAGTTAGTAGTGGAGTACCTGAGTGATCAGTTGTACAAAGATCATTTACATCAATGGCTGAGATAATGAAGTTAAGAGTCAGCTTTCCAATTTTGTGGATGACACAAAGCTTGGAGGTGAGGTAAACAGAGAAAGAGGGAGAGGGGGGCGAGGGGAGAGGGGTGGAAGGGCGTGACCAATTTGGGAAAGTGCAGATATTGTTACAGGAGCGGGTCCATCCCAGTTTTCGGTTTGAGTCCCGTGAGTTGCGTCAAAGCGACTGCAGCAGTCAGGCGAGTCTGCGGTCCCGGGCCAGATCACGGCCTTTCCACTTCCGCTACTGTACCCGTGGGACCAACAAGCCACCCAAGTGCTACGCTGATAGACGCTTGTGACAGATATAATTCGCTGAGCAAACTGTCGAGTCAAGAGCGTGGTCTGTGGCCGGCTTTCCCAAAGTTCAACCTACAACCACCCTACACCACCAAACAAGAGAGGCAGCACAAGCAAAATCCAACCCCGAGACCAGGTATATTTAATAACAAGCAAATGTTCAGGTGAAGGATTAGATGAAAAAAAAAACAGTGCAGATGTGAATGTAATGAATAAACAATAAAATCACCCCTTATCCTCAACCCTCAAAATGAACCAAGCGAATGGTAGATTCCTTAACCACTCTCATCGCACTCTGTGCGTGATTGGACAAGGGGTGGAGTCGGAGCTGAAGCGATGAAAATCTCCGCCCACGTACAGTATGTGGTCGAACGCACATAGGCAATGGCGTTGGTGTGAGAAGTAAAATGAAGGAGATTTGTTGTAAAAAACTTGTTGTTGTGAAGGAGACAACAACGTGTCGAACACGCATGTGGGCGGAGTTCCCTCGGTGACCGAAGTTCTGACTCCACGCTTTGGCCAATCGGAAGGGTGCGAGCGCCTTTGCCACCTTTCAGCCAATGGGCGCAGAGCGAGCTCCAAGAGAAGCGGAGTCTCTTCGGGGGGGGGGCGGGGATTGAGACGCCCCAACACGCCCCCTGACCAATCACGGGGAGACGACCGATTTCCCCCGGTGAATGAGGGGTGCAGTGACGTGAGACACGTTCCCCCTGCCCCGACCCCGGTACGAGAAGAAATAGACGGGACGGCGCGGTCACCTCGTGGCTGGTCTCGTCTTGTCGCTGGCGCTGGTTTCGTCTTGTCGCTGTTTCTGGTCTCGTCGCAGTGATCCCTCGCCTTGTCATTATTCGAGCTGGCTGGCATCCGTGGCTGAATCCTTGGTCCCTCGGTGCCTGGTATATCGGCGCGGGTTCAAGTCCCACCACCGAACAAGATCAACGTTACCGCACGAGGCGGGCAGGTGCAAGAACAGGCTCTTCCCTTAGCTCATCTTCCCTCGCAAGCTGTAGGGCACAATAAAGGGCAACCGGCCCCATTGTGTGTGTGTGTGTGGCGCCAGTCCGATAAGTAGACATTGCTAAAGTATCTCACCCTTGTACATTGACTGCATATTCGTGATAACTCTGCTCTGTGTTCCCCTCCCCAATTATTGTTGTTAAAAAAATTCCCCTCTTGTTGAATGTACCAGCTCGTTCTTTGTCATTTCTGCCATTGATTTGCTTCAGTGCGTATTGGGGATTAGGAAGGCTGTTGCCGTAGTTGTACATTTGGACCGACGGGCCTCGGTAACCATCCGCTCGGGTTACACACGGTTCGAGCACGGTAACGGCTCGTTCCGCTCGAGGCCTGCCGAGGGTGTAAATTCCCCGGTAAGCTTTGCCGCGTGGGTACTTAGGTATATTGATGTTGGTAATTAACCCTACTCCACGCGGTTGAATAATTGGCAATTCATGGTCCTCTAAGGGACCCATACCTTCGGACTTATCCGAGGTCACGACCTAAATTCCGGTGTGTTCGGTGGAGCCCACTCTACTGCTCCCCCTTGCGGTCGTGCTCGCCACCGAGACCCGGCCCCACAACAGTATCAACATCATAGTATGTGAGATTTAAACCTGGCTGATTCGTGAGCAATGCTCTCCTATGGGAACAAAAAACAAATTCTTCCCAATTATCTGCACTCGAAAATAAAAAAGTTAGTATATCTTGGACTGTCATATATCTTGTTTCTTCTTTTTTTGCTTCTTCTTCTTCTTCTTCTTCTTCTTGCATATGGCAGCTTAGCTCCAGGGTAGCTATCATTTTGTTGGGGCACGATTATGCCGCTGATGCTGTGTCCCTATACCAGTACACTGGTACTCATTTCGACAACCTTATAAGGATGACAGTCTGAGTTAACCCCAACTGGTGTGAATTCAGCAGCCAACAGGGTCAAACTCAGGACCCTAAGATCCCATGCCAGCCACCATAAGCACTAAGCTAACACTAGGGTCTTGTTTCTCAAACTCTTTGATTGCCACTCTAACATATACATTGCCAATGTTGAACATATAGCATTTCCTTTCGCACCATAAAGGCACATTGGGCTGCCAAGGGAGTTTCATTGGCAAGGAGTACAGTAGCCACTCAGAGGCAGGTTACCCCAAATGGTTATTATCCCAGTACACTGGTACTCCTTTCACCGACTTCAGAAGGATGACAGAATGAGTCAATCCCACCTAGTGTTAATTCAACAGAAAAACAGGGGCTTGAACTCAGGACTCCAAGATCCCCAGTATGCCACCCCAAACACTAAACCAATACCAGGCTTGTTGAACATATAGCAGATGTGTTTGAGTTTATGCCTCACTATATGATATCCTGAAAAACAAATATGTGCTGCGGTCTGCTTAATCTGACATTGTCCACCATGACGGTTATGACAATTCTGCAAGCAATTTCTCATTTCCACATTTTTTCACAAATATTTGGGTTAGTAACCTTCTCGGCTGTATGATGACCAAAGAATGAGTAACCTTCTAATTTCATTGGAGCGTCTATTGACGTCCAGCTCAGGGTGAAGCACGTACGTTGTTACATATATTCATTTGTTTTTTTTATATCTCCAGTGGGACAGCCTGTTCTCGGATGATAATACCACCATATTCACAAGCACACATTGTGAAAGTCTGATCAACAAGGTGATGACTTCACACAAAATCCTTTTCAGCTTACTCCCAATGCTTTTCAGCTTACATACTATGTTTCCAAAAGTAGGTGGAAAGTAAGAGAAGATGTAGTTGTGAATTCATATCTCTTTGGCATATGACTTTCCCTTTGCAATAAATACAGCTCAGACCATGTTGAAAACACTGAATCAAATTTTGGTAGATATTAGATGTGCTATTGATACCATTCTACGTTTTATGGATACTTTTGGCCTGATATTTCACTAATTTTAACCTGCACATTGCATTTTGAACATTTGCACCACCTATTGTCTTCTCTCGCTGTGGATATTAATCACAATTGACTTGACAATGCCTGCTGCGGCAGAAATATCATAAACATCTGGCATATACAACAACTATATATTGGACAGTGAAGGTGGCCACGAGTTGTTAATTTGATGTGTCTCCCAATATGGTAATTTAGTACAGTATATGATTGGGGGGTGTAAAATTTCCACGTTCAAATCTTCCTGTATGGGGGCATTGTGAATTCATTTACATGTGATAAAGATAAAGAAGGAAAGGTTGGAGAAAAGATATGAAGTATATCATAAAGGAATGTTGGGATGATAGAGGAGAAAAGAAAAGGTCGGAATTTAGGGAGAGAAAAGGAAATGGGATTGAGAGGACACAGGAATAATGAGAGGGTTAGATGGGTGGGAAGGGGGATGTGTGGGAGATGCAGCAGGAAACAAAATTCTGATTTTTTGCTCACATTTTGTCATGTCAGAGGTCAAGCTAATGCAGGTGCTCTGTTCCAGAGGTCTAAAGACATCCATGAATGACCGAAACGATATATATATATATATATATATATATATATATATATATATATATATGTATATATTTATATATATATATATATATATATATATATATATATATATATATATATATATATATATATATATATATATATATATATATATATGTATATATTACTATACTGCATTCATTACCATTTCTCATCCCCCGAAGATCTCCCATTAAATAAACTAAATTTGGCAGTTGCTCACGCGACAAGGCAGGAAGGTGGGAAAATGTTTTTTTTTGCAAATAAATGGTTTATTATAACAAGAATATGGGGAATAAGGAAGGACAGGACAAAAAAAGGAAATAAACAGAACAGATCTGGCAGTCGACAGACACAGATAGGGATTAAAGGGTGAAGTACATGCACTTGTATACAACCAAAATAACCCTGCTTATAGCGCCGGCAATACCAGATTCAGAACGGATACAAAAGGAGCCATCGAGGACTTGTGCAGGCACAAGCTGGACTTGGTCCAGAACGACCGTGGAAAAGCTACACAAGGTAAGCCCTTTGCTGTTTCAAACTCTACCCAAGTTCCTCTACAGCTGCAGATATTCACAAGTAGCACATACATGAGAATGTCAATGCTGCATGCACCCATCAGCTGCCAGACCGGTTTCATCATGTATTGGCTAGTCATTAACGACAGTGCAGACAGAGACGAATACCACCGTGGATCCCAAACATATATCACGTGCAATGCCAATAGCAGTCATCATATAAATATCAAGACCCAATCACATCTATCGCTGGCAATAAATACAGTATATATTGTTGCGGAAATGCTCCTTAGGGGTTAAAGAATCATGAGTATAGATTCAGCTATTTCGTAAGTATTTGTTTAGTTAAGTGTATCGTACTCTGTGTGAATAGACATGTGTTGTGTCTGTAATAGACAGCCGTTTACCACCCTCCTGTTTTTCTAATTCCAGTTTCCTTTTTACGTTACATGTATTTTCCCCCTCATCCATCTTTTGTCTCCTCCCATTTGCAGACTCAACCCTTGCGGCGCGAGCGAGTTTTCACGGCACCAACCTCGGTTAAAGCACAGCACTTTGGTTTGAGCATGGAATGGATCACAGAGTGGACACACCCCACGCATAGACAACCAATTGGCCCACCACACTCATGCAAGTTTGCGGATCACAGCACCCCTGCACTGGGTAGCCAATTGGGTTGAAGGGCCTATGCAAATATGTGGATCCAAGAATTGAGAAAGGTGGGGTTATGAATCCACCACTGTTATAAAAGGCAATGTATCCCTCATTCCGTCTGAAAGCTTGCCACTGCCTGCTTGGAGATCGCTCGTCCTGCTAGTTACCCGAACTATGTGCAGAAAAGAATATAGTCGTGTTGTTTACCCGTCAGTTGAAATATGAGAAGAGCAAACTGAACAAAAGAATAGAGGAAGAGCAAACTAGTAACTCCCAGGATAGGGAGAACTTGGAAAAAAGAATGGAAAAAAAAGCTGGAAAAGGAAAAATGTGAACATGATTTGGAATTGAAACAACTGAAGGAAGAATTGTTGGAAAGGTCAGAACAGCTTTGGAAATCGGAGCGCAGGGGAAATGAACTTGCACTTTAACTAGAAATTAGCAAGGAATACGGTAAGAGAATGGATGAAATGAGGAAGGAAGAATGCGAAAGAGGTGCGGAGATGAGAAAGAAATGAGGGGGAAAAGCTTCTGAGTTACGGAAACACCAAAACAAAGTGACAAAATTACAAAACGAGCTGAGGATGTTGAGAGAGGAAAGAAAGAGAACAGAGAATGAAATGTTAAGGAACCACACTGGGTAGATCAAACAGTTAAAGGAGAAAGCAAGGTTGGAGTACGAGGAGATAGTGAAAGAACAACCAATGAAGCAGGAAAAGGAAATCAACCAATTGAAGGAAACGACAAGATTAAAGAATGAAATGCAAGAAAGAGAAGAGAAAGAACAACGAATGAAACAGGAAAGGGAGATCAACCAATTGAAGGAAACGACAAGATTAAAGAATGAAATGCAAGAAAGAGAAGAGAAAGAACAACGAATGAAACAGGAAAGGGAGATCAACCAATTGAAAGAAACGACAAGATTTAAGAATGAAATGCAAGAAAGAGTCGTGAAAGAACAACGAATGAAACAGGAAAAGGAAATCAACCAATTGAAAGAAATGACGAGATTGCAGAAGGAAGAACATGAGAAACAGTGGGAGAGGAAACAAAAATAAGGACAAGAACAACTAAAGGAGAAAGCAAGGCTGGAGTACGCGGAGATGTTGGAAGAACAACGAATGAAGCAGGAAAAGGAAATCAAAAAATTGAAGGAAGCGACGAGATTGGAGAATGAAGAACAAGAGAGACAGTGGGATAGAAAACAAAAAGAAAACGAATTTGAAATTGACCAACAAAAGGAGAGAGCAAAGTTGGAGTTCACGGAGATGGAAACACTCCGGAAAGATAACGAACAACTCAAAAGGCTCAGAGAGGAAGAACGACTCGAATGGAAAAGAAAATGGAGCCAGGAAGTAGAACAGCACAATAATATGGGAGGTGTGACATCACCACAGGGAGTAATGTTAGTGGTGCGGAACTTGATTGACATCACTCGTCGGATGACACCACAATTAGAGCAAACCCTGGTGATGGAGACATTGAGGGAACATACGGGGTTGTTGACGAATGAAATACATTTTGAGCAGATCCAGCATGTGGAGCTGACAGCCCCGGAGGAGTATGGCGAATCGATGATGAGCAACTTCCTGGAGAGAAGCGACCGGACCGAGGTGACTGAAACGAAGCAGCTACGTGGTCACATGCATACAGAGTGCGGATGATGAGCTTAAGGTAGAAATTGAATTTTATGTTCATGAAGAGACTCTGTCCGATGGGGTGCACGTATGCGTGACCCCTGAAGGTGTGTGTGGAGCGCCTGTGAATGAATGCTGTGAGCCCACAGTCCAGACTACAGCACCGGTGTGTGCTGCAAATTTCGAAACGTGTGTGGGTACTCACCTGGCGTTCCGGAATTTCGCCCTGGAGTGTGAGGCGGTTGGTCAGTGCGCTGGCAAGGTTGAAAGTGTGGAATGTCAACACAAAACCTTGGAACGTGTGCAGCCTGCTGTGTGTGGGAGTCCTGAGCGTGGAATGAGTGGTGACGTAGGAAATGGGTTGGAGGTCCAAGCGGAAGTAGAAATGCCACCAGGACAGAACTTGATCCAGGGGACGGAAACCATAATGGACAACTCCGCATGGGTTCTTACAGAGTTAGAGGTGCTGCATCCAGGAGCAGGCTTTAGAAATTGGATTCTAATTTTCTATCAGCCTCACAGGAACTTTGGGGTGGACTGCAGATGAGTAGCAAGTGGCACTGGTGTGTGTCACTTGGTCTTCAAACCTTTCTGAGCACACCAGCGGTTTGGCTAGCTGAGTGGGGCTTATCTGTCTTCAGGGAGTTATGGAGAAGAGGGGGAGGCCATTCCACCAATCGGGGTTTACCTGACTTCCGTGAACCCTGGAGAAGAGGGGGAGGCCATTCTACCGATTGGGGTTTACCTGACTTCTGCGAACCCTGGATAAAAGGACGGGGTGGACCACAACCCCCATTGAGGCGTGACCCCTTTGAGCCGTGGCGGAAGGGCGGCGGGGTCATGTAATGGGAAATGAGGGATTCGTTCCCTCACTCCCCTTCCAATGAGCCAATGAAGCAGGCCATATTGGGATGTAAGAAAAATTGATTGGAAATTGTACCGAAAGTGGTTGCAAATTGAGAGATGACAGAAGGCATAAAAGTGGCACGAGTGGATTTGGGTGATTATTGAAATAAAGCGGTGGAGACATTACAGGGAGAGTGTGAGACACACCTGAAACAAGTGGATGACAAGGAGTGGCTTGTTTGAGGAAAGACTGAAGTGCCTGGTTGGAACCATGCAGAGGTTCCATGGGGCTGGTGAAGAGATTTTGATGTTTCGTTTAAATTGTTGGAAATAAAAGATTCGGGCACTATGGAGGACGCCAGCGGACGACGGGCATAGTGAAAAATTGATTGGGTTTGATGAAAAAGTGTACCAGTTAAATTTGATGACCAAGTGGTATCCGAGGGACTGGTGTGTTTTTGTTTTCACATAAACGTGAAAGGTGTTGGATGGTGTTGTGGGCTGGGTGTGGCACTGTGGAATGAATGACTAAAGTGTTTGGGTGAATGGCATGATTGTGCAGATGAGGAGAGTGAGTGCGAACAACGTACCCTGTCGGTAGGAGTCTCCTAACCAAGTTAGTGTAGCTTAGGGGGGCTTAGAGGATTTGACATGGACTCTGGCTGCTGTTTCATTGTGCAGGCAGACTGCGAGGGGTAGGTGCAGGCCAAGGTATGGGGATACTGGCTGGTAGTGTGACATGGTATGGGAAGTTGGTGAGTCGGGAAATAGGGCAGCAGGGCTTTGGGGGTTCCTGGCAGGTGAAGGCTGTCAGAGGTGCCAGGAGAACACATTAGGGTTCAGTGCCAGGAGAGCACGGTAGTTTCAGTGCCAGGAGAGCACGGTAGGTTCAGTGCTCTGAGAGCACAGTATAGGTGCTATGAGAGCACAGTGTGGGTGCTAGGAGAGCACAGGGTGGGGGCTAAAGAGAGCCACCCCTTAGTTAGGAGTGCCAGAAGCACGCTCAGGTGAACCCCGAGGTCGCTGGGTGTCCTCCACCCCCGATTGGAAGCAGGCAAAGAGGCCTAGTAGTAGTCACATTCCCAGCCAGCGAGTTATGCCAAGCACCACCAAATGGAAAAAAGACAGATATGGGCCTTGCCCAGGTTTAATAGAATGGAACAGTGGGCCAGGTTGGGAAAAATTGGTCATTAGGATCATTCTAGCCATAGCAGGGTTTGTTGCATTATCTAGAGCTAAAAGTAAATGGTTAGGTTTGATGGACTCTCATCCGCACCATTCATGTGTGACACCTGCTACGAGTAGTGTTGATGGGAGAATTTGTTAACAAGGGCCAGGCTAAGTCACCCTCTCTAAGTGCCAGAGAGGCCACCAGTTTGCAATGAGCACACACCCACGAAGATAACGTTGAGTAAGAAACACACCATCCTGTCTGTAAAAGAAAAAAAAGAGAGAAAGGAAAAAAAAACTTAACCAAAACAAGTCAGGCAACGAAGGTTATGGGTACGCTCCATCTCACCTGGTCTGAGGTCATCACACCCATTTGCGTCCTCAAGAACACCTCCAACCTGCATTTGCTTACCATCGATATCACCGTGCCACCATTGCTGTGTCGCCTGCTGTCCAATGCAGGGCTTGTTGCTTGCTGCTGCTTGTGAGTCGGCCATATGGGCCGAAGCATTTTTGTCAGCCATTGAGGCCAAAGTGCTTTTGTGGGCCGTTGCGGCCGAAGATGCATGCCATTTTGTGGGCTCAGTGGGCTGAAGAACTCTTTGTGAGATTAGGCCACTGGGCCGACTGAACTCACCTGGTGAGAGGCCAATAAGGCCACAAAGTGAGGTAACCCTCAGGGGTGAATGGACAATACTGCCGGGAGGGGGCCTGAACGAGCGAACACGTGGAAGAACTTTGAACCTTTGAATGTTCTGCTCCTATGCCAATGTTGGTGTTAAAAGTAAAATTGAATGCCCTCCCTTTCAAATCCATAATTAGAATGTAAAGTAGTGTGCATAAAGTGTGAATTTGTTTGTTAGATTGGTGACCCGACACACTAGGATAGGGACATGCCAATCTTACTGTGACACTTTGGTTTTTGGAGTTAAGTGCTTCCCATGTGGTGGGTTAGAGTAAATGGGAGATCTGTGCTGTACGTTAGACAGGGCCAATGCCATGGCCTGCCCCAGATGGAGGCTCGGTCGAGCCTCGGGAGAAAGGTGGGGGGTAGTGTTGCGGAAATGGCCCTCAGTCGGCTATTAAATATAGAATTAGCCCAGACCCCCCCATTAAATGCATGTTTAGTCAGGTTGTTCGGTAAATGGACGTCACATGTGTGTCGGGAGGTGGATGATGCATGTTTATTGTTCGTACAGTGGTGGTGTACCGAGAGCTTCTTCTTCTTCCTTCCCCTCTCCGGACAATAGGCCCTGCCCAGTCAGCTGAGGGGGGAGTGGCCTGGAGAGGGGGGTGGAGCTGGGGGAAGGAGTTTTTCGGCTTCGTAAAGAGGCGCGCCCCGAAAAGAAAAAGTGGAAAGAACTGAAAGGACGGAGTTGAGCTGTGGTTTTGAGGTAAGCAGAAAGACAAAAAGACAGTGGTGATTCTGAGGGAGAGAAAACTGAACCTGAGGTTTAGACGGCAGTCTGCTTTGAGAGGACCTGGCTGCTGTGTGAGTCTGGAGTCGGCTTCGAGAGGAGGTGATCGACAGGTTCAACCTGCGTCTAACGACGGAGCCTCGGACTGACCCTACTCACCTCACGGCTCGAAGACGTCTTGGAATCCCATGGACCCGGCCTGCCGGAGCCCGGCACCTCAATTTGGCCTTGTCTGGTGAACAGGCCAGGCCTGGACTTGTATGCTGGACCTTGTGAGAAACCAGCTGAAACCCATCATCGACCTGACGGTCTGGTGCAGTCGACCTCGCAGGGTTTGAACGCGCTGAGGCTGCATGCGTGAGCGCTGCCGGGAGCAAGAGTACGACGCCTCCATTTTGCCGCGGGGCGTGTTTGAGCTTGGGGCTCGAATCCGTGGACATCGGCTTGTTACGAGCAACATTCATGCTTTTGACACTTTCCTCTCGTCCATGAAACATCACCAAGTACTCTGTCTTGTCTGCATGCTGTCTGTGTCTTGTTTGCATGTCGTTTAAGGCTTATCTCGTTAGAGTCCCCTTCGAAACCCGTAAACCGTATCTCCCTAGTTAAGAACGGGTTATAGATTGATAATAACATTGTCGTGAATATTTTGCTTGTGTTGTGTCCCCCGTGTTCCCCAATAAATCTGGCTGATCCGTATGAAGTTGCCACTTTGAGTTAATTCGTGTCGCGTCGAGGAACGATCCGTTTGATTGGTATATAAAACCAAAATGGTTACAGACTGGCAGGAAACGCTCGGCATCTGACAAAACCAGTGTAACCGGGGTTCTATTTCCCCAACTGGTAATGTCCAGGATTACGTTGGTATCGCGATTGAAGATGCGTGACCCGAGGCCTGTGCCGAGCCAACCGGCGTTATAAACCCTAGAAACGGCGGTGGTGAGGGTGGCGCCCAATCTGTAACATTCGGCTGTCGAGAGTCGGGTGAGAACCCTTCACCCCGGATCCGCAACAATATAATCCTAGCCACCTGGGTTTAGTTGATTAATTCAGAGCTGATTGGCTGTTCCCTCCATTCACGGGTGAGAGATGTGGGTGGGTCTTTATTTATATTGTGACTGCTTTTGATGTTTGCACGTGGTACATGCTTGGGAGCCAAATTGGGATGCATTGTTGTCTGCACCATCGCTGATGATTTGCCAATAAGTGATGAAACTGGTCCGGTCGCTGAGGGGAGTGTATAGCATTGGGATTCTCATGTGTGTACCGTGTGTGAACGTCTTTATACTTGTTGAGGAACTCTGAGAAGGGTTTGAAACAGCATAGCGCTTACCTTTCGTAGGTCTTCTTGGGTTGCTTTATGCAGCTTCTTCGGCTGGAGGAGTGTGGGAGGTGTCAAATATATATATATATATATATATATATATATATATATATATATATATATATATGTTTTCACCCAGTATAAGAAAGTTGACATTGAAAACTCTTACATGCAAAATTTCTGGTAATTATAATCATTTCTCCAATTGGCAAGCCTTCTTGAATACTTTTGAAACCTCTTCCCGGAGGTGCAATTGCACATGGAAGAAACAGGACGATCACTTTTTGATCACTTTTGCCTTGGACACTGCACCCTCGTCAGAATTGCTGTGTAAAGCAATTTAGAGGTACTAATTAATGGTTCTATCCGGCCATTTTGTTGGATTCAACGGCTTTGTATTACTCAGGATTACTTCTTACTATATGATATTGAGGTTTTTCCTCTTTTTGTACATGCGGAGTCTTACATCGTCACTGTGATCCCAATTTATAGTTAAAACAGTAACAATCACCATCCGGAGAGTTCGGTCGGATGCTATTACTGGATGGTTTTGAGTGTTGAGGGTGCATCGGCTTTTTCCGATATTCTGTATCCTCTTAAGTCTAAATTGCGATCAAGTCTTTACTCAATTGGACATTTTAATCTTCTGGGGTGCCGGGATGAGGTGATCAAGGATGATAAACATTGCTCGTGATGATGACGAGGGTTCATTATGGAGGGTTAATCGAACTAAGAAGAGGGGCAAACCACGGCGGGAAATTTCCGAAGGGTCGGAACACCCCCCCCCCCAAGTGGTTAAGGACCCCTCTACCCCTGATGAGTTCTATCACAAACTTATGGTTTTTGTTTCGGTTTTTGATGGCATTACACCCGTAAGCCCCGACAACCCTATAAAAATGGCTACCTTGATTAACAAATAATTCCTGATGTGTCTGGTGCCAAAAAGCTCAGATCTGGAGACCTCTTCATTTCGTGCAAATCAGTCGACCAATGGGAGAAGTTAATAAAAACCCAGTATTTTGACGAGGTCCGTGTTTTGTGTCATGTTCCTAGGAGTCGAAGGGAGAGTTAAGGAGTCATTTATGGGATTGATCCCTCCATTGAAATTGATGATATTGTTATGGATCTGGAAGCTTACTGCACTCAACATTCAGAGTCCCTATAGAACAGTTATATCGGTAAGTATGTGTTTATAGTTAGGGCTCCCTACCTGTGTCTAATGGGTAATTAAATGTTCATGCACTGCAGAGTTATTTTGACAGTCAGGGTTTTCTTTTATTTTTACACCAACAATATCAACTACAACAACACCAACATCACCCTCACCTTCACCTCGCTCTGACCGACACGATTGCCTACGTGCGTGTCAGCGACGGCCGTCACCCCCCCCCCCTCCGGTCCAATCAACGGCCTTGGCGCCCGTTTTGGCAATGACAGGGCGACATTTTGCGTGCCAAAACCATCCAGTGAGGGAAAGCGAGGAGGGAGGGCCCCCCCCCCCCGGACAAGGGTGATTAAGGTTGCGGCGCGATCGGACCGAGAGGAGAGTTTGAGAAAGTTGATGACCACCAAGCAGGCAAGGTTGTGGTCAATCTGACGGGTAGGTTGAACAAGTGTGGAGTTATCAGCCCTCACTTTGACGTTCAATTCAAAGACTTGGAGAAGTGGCAGAGAAACCTCCTGCCTTCTCAACAGTTTGGGATGCAGAGGAGAGTTTTGGTTGTCAGGACGAGCGTTGAGGAGGAGTGTTTTTTGGTTGTCGGGACGAGCGCTGAGCGGAGCTCTGGAGTCCGATCATCGCCTCTCGCTGGTGCCTGGTTCTATCATCGCCTCTCGTTGGCCTGGTTCGCTCGTGTCAGCCAAACCACACGAGGTGGATAGGTCCATGTCTTTCTGGGTATCTGTGTGTGCGTGTCTGTCGGTGGGCCCGTCTTTAAGTAGTAAATTGTTAAGTGCCTTCGCTGTACATTATTGCCTTGCATCTCTTATTAGTCGTGATAACTCTACCCTTACTTGCTTCCCTCCTTCCCCACCTTCTGTTAATAAATACCGTTTGTTAAATGCATCAGCTCGTTTTTGTGTTTCTTTTATTGGTTTAACACAGTGCGTGTTGGGGAATTAAAAAGGCTGTTGTTGCCGTAGTGGTGTGCACTTGGGACCGACGGAAGCTCGGTGACCATTCGCTCGGGTCACGCACGGGTCGAGCGCGCATTCGGCTCGTCCCGTATGAGTGTCGTCGAGGGTGTGAATACTCGGTAGCTCGCCATGTGGATCTAGGTATTTTGAAGTTTGGCAAATAACCCTGTACCACATGGTGGAATTATTGACGATTCACGGTCCGGTAAGGGACCCGTACCCTCGGAGTTTTCCGAAAGGTACGATCTAAATTCCGGGTGTTCGGTAGAGTCGACCCTACTGCTCCACCTAGCGGTCGTGCTCGCAGCCGATACCCGGCCCGCAACAATATCACTAATCATTTAGCGGAGGTAGGAGTTGTTGATGCTCACCGTCTCACCACACTCAGGGATGGGGTCAGAGTCAATACCACCTCGGTGGTTCTGCCTTTTGATACTCCAGTCCTTCCCCCAAAAGTTTTATTGGGCTATCAAGCCTTCACTGTATGGGAATACATTCCACCCCTTTAAGATGCTACAAATGGCAAAAGTTCGGTCATACTGCTCCAGCTTGTTGAGGAAAACAACACTGCAGCAGATGTAATGGAGAGCACCAATACAGAAGCTGCACTCGTGAAGAAATGTCTTGTGCCAATTGTGGTGTTGACCACAGTGCAGCCTTCAGAGGATGTCCTGAATTCCGGAGAGCTGCCCACATCCACCAGGTGAAGACGCAGGAGAAACTGTCGTACGCTGAGGCTGTCCAGATGGTCCCCAAAAGGGGGAAAACTGCAACTCCAGTCAAAGCGGTTGAGAGCACGTCTAAAACTGAGTGTCCGGTTGACGTCCTCACCAGATAGGTGGGAGTCCAGACTGAGATGAAAGACGCAGAATGTCAAACCGAGAGAGCAATCACCGACGTGACCACGAACTCCACTAAAGAGGGATTCATTGGCTTCATCACGGAAGTAGTAAATTGTACAGCTCAAGCAGGGAGCAGATCCGAAAAAATAAATATCATCTCCCCTGTAACCTTTAAACATCTGGGCTGGGAGGAGTTCACTTTCAAGGTGATCAACAAAATATTCAACCAATCGATCCGTAAATGCAGAAGGCTCCAGGCAGTCCCAGGATTCCCCCCTCCCCCTCCCCTCCCAGGATTCCCCCCTCCCCCGCCCCTCAGCATTCCCCCCTCTTCCCAGGATTACCCCCTTCCCCCACCCCTCAGGATTCCCCCCTCCCCCCGCCCCTCAGGATTCCCCCTCCTCCCAGGATTACCTCCTCCCCCCGCCCCTCAGGATTCCCCCTCCTCCCAGGATTACCTCCTCCCCCCGCCCCCCAGGATTACCCCCTCCCTCCCAGGATTCCCCCTCCCCCGGATTCCCCCCGCCCCTCAGGATTCTCCCCTCCCCCGCCCCTCAGGATTCCCCCTCCTCCCAGGATTACCCCCTTCCCCCACCCCTCAGGATTCCCACTCCCCTCCCCTCCCCTCCCAGGATTCCGCCCTCCCCCGGATTCCCCCTCCTCCCGCCCCTCAGGATTCCCCCTCCCCCGCCCCCAGGATTCCCCTCCTCCCAGGAGCCAGGATTACCCCTCCCCCGCCCTCAGGATTACCCCCCGCCCCAGGATTCCCCCTCCTCCCAGGAGCCAGGATTACCCCTCCCCCACCCTCAGGATTACCCCTCCCCCCTCCCCCACGATTCCCCCTCCCCCCGCCCCCAGGATTCCCCCTCCTCCCAGGAGCCAGGATTACCCCCTCCCCCGCCCACAGGATTCCCCCTCCTCCCAGGATTACCCCTCCCCCCGCCCCCAGAATTACCCCTCCCCCCGCCCCCCAGGATTACCCCCCTCCCCCCACGATACGACGGTGTATATGTGGCGCAGGCTTGATGGGTCAAATGACCTACTCCTGTATCCAAGCTCCTGTGCTCCTTTGAGCAAATCACAAGAAGTTCCTATTATATTACCTTCATAAAATGCATTGACGAAAGGTTGGAGACGTGGCCAACGGCGTCTGAGACGTCATGTTTCAGTCGTTAGACCACGCCCACTCTTTTGCACCACGCCCACTCGCCTCCATTTTATACGCTCGCCTTCACCTTCCTCGCTTTTTTTATTTTTGTTGCTCAAACCATTTTATAAACCCCATACTAGAAACAGGAATGGTGGAACAAGCGATGAACTTTCATCTCTCTTGCGGTGTGACACCGGAGAAAATTCATCGCGAGGATTACCTCCGACGTCAGCAAGTTGACCATTACGGCTCCGAAATCGGAGAAAACCATTCGTGTGCCATCTCCAGGTCTCACTCCACCGACGACGAGTCGTCGCAAGACCAAGACGCGCAGCAGAGTTCCTTTCTTTCCGCGACCCTGTCGGTGACCAAGGCCTACATGATCCACCACGTCTACCCCGACAAGCAGCGGGTCCACACCCCCGAAGCGGACGTCCTGTGCCAGATCGGCGACGAGCTGTTGTCCAAACACGAGAAGGCCTTCAGCGGGATGGTGCGGAAGTTGAAGAAGGAGCACAGTACGATCAACGGAAGGTTTGCGGCCCTCCGGCTTCGCAAGGTCGCGGAAGAGATGTTCTCCGATCGGGAAGTCAACTGGGGTCGCATCGTCGCCCTCATCGTCTTCTGTGCCGTTTTCTCCCGGGACCTGAACGACCAAGGTCCGGCGGAGGAGGAGATCGACCTGATGGTACAAGAAGTAGCCAAGTTCATCGTGGAGCACGACGGCTGGATACGACAAGAGGGTGGCTGGGTGAGTGTTCATGGGACTGCGGCTCGCGTCCGTGGGTCCTGGTGTTCGGGTGTTCTGTCTGAGCGGTCGGACGGGGTCTTGTGCCGCCGTTCATCTCATTTTGGGCGCGTGTGTTACCATGGTGATAGATAGACAAACGGGGGGGGGGGGGGTTGAAGATGCTCATAAGATGATTGTTACCAGTAAAATTGTTGTAACGTTTCTCCAAAGTAACGAGTATCTCGTCTGTAGGATCTTTTAATGTATAAACGTGGCTCAAGACCATGAAGGAGCAGGTGGACAATTGTGAGCGTCTTGACAACTGAACTGTGTGTGTTCGTGTCCAAGGTGGTGCGATTGACGTCACAGAATGAATGTCAAACGTGGTTTGTTTTCAATGGATTGTTTATTGACATTTTTTTGCAAGTCCTTAATTGGTGTAGAAATGTGTCTTGTGGATGCGGTTTGTGAAGACTTGGGAACGATGGTGGCCCGAAGAACAGCTGCTGCCTTGTTTGTCCTTTGTTCTGCTGCAGGACCCCTAGTTCCCGTACTTTTTGTGCCAGCTCACATGGCACGTGTGTTTTCAGTAAAAAAATTAATAAATCATTTTTCCCCCTTCCCCACCCCTTCTATGTGATGAGTGTGGTGTGTCCCTTTGTGGCAATAACAATTATAAATGTATAAAGTAACAATGGATTGAGCAAATGTGAAGTTATTGTACGGGGATGTACTTTCTGCGAAACTTGTTCTACATGGCCATTTCACCTTCGACATGTGTACTTTCTCCAACTGGTGGATGAAAATGTTCATTACCCTGCGACACGAATCCCTCGTACAGTTGTGCAATTCGCACCACATCTTGGCCCTTATTCCACAAACACGGTAACAGTCCTTTTTCAGAGTGGCAGGATATAGGGCCGAATCTGCTTCAGTGATTAGATGACGGTCACCTTGTCTGAAAATGCACTTGAGCAGTTTTTCCACAACATTCTTTTGGTACATTGTACGGTGCGATGATAGTCGTTCGTTGCTCAACACTCAGTCGTTGCTCAACAAGCTGGAAAGATGAGAAAACCCACCATCATTTTGCAAACAAACTCTGTATTTCTCGTGTGTGTGTGTGTGTGTGTGTGTGTGTGTGTGTTTGTTTTGTATGTATATGTATGTATATATATATATGTATATATATATATATATATATATACATACATATTTGTTGCCTAACAGCCTGAGTTTGTTGCTATAGAATCGGATGACACAGCTTTGTTACCAATTGCGTTTTCTACAATTTTCCATTGTGTCATTTCCTTGCATTCTATTTAATTGGTGCATTTAGTTTCCATTTATCTTCGTTGCTACTTTGATCTGTATTTTCTACATGTGCTGCGTATCTGCTTTATGATATTTAAAGGGGAAGTGTACATATTTTCTGGTTGTATAGTGGGTGTGAATGCGTGGGTGGGGGTTAAGTTAAAAGTGAGGAGTTGGAGTTTCGGTCATGGTCAAACGTTGGTTTTTGCATCGGTAATATGTGAATTCCTCTTAGCATTTGGTTTTTTGGGGGGGTGGGGGGGGGGGTTGGTGGTGGGGCGAGGAAGCTAATATCTCGGTTAAATATTGCGTAACTGCTCTCGCTTGTGTGTCAGCTTTATTAATCAAAGCTTGTCACGAAGGATGATTCAACAACAGATGTCTCAACTATGCTGTCATTATCATGGAACGAGGAAACCTCACCTAAATATGTATGCCATCAAAACTCTACATGCATGTCAGCAAATTCACCATATCGATGAGGGTAGTGGTGTTTTAGTATGCAATACCAGAAGTTTACTCAAGCCAAGGTCCTTTTGTGTGTATTTCCTACAGGGAGGTTTTGCCCGCTTCTACAAGAAGACCACTCCAGAAACTCTACTGAAAAATGGCATGTGTGCTGTAGCTGGTTTTGGAGCTGTGACCTTTCTGGCTGCTTTGGGGGCACGTAAACTTTTAAGTTTCTGATAAACGAGCTTTTCAGCCAAACCGAAACCCGGCACATCGATAAACGCGAAGGTTTTCGATGTACGAAATAATAATCTGCCCTGTATTTTAATTATGGCAATCAAATTGAATTCATCTCCTTTCTCATTATATTGTTGTATAAGGACTTGGTTTCAAACAACTCCATTGGAAATAAGTTCTACGCTGTTGTTGGATGAAACCGAATGTCTGTCCTTAGTGGTGCTGTGAGGGTGCAAAGCAAATGTCAATTACCCTGTACATATATGTTGGAGGAAAAAAGGCAAAACAATTGTTCACTTTTTGAATAAAATTGAAACTTTGCATTTGTAAAGCAACTTTTTATTTTACGAGTACATTTGACGACACAATAACAGATCCTGTTTTCCATACGTTTTACTTTTAATCTCAACTCGTTAAACATCTTCCTAAACAAAAAAGCAAATCTAAAATGACAGACAAATCTCAAAATCAGAAGTATGAAGAATCTAAAAGGATTAAATTATAATTTTTACTTCTAAAGGGATTGATCTTTTCCATTGAAAGTTTTTTTGTTTGGTTTTTTTTCATTGTTTTTTTTTTGTTTTGATATTTGACAAAACCTTGCGTAGTTTACCCAAAGGCCATGTGTGGGAGAGGTGGAGTACATTGCTCTTTTTATTTTGCAGCAGGTTATTAATTCCTCTTATTAGCTGTGTATAATTTCTGACAACCACCCACATGGGCTTTTTTTGTTTTGTTTAAAGCTATCTTGAGCAGACTATACTTAACTTTGTGAAAATCCAAATTACAATGCATATTTCATTAAAATCATCATTCTTCAAACAACTTTTTTCATCTACACTAGTTATCAGTACTTGAATCATAAATGAGTAACGGTGCAAATTAAAACTTTTCAAATGCTTGTTCTATTATGAACTTTTCTGATGCTTGGATTGCCCGGTGGTTCCGTTTGCTCTACCTTGTGCCTATAGTATCTACTACACAAAGGCTGTATAGTGTTCGACACACATGTATCATGTATCATGGGAAAGCTTCCACTGGTAAACCCTTCTCGTATGACTAAACTAATGAGAAATTTCAAACTGCTGTTCACATTTCCTGATAGCTTTTTTAAAAATGTTGGACAGCGTGGGTGGGATCTGCACCAACGTGCTTTTCAACCACCACAGGTTGTTGGTTTACATAATCAACATGCCACATCTTCACCAACATTTAAAGTTGATAAAAGGGGCTAACAACAATGCAATTGACTTTTAGCAAGATCAGGTCGAGATCTTTCTTGGAAAGTTGTTCATGAATTTAACTGCAGGACTCGTCTTCTCTCTGACATCCTTTAACACTTTGTTTATAAACTGATATTTGGGCCCCCCTTGGCCTACATGGCCAAGAATGCAAGGCCAAGTTGATATGTCGGCAACAGTGATCGAAGCTGCCAAGCTTGCGCAAAGGGAGGAAGTGGGGAGAATGTTTTGTCTGCTCTCATTGGCTTATACATGGGGCTGATTTACTGGAATTGAAATGAGGAAATTTTTCCAAGAAAAAGCATGGTTTTGCAAGGAATTAAAAAACAAAACAAAGCAAAAAAACCCAAGTTGGTTTTTCGAGGGAGGAGAGAGTGGGATGTTATCAAACTTGGTTTCAGCAACCTGTCTTAAAAAATACTTTTTATCATTTTGTTGCACTTTCTCTTTAAAGTTATATTCTGGTTAAATTTCCACATACCATAGAGAATCTACCAGGTGAGGAACAGCAGGTGTACCTCCCCCCCACCCTTCCATTGTCCCAAGCCACAGTATAACAATGAGCAGGTGTTTCGAACTTGTTATATCTAGCTTCACACATGGTTCTCGTGAACAAATGAAGCATAGGGTTAATGTATGCTGTAGTGAAACTAAGCTTTTTATTCCAGATAAATGTTGAAACTCATGGAAGAACTAGATAACAGAGGACGGAAGATGCTACAAGGTGATGTAATGGCATAGTTTTTGGGAACATGATGGCTGTTTTGAGTGAACCTTTCCACAAAATGCACCACCGTTAGTCAAGAATTGAAACCATTTGCACTTTTCACGGTTTGCCACCAAAATAGTTCTGCTCCGCGTACGTAATATGTAGATTGCATTCTGCTCGTGTATAGACTCGCCCGACTGCCAAAAGTGGTATTTATAAAGAGGTTTGTTGCAAATTGAATTATTTTATTTCATGAGATTAAATATCGCATTTTATTAATAAAGGATACAACGCACTTTCTCTATAAAGCTAATGCTCTTATGCTCTCCACTATATAAATGAATGTTGCTTATAGTGAGGTCATTTGAATATTGGAGAAGGCTGGCATTTTGTCATTGAGGCTGTCGTATGGATTTTGTTCCAAGCAAAGTGACATCCAATTTGAGTAAAGGGGGGGGGGGGGAATTAGTGAAAAAAATTTGCATCGACAGGTTTTTGTTATCGACACACTCTTTTTTTTGAACATCCAATTGCGCAAGATCCTGTTCTCCTGACATGTGATCACCTTTAAATGCAAGTTCCATTTTATGTATTAAGCTGTGATCTAAGGCTCGATTGGAGGATGTCCCACATGTGACCTCAATTTAATTCGTTACTATAAAACAAACCTATCTCACAATTTTCTTTGCCCCACCAGTGATGTTATGAATAGACAGGACAATTCGGCATTCTACAATGCTTATGGACCTTGGATCTCTGAATCACAAGTAAAATGCTGATATAGTACAGTATAGTAAAATTGCTTCTTCTTCTTCTTCTTCTTCTTCTTCTTCTTTGTATTTATGCCTTTTCACAGGGAAATAAAAGGAATATTCAACTCAAACTCATAAGGTTGGTCAAACCTCAGCTGGAGCTAGATACGGCACAAACAAACCGTGGAAAACTTGGAGACCGACTTTAAACAATAGTACTGTATCTCGAAAAGCAGGATCAATCCTTGAAAGGCACTTCTTCCAAAACATTTATGTCGCTTTTAATGCCAAGTCCAGTTCCTTGCCGCATGCTCTATGGTAACAGATTGCTTCCTTGGAAGGAATTTTTGTTTATTTTTTCCAGTTACACTTTGGATAATTGTGCCAAAGTAACATGAGTGAAATGGAACAATGTTCCATGGAATGCAATTCCCTGCCTTATTCTCTTTTTCAACCTTCCCTTCTACCACTCCACCGCCCTTATCCTCCCTTTTTCTCTCATGTTCCCCTCTTCCCTTTCTATTTTATATTATGATTGACCACTCTGCCTACCTTTGTATGCATTATGCAGATGGCCTGTGCTTCTCACAGATCAATTAGTTGGAACACAAAGGAATGATCATCCATGACTACAGCCATTTTGGAAAAGTCTTAAACTATGCAATTTCACAATCTCGCTTTTCTTTGGGAGCCTTTGTGCATCACTTGTCAAAAGATTGGGTAACTGAGAAATGTTTTTTATTTTATTTTTCCAACACGAACATTTCTGTGCAAATGAATATTTTGCCAATCCGGTTTCTAGCATCTCCAAAGCATCTGATTTGTTTGTCTATGGGCTGGAAACATTTGGCCCTGTCACAGGCATCTTTGCTCTACTAATACCCTATGTCTATGGGCTGGAAACATTTGGCCCTGTCACAGGCATCTTTGCTCTACTAATACCCTTCTTTCCCATCTTAAACCCTCTGTTGCGTAACCCTATTTTGCTGCAAAACGGCATTCCACTGCTTCTTCAATTCGGGTGCCAGGCCTCGCACGTGATGCTGTTGTGTTGCAAAAGGATGATCCAAAAAATGCAAATGGAAACTATGCCACGGGTTCGTTCAGAACACGTGAATCATGGACCTTAAATGATTCAAAAAAACCTTTACAAAAACAAGTGAAGTTAATGTGGAAAGTCTGGTGGAAGATATTGTTGACCAGGGTTTCATCCGCCGCAGAATGTTGTTTTGGCGCTCGGCGGGAGTCAGATGACCATTTGATCACGTAACGTCTGACCAAGACAGCTGGGCACAACCTCGTACCAAGGCCATATGCATTTGAGTTGGTTCACCTATTTATATACATATTTATGGTTTGATCGGGTTGGTGTTTGCCCACCCAAAAGCAATTGTTCTCTATCATCGCAGAAGGGAGAAGCACGAAGAACGAGTGAACATAAATGGCAGAGATGGGGAAAACTCCAGTGGTTTTCTTTCTGCAAAATCTTTTGCTATCTTGGTAGCCTTCCAAGTTCTCTCGATGGAGCCATGTTTTGGTCTCCCTGTTCCTGTACAGTTGATTGATTCTCGGCAATGACTCACCCCGAGGTATGCTTGTCATTCATGAAACGCTTTTTTCCTCTTTTTCTCCGTCCAGGATTTCTTTCTATAGTGGCAAAGCAAAGCGTTGGCCAGCTGAGTCTGATCGTTCCTATTTGATTGGATCATTAACCGCCCACGAGAAGTGACTACTAATCCATCGTGACCGAGATGTGCCACTTCATAATAGCAACCGAGTTCAACATGTACTTTAAATGTAACGTGCGTTTGCATAGAACACACCATGTGTGACATACAAGTTGAGATGTATGTTCTGTGCATAGAAAGAACAACTTGCCTTTGTCAAAGCTGCCAAAAGGTTTTGAAAGAAAACCACATGTGGACGACCATTTTACAGAGCTACTTATGTCTTGGTGCACTCTGTTCGTAAATGATGTTCTTATGGGTTTGTCTTGTTGGTTGTTTTGAACCCATCAGTTGCTACTTGTACTTCCCTTATGTTGGCTTAATTTGGGAATACAAGTTAATACATGTCAGAATAGATTACAAATGGGTTAAAAATATTTATATATATATATATATATATATATATATATATATGTATTCTTCATAAAGAAATATGTACAGTGTTTATGACATCTAGAACACCCTGCAGCTATCATGTTGGGGAAAGGGGGGGGGAGGGGAGGGTGTGGGACAGGGTCAAAGTTACTCCATTTTTATCCCAGCCACCGAAGGTGGAATGAGTTTTTTTTTCATGCCTGCTTGTCTGTGAGCAGGGTATCTCAAAGTTATAGATGGATTCAGACGAAACTTGGTGGAGAGATTCATCACCATTGAGCGGTCGGGTCAAAATAATATATAGCATTATATATCAAGCAGTTATGGACAGATTAGGCTGAAACTCAGTAGGTGACAAGAGCAAGCTGATTAGATTTTGGTTCAGGTATGGATGTCGATCTGGCCTATCGGTGGGCAACAAAACGGAAACTGTTCAGCCTGTCGGAAGTGTGCGCTCTACCGAGTACCATTCTAGTTGTGTATTATGTTCACATTGTGCTAGCTGAAGCATAAATCATCCAAAACATGGTGACTGAATTCAAAGAGTTTTATTTGATGAAATAATGTTTTTATGTGGAATCTTAATGTTCCCCAAGGATTGCTTGGTAATTTCCACCTCACTCTGCCAGGTTTTTCAAAAGGAAACATTGCTGAACTTGCTACGTCAAGCCCATTGGGCATAAATCTTCCAGGATTGCAGGCCAGTTGCTGCTTGTACTGAACTTCTCTAGCTTGTTTGCCAGAAACAAAATGAGTCTGAGATCATCTTGCACAGAAAGGAATGTGTGATTTCATTCTGCAGCAGTAGGTATGCAACTCTCCATTGACTAGAAATTGCCAGCCAATTGGAAGATCATTTGTCCTTATCATGCAGGATATCATTGCCAAGTGAATATGATTTGTAAACTCTTCATCACTTAAGTCATTGCTTTCATGAGATAATAGCTGATCTATTTTCTCTTTGTCAAAAACTGGTTATGCCTGGTGTTGGCTTAATGGTTAGGGTGGTGAGCTTGGGATCCGAAAGTCCTGAGTTCAAATCCTGCTTGGCCTTGAATTGATACCTGGTGGGGTTGACTCAGCCTGTCATCCTTCTGAGGTTGGCAAAATGAGTACCAGCTTTCTGGGATGATTGAGCCATTCGAATATCCTGCGTCGGAGTGGCGACCTGTCCAGGATTGTGCCCAATAGCCTAGGAGACTACTTTGGCAGCACCAACGCTCTGCACAGAGTGTGGTCCCAATGGATGGATGAAAGAACTGTTTGTTAATGGTGTATGTATATATATATATATATATATATATATATATATATATATATATATATATATATATATATATATATATATATATATATGAATATTATGACAGATGTAATTGTGTAGTCCTCACAACCAGGAATTTCTCATTTAGCCAGGTTGCTATCACAGTGGCCTTCTCTTTTTGAAAGGCATCATAGGATCTTCAACATCTGCGGACTGTCTCAGAAAGGTTGCTCTCCTTAGCCTGACACTATGCCAGCATAGTGCCATGGTGGTAGTTTGCAGTTGAATTCTATTCTGCACAAGGTGAGTCTGCAAGCACTCGAGTTATTTTATCAGTTCTCAAGATCGAATGCAGCCACAGTAGAGTAACAGATAACAATTTCTGAACACACTCCAATTTCAAATCAGTAATATACATTGGAATACCAACGGGGCTTTGTTTTGTTCTTTCTTTAAAAAAAAAAAAAATTATGAGACTTACTGTTGCAGTTCTACCTCCATACTTTTGAAATTTAATTTCGATAATTTTATTTTTTATTTTTTTTAGGCAATTTTTGTTATTTTTTTTTAGGTACAGTGTTCTTGAGATGGATAAATACTCATTGCATTACCTATTCTCTTTGGTTCCACTATTTTCATGTCACAGCTCATGCACTTTACTGTTTTTACCAAATACGCACACCTTTTGGGGGAGATGTTATTCTTGCAAATATGTAGTATTTTAAAACATTTGCCTTAAGTATTTTTCAATTATGTTACGCTGATGGAAGAGAGGACACTTCAGTCAACTTATTGCCAATCTTCTTCATACTATAATTGAGCAAATGGTTATGTCACCAAAACTCCAAAACTGATATGGTGGAAATAGCACCACCTTTGGTGGTAGTCAGTATTACAAATCATCTTCCTTTCTTTTGACATAGCATATTGTTACCCTCATAACAAAAGTGCCTGTCATTTTTTCCAGTTTTGAGAAAAACACAAAAAACTGCAGCAATTCTTCATCAACGAATATTTATTCACTATTTCTTGTGCACAGAGTTGTTAATGGAAGCTAAATGAAACACAAATATTGTTACTCGTTATTATGATTACATCATGGCTATAGATGACAAGCAGAAAATCTCAAAAACTGGAAAAAAATGACTTGGGCACTTTTGTTATGAGGGTGACGATATGATATGTTGTGATCAATAAAATTTCTTTCAAAAATGACAAAAAATTATAAAGTGCATTTCCAAGACTTTGCTGCAACACATTGCCAACCGATGGTGGGCCGAGAAGGGTACTCGAAGGAAGGTGTGCCCACTAGTGTAACAAACATTGTTTTGGAAACACAACGTAAAATCAAAGACTTTTGTGAAATGCGTACAGAAGTTCAGTTTATGCAAGTTACAAGTTCATTTCAACATTCAGCTTTGCATTTTGAATGCAGTACTGTCCCAGTTATCAGAGAAAATGGTGAACTTATGAATGCAAAGCATGAGATTGTATGACTCGATCTGATCTTTTTGTTTTCATTTTATATTCCTGAAATGAAAAATACACCATTGAGTCGTAAATGTAACTTCAAATGATTTCTTTAGAAGCAGCTAAGTCTTTCCTTTGGTCCATGATTGGCTGTGAAATGTCTTGACTGTCTGTCTTAACGCAACCATTTGCGGAGCCCCAAAGGCAAGTCATGGCTACTCCTACATAAATTATTTGGAAATCTGTTCATGTTGCATTTGCTGGTTTATAGTGAAATTAGCTCCTTGGTAAATTTGACTTTGCCATGCCCTACAAGACCCTTGCCCATTGCATAATGTAATACCGCTCCTCCTTTGGGCTGGTGTTTACACTCGCACTCTTCTTTCTTGGATGCAGTGAAATCCAATGTTCTCAACATCAGTGGCATCCCCAAGAAAGAAGCATATACATAGGAGCTGGTGCTGTCTCATTGCACGCAGG
Organism: Eptatretus burgeri; assembly: GCF_056783735.1. Classification (NCBI taxonomy): domain Eukaryota; kingdom Metazoa; phylum Chordata; class Myxini; order Myxiniformes; family Myxinidae; genus Eptatretus; species Eptatretus burgeri. The sequence continues at coordinate 27,905,759 of NC_140964.1, forward strand.
TTGGTGTCCCTTCTGTTTTCTTTTTCTGCTCCTCAGGTCTTGCTCCCTTTGCTATTTCACCCTGAACGCTTTCTTCCAGCAACGACCCTCCTTTTAAAACTCGTAAAATTCAAGCTCACTGCTCACTTCCATTCATTTGTTGCTCTCTTCTACTTGTGGAACCTCCTTCTGCAGTGCTCAACTGCACTCTGCTTTCCAAGGCTTGCATTGGTAGTAAACACCAATTCAAGTCATCCTTCATCTGTACCCATGATGGTTTCTACCCCCATTCATCATCATCTGTCCAATAACTGAACAGATCATTGGCATGTTATGTTGGCATTTCAATAGGAAAGCAGACCCGGTCATTGGTGCCCATATATTTTAGACCATTTAAAAAAAAAACGAAAAAAGTTCAGGTTCATGGAAGAGCGGGAAGATGATGCGACCGAGGAAAGAAATCCATTGTGGAAATAGTGGGGACAACAAGTGGATGTAACAAGCAAGGGAATGATTGATGAATGGAAGGAACATAGTGGAAAGAGAGAAGGAAGTGTTCAAGTGCTAAAAAATTTTTTTGATAATTCCTTCAAGTATGTGTGTTTTTGAAATTTAACTTTGTCTCCCTTGTAACTATTGGTAATGCTCTTTTGGCTACTTTTCGATGCTGAAGTTCAGTTCCACTCTCAGAAGTTAGTTTCAGTGCGTGTGGGATGAAATCTGACGAAGAACACCACTCACTGCAAATATGTAGTTTGATCTGGTTGTCATTCATTATCAATGACAACTATATATATATATATATATATATATATATATATATATATATATATATATAACCAGGGCATATTGCATGTAGTCTGTGGGCTTTTGTAAAAAAAAAAAAAAAGCAATTTTGGGGAGATTCTTGGCACCCGTGTTTAAACACATCTATAAACTTCACTGATTCAGAAAAAAAAGGGTGCCAGTTTTTCTATTAGCTTTTCGGGCCTCCATTTTGAATTTCAAAATGGATGCCGTTTTTACCCTATATGTATGATTTTTCGGTATTTAACGTTATTTTGAACATATTCAAAGTGTGTGCAAATAGAGTTTGGGTACCAAATGCATTGTAGTTGAGACAACTGTTCATCTGAACTCTGTTTGCATGGATATCAACAGGTTTGATGTTAATGTCAAGAAATATTGGTATGAATGTGACACTTATTACTGGTATCTGACGAATATTTTCTGCTTGCAATATGATGCATATCCACTGTGAACCAAATAACTTACTGCTTTATTTCAGAAGACCAAAAATGCACAGTGGACATCCCATCCTATAAAATACTTAAGGCATTGAAATTTATGGCAACTTGTTAATTTCACTTCTGGTTATGATTCCAGATTAACGATGGCGTCCTGTGGAGAACCATCATGTAAGAAGCGTGCAACTAAACCTTCCATTGACTTTCGAATCTGCTTGTGTCAAGGAGACAAGTTCACTGACATTAAAGGTGTTCATTAACTGGAGCATCTGTGACTACCAGAACTGGAATCTTACCAATCATTGTTTGACTGTATAAGCAAGAGGGCTCAATATCAAAACCCGGAGTATGTTTGTATGCATCAACAACTGAGTGGCATATCTGGAAAAGAACTGAACAACCAACATGCAGTGTGGCACAAATCATGTCATGGTAAAGCAACACACATGAGCAACACACATGAGTTTGCCTACACCAACAAAATTCTCATGGCACCAGATGGATCTATTCATCCCACTACAGACAAGAGCACAGTGATAAAGCTTCTGGAAGATCTGGTGGCCAATGGCACAGCTCAAGCTTCTGCACAACCTGCCAAGTTTGAAGAGGGATTTGAGACATGTCTTGTAGTTGATGGAATGGGAGTGGTACAGGAATTAATGGCAGTCAAAAATTTCAAGACTTGCAAAGAACTTGCAACATCCTTTGTCACACTCATTGACTCAAAGGCTCGTGGATATTGTCAAGTGCGAGTTATATTTGATAATTACACCAAGAATGCATCACTGAAGGAGCAGACTAGAGAGTGGCGGAAAGGCAAGCTGAAGGGAACTAAATCCTACATTGTTCAAGACTCAACAGGCATCAAAGACAAAAAGATGTTTCTCGCCAGCAGCAGCACAAAGGATTCACGAACTCTCTACCTTTCCCATCAGCTCATCCACTACAGTACCGTCAAGGTTATGACTGCAACACGGAAAGAGGTCATGACGAATTATGAAGTTGAAACAATGACCGGTGTCGGCACACAGGAAGAGGCGGACACTTATAATTTATCATGCTGTAGAAGTTGCGAGCAATGGAATGAATGTCCACATATATTCACAAGACACTGATGTGCTACTTTTGGCTCTATGAAGAACACCACTACTTGGCAACCATTCTGCACTAATCATGGGCACAAGCGGAAGACAACGGAAAGTCTTCCTACAGTCTATATATGACAAGCTTGGCCCAGAGAAATCAGCAGCTTTGATCAACTGGCATGCTCTCACAGGCTGTGATACGACAGGACATATCCAAGGGAAGGGAAAGAAGGGGTGCTTTACAACTTTCCTGAAGGCAAGCCCCGCCATTCTGAGAGCACGAGCTGACCTTGGCGAAGGGGATGAGCCATCTGAAGAAGTTCTTCATGGTTGTGAAGAGTTTCTTTGCTCTCTTTTCTCTCCAGTTGGAGTCTACTTTGGGCAAGCAAAGATGCTGAGATGGTTTTTGTTCATGCAACTCACAGGTGAACAAGGAGTTGACAAACTGCCACCGACTCAGGGAGCATGGATTGAACATATACGCCGTGCCCATGTCCAGTGTAATATCTGGCGCCAGGATATGGTATTGAACCCAACTTTTCTTGACCCTTTGACCTTGGGGTGGCGAAACCAAGACAAAAAGCTACTGATTGTTCTTTCTCAGGTTGCACCAGCTCCAGTCTCAGTGCTGTAGCTCGTCAGGTGTAACTGTGAGAAATCAAAGTGTTCAAGAAGGTGCTCGTGCAGAGGAAACAGTGTGGTCTGTACCGAACTTTGCAAATGTGGTGGGGAAGGCGACAGCTGTACAAACATGACACCACCAAGGATTGGCGAAGATCTAGAAGTTGATTGAAGCAATGACAATTATAAATGTTTAATCAGTAACTTTGACACTCCTGATTCATATATGTAGCATTTTCATACCTTTGAAAAAAAAATTATCCATCTTCTAATTGTATAACCGCCCAAATAAATTTATATTGAATTACATTCTCTATATTATTTCAGTTAAATGTTTTGGAGGATTGGCAAAGAGTGTTCCAATCATAAATATGTTATTATTGGAATCCTCCTGTGCCAAAACATATGATTAGACACCAAAAACATCTTCTTTTGTCTATTGGTTCAAAAGTCATGGCATTTTACATAGAAAACCCCCGAAATCAGGTGGCCATCTTGAATTTTTTTCCAATATTTAGAGTATTTCTAGTGCTCTTTGTTTGCTTCTAATGAATCTTTGTCCCCTTTATATGAGTTTAGATAAAATAAAAGTAATATTGTATGACATTTGAATGAATAGTTATGCTTAATTTGCAATATTATTTTTAAAAGAAGATTTTTGGCGGTGGCCATTTTGAAATTCAAAATGGAGGCCCTAAGTGTTAATGGAAAAAAAACTGGCATCCTTTTTTTCTAAACCAGTGAAGTTTCTAGATGTGTTTAGACATGGGTGCGACGAATCTACCCCCAAAAAATGACAAATCCAGAAAATGTTTCATAAGCCCACGGACTATTGTCTCTGGCTCGTAAGATTTGTTTTGTTTTGTTGAACACCTACCGATGTGGAACGTTCACAAAGGTCTATCGCATGTATACCTAATATCATAAGAAAAATAATATTCCAGTTGATGATTGCACTTGTATATTAAAAAATAAAATAAATGGTGTTATTTGGGTAGTTGTGAGTGTTTGTTCAAACAGTCTTCTTTTTCTCTGTTGTGTACAGTACTCTGAAATATCGATACTTGTAACATTGAAGGAAAGGGCGATATCGATGTTGAATAATTCTTGCTTGTAAAAACATCCGAAACATAAAAGCAAACCTGACTATCCAACCATGTTATGGTGTTTTAGACAAGAGTGAAGGTTCTTTGTACATCTTGCTCTACGGAGTGGTTCTCAATGGTGAGGAAAATTGACACGCATGGCTGGGGCCCTTTTGCGAATGGGAACTTTGTGACTGACACCATTATGGTGTGGTGACCACATTTTCCATGCTCAACGATTGCATACAACCCTTCAACTTCTCTATTCCTCCATTGGCAACAGTGTGTGTGTTTGACTAGAATAACTTACCTCTCAGTGTTTTAACACAACAACATTTTGCACATATTGCAATGCCACGTTAATTTTTGTATTGTGATTTCACGTGTTTGGGATGTGGATTCAGATACCATGGATTATCACAGCATCACTGCAATCTGTTGCTTGGTCTGGAGATATACGTTGCAACCAACAGGTGTAGGACCGTGCGGTCCATATGTGGCAAATAAGGCTCGTAGCTCACACAGTGCAAGTATCTGGTACTGTTCCAGTAAAGGGGCTTCAGCAGTCATTGAGATCCCAATGTTGATAAAAGTTCAGTTTTGCTTTTGGGGTTTTAAATAACTTGCAATGTTATTACATAGCCTTTCTTTAAAACTTTGTGATTTGCAGAAAATGTATTAAACGTAAATGGATATTCCTGCAACCGAAGGTCCTTCAAGCTATTACATCCGCAAAAGGCAAAATTGCTGTGATTTGTCCAAACTCCAACCTTTATATCTTCCATGCATTCCCTACCCGTTGCTTTTCCTCATGCTGCCCGTTTTGTTTTATTGTTTATGTCTTCTCAACCAAATCACCCACACTCTCTTGAGTACATAATACGTAAATTACCTTTACATTCTCACTATTATCCCACACATTGCAACTTTGTACAAGTGCATCAAAACGTTTTTAAAATCCTATATTTAGTTATAAAATTAAACAATCAGAAGAAGACAAAGAGATAAGGAGGAGAAACCTCTGCAGCAGTAATCATGCAAGCACATCGTAAAACATTTAAGTCCTCTGCTACTAACGGTGGGTCCAATTCGGGGAAACTATAAAATTATACCGCAGCTCTTTCTTGGACTTGTAAGACTTGTAATGGATGACCTTTCCAGGAAATTCAATACAGGTGTAAGTGGAATGGACCAATGGACATTCCAGGCTTCCTCAACAGAGAATTTAAAAAAATGATTGCAGCTTTGTCCTGTGACACCAAAAGTGGTAAAATGGTTTGTCGTCTCCATGTGGATGCGAAGGATGATCTCTTAAGGTCTCCCTATCGAGTGCAAACATCGGTCTTCGTCAATGTCACACTGCCGTCAATTCTGGCCAAGGCACAGGATGGGTATCGCGATAATAGTGTTTGACAATCTTCTATCAGTTAGGGTTAGGATTGAGATGCTCAGAGGTCCGTCTGATGCTAAGCCAACTACAGATTTGACCTAAGGTTGCAAAAAAATAAAAAAAATTGTAATTGTAGAGCAATCAAAACCCCCAGAATGAATACTGATGTTGAGTTCTGCCAACAAAGCTGGTATGCAGACAACTGTGCCTTCAGGCTCTGACCATATTTTTCTGGATCAGAGCTTGGAATCAAGATGCCTGGATTCAAATTTTATTACTTGTGAAACAAGACTCAATCATGTCCCACTTAATTTGTTCAACATTCTATGAATAAAGCATTTCCATTTACCACTTAACCAGATGACTGTTGAGACAAAATGTATTGAAGTTTAAACTAGACTTGGGGTTGTTGGTGTGTAGCCCCATTCAGTTCTCCTGAACAGGCCCGCAGCACGGAGACAGCTGATCGATCTCCCAAGAGTGATCTCGAGATCTCCAACATCCAAGATTGTGTACAAGTACCCCCACCTTCATAAAGCCAAGTGAGAGAGAGACACACACGGACACACACACACACACACACACACACACGTCCCCATTGGTCAAAGGTTAAACATTCACACCCATTGTTTCTTTATCTTGCTTCTAATTTGTGAAAGGAATTAGTGCCACAGAAAACATCTTTATTCTATCACTCATCTGTACTAATAAATGTCAGTGTGTCAGTCAGTCAGTCACTGTGTCTCCTGCATAACTCCAAAATCATGAAACCTAGAGGCACCAAACTTTTCATTCATACCAAGGGAGTGAATGAATGAAAATTGGGTGTTTGGGTTAATTTAAACACCTCTTTTGAAGATAATTAACGGTCTTATTTAATTATCCTTTATCAAGGTGTCATCCTTGGTCACCTCACTCTCCCTCACAGGGGTCTTAATTTGCTTTTTGGCGGGGGGGGGGGGCTGCTTAGCGATACCTTGATTTCAAACATGCCACAATGGTTTCTTAACAATAAAAGGCTCAAATTTTTCTTCACTTTCCTCACTCATATTATCGAATGCCTAATCTTCATAGCTACCAATCGCTGTGTACGTCGCTTTTGTAAATGTTATAGTTTTCAAATTTGGAGCTTGGAGAGATTTAATGCATTATATGATGCAATTTTTCCATGATCTACTCTCACGAACTGATTAAAGTGTGTAATAGAAATATAATTTCTGTTTTGAGGATCAGATCATGTGACCGAAATAACTGTCAATCTGGAGTGAAATCTGGAAATGTTAAGAAATCGGTGATGTTTTGTTTTTTGCGGGTATGTCCCATTGCCAATTGGTTTGTTATCACTTGCCAAGCCAGCCCTTCCTTGTCAACTTTCATTGGAGTGCTTGCTTGAGTGCTTCCACCTCTTGGCGAGCACCCTACCGTCGATAGCGGTATTATGCACGGAGTTCGTGTCCCGATCGGGAGGTCAATTTGCTGTATGCATAAAGGGGTATGTAGACGGCACACACGGACTTTGTACAAATGGGTGGATATACATGTGTAAAGGAGCTCTCTGAGGGTGTGCGCATGCCTGTGTGCGGTGCTCAGGATTTGCTGGTGCGTGGGCAAAACTCGCACCCATGCCCATTGTGTGTGGCTTTGTGTTGTGTGGCGCTGTTGTGGAGATTTGCACAGCCATCTCGCCAACCATGTGCTACCGCGCTGAAGCCCCACGGGATGTGCTGTGTGGGTAGAGTTGAGTGTGCCTGTGTGCAAGTGAAAGGATGAGTATATTGCCTTTGCGTGTGCGCAGTTAGCAAGGTCCGTGAGAGAGTAGGTGAAACGCATATTGGGGGTGTGGGTTGGGGTGGGGCTGTTGAGGACTAATAGTTTCGTTTTGAATTTACGGCTTCCTCAGTGTAGCATGTACGAATCTGATTCAGAGCGAGTCAACCGGATGGTGGCAAAGGTCGCTGCATGCAAGCAGCAGTTGCTGCAAGCACAAAGCAGTATATTGACAGCACATACGGACACGGTACAAAGGGGTAGGTTTGGATTTGTAAATGGACTCCCCGAAGAGGTGTGTGCTTGCCTGTTTTTTTTTTTTTTAATTTGTTTGACCGTTCCATTGGAGTGCTTGTTTGAGTGCTTAACCCACTTGGTGAGCACTCTTAAAGCTTCGATCTCCACAAGCTTCCATGGCGACACTGTGGCTCAGTTCTCCATCAGGACATATCCGGAGTTCGGTAGGCAAAATAAATTAGAGGATTAGAATGAGTTCAAGAGAGAATTGAAAAATGTTTTCAGTGGCTACAAAATGCCCAGCAATGAATCCCCACATCACGGCAGGAGAGCCGAGTGGTTCGCACCCTTGCTGTAAGTTGTCCAGCTTAGGTTCAAATCTCAACCCAGCTGTAAACTGTCATCCATGTGTTTCACTGGCAGGGTGATTCATCAATGTGTGTGCCATCTCTTGGATGGCCGTTAAACTCCATACCACCCCTCTCTCACCCCTCCCTCTCTCTCTCTCCTACCCCTTTTGTTCTATCTCACCCTTCTTTCCCTCTCCCCCTCATTTAATATTCCCATCAGCGAAGTGACAGGTTGTATTTGCTATTTCATAATAAATTGCTCTGAAGATCATGAGCTTTACCTCTTATGACGTCTGTGCCACACCCAGTCCCCATAGTTATTGTACTTCCTCAGTCAATGGGTGTCAAACATGACCTGCCACTGGTTATTCCTCTTTTCTTGTGTCGTTGTCTTTGTATATACTTTGCCTTTTGTGAAATGTTTGTGTTCAGTCAGTATTGGTGTTTTAGCTTTAATGCCTCGATATCGAGCTGTGCAAGAAGTAATTGGTGAAAACACAATCAAATTATTTCCGAAATACTTTTGGACGTTTCCCTGGCTGTAAATGTCATATCTTACCACCAACTCTGGTAGGTATCTTTTAAAGAGGAGATCTGCACAGTCAATAAGCAGCTATGTGTGCAGTGATCCCGACAGCATTGCTTCGGGGGAAGATTAAGAGCACATCATTGAGAATGTCGTCATACTACAAGTGGAGCTGAGCTCTCCGCTAGAAAACAATCGCTGACGGCTTGAGGCAATAGGCCGGTAGATGGTCCGCAGACGTAAACTTGCCAACATATGGGAAATGAAAAGGCGTTAGATCATTCTGACATTCTTTAAGGCTGCAATCTGTGCCCTTAAACATGTCTGACTGCAGCACTGACTTGTATATCTATGGTGGGAATCGGTTGCCATCTTGAACCTGAACATGTGTGGGGCGTTCAAAAAGTTTGATAAATAAGACATTCACAATTTGCCATGACACATCAAAACCTTTAACGAAGCTTCATTTGATGAAAACAGTATGCTAGTGTTAATTTGCAATTGGTCACTGACTTTGACACCAACATATAAAAATTTATTATGGACCCTGGGCATCAAAAAGCTACATGTGTCAAACATATAGTTTCAAATGGAGCACCTGACCACCATTAGAGTATTTAACTTGCATCAGAGGTGGCAATAAATGTGAATTGTTGCTCCCAGCTTGCTGGCTCGATGACAGAAGACGCCGTTTGTGTTTTTGCCAGCTCCAACAGTACCCCATTCCGAATCCTGTGCAGGAACAGCAACCTTGCTCGTAAATGTAAAAAAAAAAAAAATGTGTATATATATATATATATGTATATATATATATATATGTATATATATATATATATATGTATATATATATGTATATATATATATATATATATATGTATATATATATATATATATATATATGTATATATATATATATATGTATATGTATATATATATATGTATATATATATATATATATGTATATGTATATATATATATATATGTATATATATATGTATATATATATGTATATATATATATATATATATATATATATATATATATATATATGTATATATGTATGTATATATATATATATACACATGTTCTTCTCAATTGTAGATACTTAGATTGTGAAATGTAAACTTTGGCCTTTTTTGGACTATTAATTGTTGGTATGTTGTTCGTACACCTTTTTGAATATGTCACATAGTTTGCTTTATTTGTTTCTTTTTTTTAATGTCACACGTTTTAGCATGGTTACGCAGACACTGGAGGAGGTCACTCAACCCACCATGCCTGTGCCACATCCACATCTCAAACTGTCTCAACAAGGAGCTGATGCTTTGGGTCCCCTGCCTTTGGGGGGTGTGAGGAATAGATGTCTGCAATATGAAAGCTGAATGTTCAACGGTTTTTGAAATATATCACCTAGACAAGCCAATTTAACGAGATGGTTGCCATGGCAACATAATTCAGCCAATCACTGCCGTGATACAATGAAGTTGACATAATGTCAGGAGGAATAGATATCTTAATAAATAATGTTTGTTGTTTGTCTGTCTGTCTGTTTGCATTTTTTTGCAAAGACCTCTGGGCTGACAACCACCACATTTGGCACATAGACCAAGTCCGACCCAGCGATTGTCCTCAAGGTATTTTAATCCACCATATCAGCCTTTAAAATACCCCTAAGACCTTTCAGACCCCAAATACCCATGACATTTTTTGACCCAGAAGATGCTTTAAGACCTCAGACCCTTAAGACTCCATCCATCCATGAAGCTGTGTGACTATATGTCTAATAATTGCAAACTGTTTGAACGTCAGTTGCACCCTGCCTGCACATACGTCATTTAATTACATACTATTGCAATGCACCTTTTAAACCTTTCGACCCTCGAGACTGTTGGGACCCTTTGGACACTTCAGGTTGATTAAACGACTTGGACCTTTTTCGACCCCTTTCTTTTATGTGCTTGAGAGATTTGACACTTTCGACTCCTGAGGCACTTACTACTATTGGAACGTACCCTTTAGACCTGTTCTTCATTGCGTGGCCCGCAAGCCACTGGTGGCCTAAAGTGTGGCCCCTGGTGCGTGGCCGATAATACACAAATGTGAAAACACCCCATCATGATCCGCCATAAATGCAATCAAATTGACCCAATGGTTTCAAATGAGTGTTACAATTTGAAGCGTAAACGTTACATCACGACTTCAGTAGATGGAAAATGCAAACAATTATGCTTGCAGCCCAGTCACCACCACCACCACAACAACAACAAAGTACGTGGAAAAGGGGGGGGGGCTAATAGCAGCCATTTTTGAGTCCTGCAGGCAGTGTGGTGGCTCTCACACTGATGTCTTATCGGCAAAAGTGCCCCCTTCTAAAAATTGCTGAAGATCACTGCTTTCGATAATCTCGAACCTTTCAAGCACAAAACACACAGGCATATATATATATATATATATATATATATATATATATATATATATATATATATATATATATATATATATATATATATATATATATATATATATATATATATATATCCTTCTTGCAAAACACAGACTGTACTTTTTTCAACAAGTAATGCACAAACTCAACCCACGCAGAGGGTGAGCACTCTGCCATCTCATATATATATAAAAAAGAAAGTTTGTCACTTGCAAAATCAAAGATTTGTCAAGTATATTGGTCAGTCAATTTTGTTATTCTGTCTGTGTCTGTCTGTCTCACCTACAGGTCACAATTTTAAACTGATCTTCACGAAACTTCACCATATGGTAAAGTTTGTTATCAGGAAGAAGCCTATTGTTTTTGAGGTCAAAAGGTCAACGACTTAGGTGGTATTTCTAAAATCTTCAATTTTCATCCAATTGACTTGAAATTTGAAGAGGATTTGTATATCAGGTCACTGAATTCAACCAGCAATTATTTTTGAGGTCAACATAGGCCAAAGGTCAACAACTAATGTGGTTTTTCTAAAATCCTCAATTTTCATCCGAATAACTCGAAATTTGAAGAGGATTTGTATATCAGGTCACTGAATTCAACCGGCAATTATTTTTTGAGGTCAGCATAGACCAAAGCTCAACAACTCATGTAGTTTTTCTAAAATCCTTAATTTTTATATGATTGACTGGAAATTTAAAGAGGATTTATATTTCAGGTCACTGAATTCAACCAACCAATTATTATTGAGGTAGTATCGACCAAAAGGTCAACATAGGCTCAAGGTCAACAACTAAGGTGGTATTTCTAAAATCCTCAATTTTCATCCGATTCACTTGAAATTTGAAGAGGATTTATATTTGGTCATTAAATTCAACCACCAATTATTTTTGAGGTCAAATTTGTTTTATGGATTTTGCAAGTGTTGTGCTATGCACGACGACGTCTTCTTCTTTGTTTGTTTGTTTATGCATTTGGACTATGCATGCAGGAACCAGTGTGACCAAACTTTGCACAGCCTCCTCTTTCATCCAGAGGAAGGTCAAGGGCTCTGTTTAGATAAAATTAATTGGCCCCAGATCAAACCTGATAATTGGCCTTGAGGCCTCGATCGGGTTTTGTGCTTATACACTACCTGAGGTTTTTTTTTCTTTTCTCGGGAACGATTGAGTAATATGTTTTGTGACGATCGTATGTTGATGTTGTCGTGATTTGTTGTCAACAAGACAAATTTAATTAGAGTATTTCTATGAATTTTTCTGGCCAATTGAAGTCTGCAATATGAAAGCTAATTGTTCAACGGTTTTTGAAATATCGCCCACACAAAAGTAAATGGATGGATGATCGGTTGGTCAGTCGGACGGAGCTCATTTTAATGTCCCCTGTCTCTTACTTTGTCGGAGGAGTGGGGGACAATAAGGTAGCGCACACAGTCAGAGGGAGGTACAAGAGGGGAGTTTTATATCTTCTTTATTGTTGTAGATATTCTTTTTTTTCTGTGCAGTTTGGCACATTGTGTACATATATTAAATGGACATTAACCTCAAGCTTCTTAAAAGAGGAATCGCAGTGTAATGGGAGTAAAACCTGCAATTACATTGAGAGTGTGTTAAAGTTCACCACAGTGTGTTACAACAAATGGAGTTGTGACTATCCTTTTGGCTCAATAATATTAATCACTGGAGGATTACGTAAAGACCTCCACGTGGCATTCGTTACCGGGGGCCACGACAACAAGGTTATTGCGAGATTTCAACAGGTGGTCTGACTCATCAACCAGATCAATGGAAGGATGCTACCAGGGGTTGTTCAGTGAATATGTCAACACACACACACACACACGCACACACACACACACACACACACACACACACACACACACACACACACACACACACACACACACACACACACACACACACACACACACACACACACACACACACACACAAACACGCGCCTCTCGTGACGGCATCAGAATTGTGTGGCCTTAAGTGAGATCTTTACATGAAATTATCACGAGAATTTTCCTTTTGTGTTTATTTTTCATTGTTGCTCTTCGTCTGTTTCAATGGGCATAACTTGTTCTACGGACATTCCTCTTCAGTGATGCAAAGCAAGCACAAGTCGTTTTCAAGATTAAAAGATTCAGAAAGAGAGAGAAAGAGGGGGGAAAAACGACTTCAATCAAATGTCAAATTACTTACACACATGAGGGACAAGATGAACATCGAAGTGCATTTGGTTGAATTTTTCCAATTTCTTCGTTAACCATACAATTCAGCTCCCACCTATCCCTCCTCCCATCTTTTACTCCAAACTCCATCCACAAGTGGGTAATTTTACCGAATTGTAGTTGCAGTCACAGTTTTGTGTTGAGGCGTACCGCGTACACGTGATCCCGTGCGGACCCTTTCCATCTTCGTGATGAAAGCAATGCTGCTAGAGGGAAATGGCGTGCCAAACCTACAAGGAGATTGCGCTCCAACAGCTAAATGGGAAGCCTGCTTACCGAGAAAGTCTGTGGCTTTCCAGGCTTATCGCCGGGTAGCAGGCGGATGCCCCTGCAACGGCCTGGTCCGTCAGGCCGCACTCATTACTCCCAACGTAGTTACCACTAATGTAAACGGGCTTGTCAGTACATAAGCTTTCCTCTTACGATGAAAATATTTCCTTGGTGGACACCTTCACCGCTTTGAGTGATGGTTCCCTGTAGGTGTTGTGTGTACAATGTCCCAACAAGTCGTGTATACGTTTCATTGTTGGGGATCTTGAGCTTTATTTGTTGAATTTGTTTTCATCCTGCAGCTGTTACTTACACCTGTCCCCTATATCGTGATGAACTTCAACGATTGAGGGGATTTCTGTTCATCGATTACAATGTTTGAAGCTGATTTTGTTCGCGTTGTTTGTGTTTGAGGAACTTCAGTACCATTCGGAAGATAACAATACCCTTTTCCATTTCGAGACTAATCTTGCAACCGCAATATTAACGTCTGAGCCATTCGCATGGAATGATAACGAACATTTTTTTTTATAATTTTCCGGAAGCTATATGTCGTGTGGGCTGGCAGGATAGCTTGGGATAAACTGAGTGTCCTTGGAGAAGAGGAGGCGAGTTATCACCGGCATCCTGAACAAATTTCAAATTCCTGTTTGGACTATACCACCGAGAAGGCAAAGACAAACTACCCAGTGTAATCCTTGCGTGAGCTGCGTTGGCAGCACTAAACCCTCCTTTCTTGCAGAGGACCACAAATAAAAACTGGTAGGCGACATGGGTGGTCGCTATATAATCGCATACTAGTCATACAGTTTTTGACGGATCTAGTTGAAAATTTTTGACAATGAGGTTGATTATAGTTCGCATAAAAGTGCGGAAGCCGATTTTTGATTTTCGAAAAAAAAAGAAATAAATATTTTTCGGATTTTTTTCAAAAATTTCAAAGTCCCGTTGCTAGGCAACGGTGGCGTCCATAGCAACGGTGCTCTAAATCATACAACTCGATCCTGGTATGAACCTACCAGTCAAGTTTCATCAAAATTGGTTGACTCCTCTGGCCTCCAGAGCTGTCCATTACATACATACAGACAGACGGAAAACCTGAGAATAACGGTGGTCTAGCGACCACCCAAAAAAGCCTGCTATTGGCTGGCTTATGGTCTGGGGGTCTTGAGTTCGAGCCCCTATATCGTCCGTTAAATAACAGCAGGTGGGTTGATTCAGCTCCTGTCATCCTTCCGAGGTCGGCAGAAGGAGTACCAGCTTACTGGAAGCAGGGGGCACTGCATCAGTGGCACAGCCACGCTTCCAGGAATGATGCAACCAGCAGCATCTGCGTACGAAATTTATATTAGCGAACGTAGTGAGCTTTATACTTAACGCGTGCACATGAGAGAATAGGAAACAACAATACTTTGGCAATTTGGAATCCGTGTCGTTGGCTATGACCCTTTTGCTACCGGTTTTTTTTTGCTTCCGGTTTTTTGTCATGGGGAACTATGCATGCCGGGAGATAAAGGCATCGTCAGAGACATGAAAGACCCAAATATCAGACATGGTGTATATTTCCTCCACTGATTTTAATAAAGATATCTCCCCCATCATCAAAAAATAATTTTTAATCGTGATTTACGTTATTTGATCGCTGATCCCGAATCCAGGCCGAAGTAACCGGAAATTGCGTATACAGTTGTGAACAAGTTATAGGTAAAGTCAGAAGTGAATGTAAGAAGAATTCTACGTTTGCTTCTAGTATTAATTTTTTTTAGATGAGATCCTGTTCTAGGCGGTGTAGTTGTTGTGAAGGTAATGTTGAGGATTTTTTTTTTCAGATGAGATCCTGTTCTAGGCGGTGTAGTTGTTGTTGTGAAGGTAATGTTGTTGAGGTATAATGTTGAGGTAATATATATTTTTTTTAGATGAGATCCTGTTTTCGGCGGTGTCATTGTTATGAAGGTCATGTTGAGGTAATATATTTTTTTTTTAGATGAGATCCTGCTCTCAGGCGGTGTAGTTGTCGTTATGAAGGTAATGTTGAGGAATTTTTTTTTTTCAGATGAGATCCTGTTCTAGGTGGTGTAGTTGTGAAGGTAATGTTGTTGAGGTATAATGTTGAGGTAATATTAATTTTTTTAGATGAGATCCTGTTCTCGGTGGTGTCGTTGTTGTGAAGGTAATGTTGAGGTAATATTAATTTTTTTAGAAAAGGTCCTGTTCTAGGTGGTGTAGTTGTTGTGAAGGTCATGTTGAGGTAATATATATTTTTTTCGATGAGATCCTGTTCTAGGCGGTGTAGTTGTCGTTGTGAAGGTAATGTTGAGGAATTTTTTTTTTTTTAGATGAGATCCTGTTCTAGGCGGTGTAGTTGTTGTTGTGAAGGTAATTTTGAGGTAATATTAATGTTTTTTAGGTAAAGTCAGAAGCGAATGTAAGAAGAATTCTACGTTCGCTTCATGGCTTTGCCTATTCCATATTATAATAATCAGAAATCATGAAGACACGTCGTGTCTCAATTTTAACAATTAATGTGGATTAGAAATCAGCAGAAAAATAACTAATGCAATTATTTACAATTAATGCATTTGGTACAAGACTGAAGAAGTCCAAAATGCTTTTGAGATTTCCCTTTACATTTCAACTGCAAAAATATGAACAGTACAGCCTTGGGCATCCTTCGCAGCCATTTTTTGATTTGTGGTGTGGTTATCTGTTTATGTTTGAAGTATACAGAGGTGATGGATGTGGAAGGGATCCCGAGAAGGCCATGCATGGTGTCTTTCGTGAAGAGCAGGTGAGTTATCGCCGGCACTGAAAGAAATAAAAAAAAAATTCCTGCCACTTTTGGTGGAACATCACGTCTGGCCAGTCTGTTCGTGAAAGACTTTTCGAAAATCCTTCCCCGGCCAAGTCCCCCAAGAAATGTGGGAACAATCGCAGCCGCTCGAGGAGAAGAGGAAGTTTAGATCTGGAAGCCATTTAACTACACACACCATTTATTGCTACTGTCGTTTTTTGCATTCATTTATAAACCTTTATTTATTAAAAACTCATGAGTGATTCCTTTCCTTTTCCCGTCAACGTTTTTGTTTGTGAGTTGGAGGAACACTGCCGGGAATCAAAGCTGCTCAACTGTTCATCACAGTCACATTCGTTTTTCTTTCTTTCTTTTTTCATATTTGTGTTCCTTCTCAGGTTGTTTCGAATGGAGTTAAAGTACCTGTATAATCCCATATTTTCAATACCCATTGCACTCAATAATTATATGCACTTTGACATTTTGCTTCTAAATTAAAAAAGCGCTAAATATTGTTGGATTCGCACGGTTCGTCAGGTTGCCAGGTTCAAATCCAGTGAGTTACCTCAATGCGACCATGACGGTGAGCTGAGTCGGTCCCGGGCAGGATTGCAGCCTTTCCACTTCTGCTACTGTACCCATTGGACCGTCAAACCAGCCAAATGTTGTACTAATTGGTACCATTCGCCTCGTCCCCAATTATGGCCGAGCGATGCTGAGAGGTGAACTGTAAGGTCTAGATATGCCGCATTATTTTCCACAGTCAATTATTCCTCAACGGGTTTTCTCTAATCACCAAAGAGGAACCACAATCACAGAATTCACCCCTGCGATCAGGTATATTTAATCACAAAAATCACAGGCAGGTGAATATACAAGAAGCAATGCATGTACATAATAAATAAATGGCAATATAACAATCACCTTGACCCCTACTTGTGTTGTGTTGTGCTTGTGTAGTTTTCTGTGTTGTTTGTGTAACACAAGGAAAATAGACACAGGTGGAGGCCATTCAGCCCATGATGCCTGTGCCACATCAAGACCACACTAATTTATCAACACCAGATCAAAACAAGAAATGCAAAATGTTTTTTTTTTTAATTACCCTTAAAAAAAAGTGTGTACAGGTGTGTTACGTAATTAATAAGAGACATAACTAGAAGTGCCACTTTATAACTGCTGGTAGTGATGACCGGGTACAAAGACGTCTGGCTTCATCGGACAGCTGACCCTGACCCATGACTTTTATCATTATTATTATTGTTATTATTATTATTATTATTTATTCAATTGAATTTAGAATGGGATTAAAATAAATTCAATTCAAATTAAATGGAAGACCAAATCGGTACAGTCCTGCATTGGAGTCATCAGAAGGAACCCAAACATGCAAAAAGCAAAGTTGAAGTCATGAGGATTATGAATCCTGGATAGGATTCTCATTTCAGCTGTTACACCTCTACCTTCAAACCCATCCAGGCACAGCCGAGTGATCCGTATTCAAAAAGAATAAAATAAAAAAAAATCAAAATTCTGGCTGCCAGACAATGCATCTTATCAAGGTGAAATTGAAAACATGTATTCCCCCATCACTACTAGATTATAATTACGAAGTTCCACATCAATTGATTAAGCAGTTCCAGAGAAAACATTATTTAATATTTTCTTCAATCCAATATGGTAGCCAAAACATGTGACATCAATAATCCCTTAACAAACATATACAAACATGGCTTGGAGTACATTTGTGTCAAGTTTCCCCTCGATCTGTCCAGCCGTTCTGGAGAAGAAGATTTTTAGCTCGCCTGTTCAAAGAACAGAGAGCTATCGCGATACCCCCGGCGTGAGCGTCAGCGTGAGCGTGAAAATGTTAAAGCTTTTGGTGCAAGTTATTTCCTTTCTAATGTTATTTTTTATCGACCACGCTATTTTTTACTGATTACAATATATAAATACATATATTGCTTTAAAATTATTTGGATCAGACTTCACTGCAATGCTTTATAAAAAATATTATTAGACTCGTCTTTGAAAAACGAAAAACGATAAATGTATAAACAGGCGAGCATTGGGTGGCTTTGACACCACTCTGGTTTTATAGCTTTCCGGGTAAATCCAATATGGCTGCCAAACTTGTGACCTATGACATCATATCTGTGAACCTTTTGTTCCTCATTGATAGGTGGTCATACGTGTAAAGTTTCGCCTTGATCTGTTCAGCCACTTCAGAGAAGATTTTTGAAGGTTTAAAAAAAATATATATCAATATATAGCTGTGGAATCACGTGACCGATGACATCATCAATTTCTTTTCTATGGACCATTTTATCCCAAGATGACACTCAAAATTTTTCATACTGATCAGATGCAATCATGATGTCATAACGAAGGCACCTATGATAACATAATAAAAATCACACTGATTCCACTTGAGGAGTACTTGCCATGTGCCAAGTTTTGATTTTTTTCCTTCGTGCGGTTTCAGAGATACAGAGGTCCAAAGTTTTTCAGTTTTTCCAACATGGCTGCCACACCACGTGACATATGACGTCATAATTATCAAGAAAACATTTGACCCGAACCGTCGCTCCTATGGTGAAAATTTCATCACAATCTGACAATGGGTTGTGGAGAAAAACACTATAGTTCTGTGCGGACAAAAAACAAACAAGAAGATATTGTGCAGAGCACGATACTTGCAAAATCCATAAAACAAATTTGACCTCAAAAATAATTGGTGGTTAAATTCAATGACCAAATATGCAACTCCTCTTCAAATTTCAACTCAATCGGATGAAAATTCACAATTTTAGAAATCTGGCCTATGTTGTCTTCTTAGCCTTTGTTGACCTCAAAAATAATTGGTGGCTGAATTCAGTTACCTGAAATATAAATCCTCTTCAAATTTCAAGTCGATGGGATGAAAACTGAGGATTTTTGAAATCTCACCTTAGTTGTTGACCTTTTGGTCTATGTTGACCTCCAAAATAATTGGCTGGTTAAATTCAGTGACCTGAAATATATATCCTATTCAAATTTCAAGTCAATCGAATTAAAATTGAGGATTTTAGAAATACACCTTAGTTGGTGACCTTGGGTCTATGTTGACCTTTTGGTCCATGTTGACCTCAAAAACAATTGGTTGGTTTAATTCAGTGACCTGAAATATAACTCCCCTTCAAATTTCAAGTCAATCGGATGAAAATTGAGGATTTTAGAAATCCCGCCTAAGTTGTTGACCTTTGGCCTATGTTGACCTTTTGACCTCAAAAAGAAGAGTCTTCTTCCTTCTGGCAAACTCGACCATGTCGTGAAGTTTCGTTGAGATCGTTTTAAAATTGTGACCTGCAGGTGATAAACAAACAGACAGACAAACAGACCCAAATGCAATAAATACCCTCTCCTTCTGCGAGGGTAACTAGAATGGCACTCAGTGGAGCGCACACCTCCCCAGGCTGAACAGTTTACGTTTTGTATCCCACTGATAGGCCGGATCTCGATCCGTAATTCAACCAAAATCTAATCGGCTTGTTCTTGTCATCCCCCCAACTCATCCACCATGTTTTGTCATAATCCATCCATAAGTTTTTGAGATGTGCTCCTGCGGATATAATTTTTGGTCCTATCTCTAAATTGTGAAGAATCACTTAAAATTTTCACCAAAAATCCAGCTCTTTATCAAAATTGAAACAATTTATCCTCATCACATTCCCAACCTATCCACCAAGTTTCATCAGATTCTGTCCATAACTTTTTGAGACATCCTGTTCACAGACAGACAGGTGTGAAAATATAAACCTCACCCACCTTTGGTGGTTGAGGTAACCAGAATGGCACTCGGTAGAGTGCATTCCTCCACCAAGCTCAACAGTTTACGTTTTGTATCCCACTGATAGGCCAGATCTGGATTCGTACCTGAACCAAAATCGAATCGGCTTGTTTTTATCACCGAACCAACTCATCCACCAAGTTGTGTCATAATATCAACAATTTCAGCAATATCCTCTAAAATTAGTCAATTTGTGGTGACCAATATACAAGTGTCATGGTTGTAATGCATTACGCCATGTAATGAACAGGGTATGTAAGACTCCAAGTTCTGCTGCCGTTTCGTTTTATTCTCCTGATGTCATTCCAACAGAGCACTTCAGTTCAATCAACTAGTTTTGCCTCTGTTCATCAGATTACGTCACATCATCAATGGAGTTTTCCATTGTGACATCACAACATGTGTGCCGCAAGGAATTCTGGGGGAAAGTCGGCAGTTTGATCTGCCATATTGGTTTTTGAGAACATGCTGTTTGCAATACTAGCTGGCCAGGTGGTGCCGATTATACCAACCAATCCTAAGAGGCGGTGGTCATGGGTGTCCATGACTTGAAGAGTAATTAACCACACTGCCTGGTTTACTTGTGTGGAAAACAGTGTCTGGAAACCAAGATGGTGAATCGAACCCTGAGTTTTACCAATAATAATTATTTATTATTTTATTCTGAAATTGGCCCTAAACAAGGCTGAAAGCCATGAAATGTGAAGGGCAACAGAGAAAAAGAAAAAGAGGAAAAACTGGAAAAAACCTTCACCAAGTCCTGAAACAAGGAAACTTCTTCATCGGACTGCTGTGTAGCAGGGGAGTAACGAGGCCAGGTGGAAAGAAATAAATTTTCCTTCCCCCGTTGGGTGTTTTTAGGAAACACCATCTCTGTACTCGATGGCCGTTCGCTCCTGAAGGGAGCTCATCCGCCCTTTTTCAGGTGTTTATAGGCCTGGCAGGGTGTCACAGTCACCCTCCCCACAAGAAAAGCCAGTGAGGGGTGGTGGTTTCGCCGACAACATGACCAATTCCTTGTGATAATCATGTCAGAACATCATTACCCGAGTCGATTTGCAGCAAGGAAAAAAAATGTTTTCCCCCATTTTTTTTTTGTATACCTTGTTGAGGCTCGTATAAGAGCTAACACACAATGCACAGCAAGGGGGGGATGAGACAAGAGGGGCAGGAGTGAGAAGGACAAAACAGTGGGGAACAGAGACATTGGGAGATCTGTGAAAGGGAGAGGGATGGGGAAAGGGATGGGGCGGGGAATACGGGTTTGGATATTTTTAGTCTATTTTTGGTGTTTCAATGCTATTTAAAAACATTTTTTTTTTCCAAAAAATAGCAAAAAGGTTTCCAATCCTAGTTTTAAAAATCATTTTGGAGATTTCGGTGGTTGCAGTGCAGGTGCAGTGCAGGTTGCTATTTTTACCTCCGTCACTGCAGGTGAAGGAGGTTATGTTTTCACCCCTTTCTATCTGTTTTTCTGTCTGTTTGTTTGTGTAGAGGATATCTAAAAAAGTTGCGGACAGATCCGGATGAAATTTTGTGGACAGATTGGGTGTGTGACAAGGACGAACTGATTAGATTTTGGTGAAGATCCAGATCCGAATCCGATGACTCGATTTTTTAAAAAAGTGATTCTTCACGATTGAGAGATAGGGCTAAAAATGATATATAGCACAATATCTCAAAAAGGTGTGCACAGTTTCAGACGAAACTTGGTGGACAGGTTAGGTGTATTGCAAGGACAAATTGATTTGATTTTGGTGAAGATCCGAATCCGGATCTGGACACGATAATTATTTAATCTTTATTGTGATTCTTCACCATTGAGAGAGAGGCCAAAAACAATATGGTACTGTATAGCATGATATTTCAAAAATGTATTGGGCCAGATATGTTCTCATGGTTTGAGGCATTACGTGGCGGAGGTATGTGCTCTTCAGAGTGCCCTTCTAGTTTCCCTATCCCCCCCCCCCCCATGTGTTTTTTTCTTCTTCAAAATTTGGTTATTTTTTCACTATTTTTCTGTACTTTGTTGTTTCACACTAAAGTGGTTGGTTTTTTTTCACTATTTTCCTGTACTGTTTTTTTTTTACACCAGATTTGCTGCTATTTTTTTCGCAATTTTTCTGTACTTTGTTTTACACCAGAGTGGTTGTTATTTTATTCACTATTTTTTGATACTTTGTGTTTTTACACCAGATTCGCTGCTATTTTTTCACTATTTTCCTGGACTTTGTTTTTTTTTACACCAAAGTGGTTGCTATTTTTCCCCCTATTTGTTTTGTTCAAAAACTGCCTATTTAAAATATATTATACTCCTTTTTTTTGTTGTTCCAAAACTCAATATTTAAATATATATTTTTTCATAGTGAAAAAAAAATAGGGGAAAATTTTTTTCTGTTTTTTTTTTTCCTATTTTCTCCCCTATATGTAGATATATATTTTTCACAAGGGTAGGTCTGTGGTCCATTCCTTTGAGCCGTTGCTGTTTGTGTAATATATGCACAAGTTTATCCACAAAAATTTATCACAACTGGGGAACAAAAAAACAAGCAGTCATAGACTGGTACTTACGAAATCGTCAACCTGACCTCTGACCTTGTCTAATAAAAGCTGTCTCTAGAGAAGGTAGCGACGCAAACCAGAAGTTTCTACGATGATTCTGTACCAAACCATCAAAAATCGTAACATCGACCAAAGCAAAAATCTCCATTTCTCCATGCAATTTTATAATATTATTTTATTAAAGTCACAAAACCGTAATATTCGGCCATCCACCAACAATCTTTACATAATCCGACGGCTTAGCGAGTCAGGCATGCGACGATAACCTTTATTGGGATAAAAATGACTTTTAAACACCATCTTTATCGAAAACACCGTCAGCGCGCACACGCAAAACCTTTACGTGACTCAACGACGCGTCTGCTCGAGCGCGCTGCACCACGTGATGAGCCGTGACGCGGCGAGTGAAATTTTTTTATACAATCTTAAAACGTCTCCAAAACATCCAATTTTTACCAGAATTTCGACAACCGAGTGTTAAGTGTCCGAAGCGATTGCAAAAAACGAAGACAAAATTAAAATCGAAGTTAAAATGAACTCGTAACATCGACCGAAGCAAAAATACTCCATTTCTCCACATGAAATTACAGAATTATGTTGGACCTCACTGTGACCTTGACCTTTGACCGATTTTGACCAAAATCTAATCAGCGCTAGCCATCACCCTCCTGAATCACGTGGTGTAATTTGACATTGGTAGCTTCTTCCATTCTCGAGTTATCGTGCGTACAAACAAACACACAAACACACACACACACACACACACACACACACGCACACAAACAAACAAACAAACACACAAACAAAGGATGGAAGTCATCAATATACTCACGAAATCTTTATATTTCGTAAGTAACAACGTCATGTAAACTGACATACAGGCTCTTTGGGGACATGTTCATTATGTTTGCAAATGTGGCGGAGTTTTTGACACCACCATCTTCTCCCTCTTATCCCCCACCCCCTTCCCAGTTCTCCCTATCCCCCACAACCTATGTTTTATACATGCCCTATCCTCCCCTTACTTTTATCTTCCCCAAAAACTTATTTCCTTTCCCTCCAACCGCCTTCCCCCAAAACCTCTTCCCCTCCAACCTAACCCAAAGCAGAACCCTTAACCTCCTCCCTCTGCGCTATCATCCTCCCTTGTTTTTCTTTACTCGATTTACATTTTCCCCATTTTATTCCTCCGACCCCAACCCCAATACAATCACAACACAGAGATGGCCCATTTTGACGATGACAAGCAACTAAACACCTTCAAGGTCACGTCTTCACTCTCTGCTGAAATTCTCTCATGAGCTGGAAAAGAAATGACTGCAACAATTCAGTGAGATTACGTGGAATGATTGACCTTTCCTTGTCTGTCACTTAATTGCTATTTCATTCGTTAAACGTGAATAAGTTGCTGATCTGGTGCTCACGGGTAACACTACTACAAAGCACACCGTCATTCAGAGAAGGCATTGAGTCGGATATTCTATTTACCTGCATTATTTTGTGTATGTTATGTTATTATTGTATGTATGTCGGTATGTCAGTTATATTATTGCCAGGAGTCGTCCAGTGTGTCCTGTACCTTTTGGAAAATCGGTGACATCTTCCTGTTATTTTCATCGGTTGAGCAACTTGTCCGTCTCTCTTCGTGACACTCCATTTCTTTAATCCACTTGCCAGTTCCGTTTATATTTCTTCTAAAATGCACTGGAACAGACCGAGAACATTTGCACGAATACTTTACCCACAGACACAGCCAGTCATGCCATTAAGAACAATAGATTTTTAAGAACAATGGGTGAAATCAACAGGACGTTGACTGAGGTATGCTAACCACCATGAGAAGTTTGGAGAAGGGTTCTCTTTTCTTTACTTCCCACGGCAGTTAACTTACATACCTCCATCAACGTCGTGCTAGCGTCATCCATTTGTCTACCTGCCCGCCGATGCAAATCCATACATTTCTTCACCAGCAAGATGAGTTCTTTATTTTGCATTCAAAATCACTTATGCTGCATGTGACTTGTTAGAAGATCAAAGGATTGGTTAAATAAATTGGTTAAAAAACTTCCTCTGTTCTCGTAGCCAATGTGTAGCTCTCAACAGAACCCTTTGTTGTTCTCCCTGTCAAGGCTGGAGTACCCAAAGGCAGTGTTCTAGGCCCCATCCTGTTCCCCTGGTCTTCATCAATGATCTCACTGACTCTGGAAAATCCTCTTTATCTCTTTGCTGATGTCTCCGCTCTCTGCTGTGACATCCCTCATCCTTCTGACAGATAGGCAGCAGCCTCTTACCTCTCCTCAGATCTTGACAAAATCAAAACTGGTCAAACGCTTGGAATATGTCTTTCAATCCTGAGAAATCTCTATATCTCTCTCTCTCTCTCTCTCTCTCTCTCTCTCTCTCTCTCTCTCTCTCTCTCTCTCTCTCTCTGTCTCTCTGTCTCTCTGTCTCTCTGTCTCTCTGTCTCTCTGTCTCTCTGTCTCTCTGTCTCTCTGTCTCTCTGTCTCTCTCTCTCTCTCTCTCTCTCTCTCTCTCTCTCTCTCTCTCTCTCTCTCTCTCTCTCTCTCTCTCTGTCTCTCTGTCTCTCTGTCTCTCTGTCTCTCTGTCTCTCTGTCTCTCTGTCTCTCTGTCTCTCTGAAATGACTGTACCACAAACACTCCCATCTACTTTCTCAACAACCATCTCAAAGAGGTTCAGTCACTCCAACTCTTGGGTCTCACTTTCAACCATGACCTCTCTTGGGCAAGCCGCATTTCAAAGTTGGCCTTCAAAGCAAAACACCGACTGGGCATCCTCCGCCACGCAAAGTCCTTCCTTGGCATGCCTGAGCTCCTATTCACTTACAAGGCTTTCATGCACAGTTTTGATGGAATACTCGTCTCCCCTCTGGAATATCTCCCCTGCCTCAAATCTTGCTCAACTTGATGCCATGGAAACAAAGGCTTTCAAGAGCATTGAAATCTCTCGCGATGAAGCTGAGTCTATGGGTCTGTCACTTCGCCATCACCGACAGGTCGGTGGTCTCTCTGGTTTCTTCTGCCTTATTTCTGGTCTTGCATCCTCTGCCCCCTCTGTGCTTTGTCCCCCCCTAGGTATCTGCAGTCCACCAGCAACCCGCACCGAGTGGAACTGCCTAAACCCAGAATCACTGCTCACCTCCACTTATTTATTCCTCTCTTTTTTCCCACCTGTGGAACCACCTTCTACATTCTCTTTGATGTCATTCTTCCCTCCTGGTCTTCCAGCGAGCTGTTCACCACAATCTCAGGTCACCCACCATCCAAAGCCATGATCTTTTCTACACCCGTTAAACCATCCCCACCCCTCCCATCCATCTTGCCCATGCTTTACATTCTCCCCTCACCCTCATCGTGACCTGCATCCCTTGTTTGTCCGTCTCTGTCTACTTTCTCCCAACGCCCTGCTCTTGGCATTCCCCCTATCTCCTGCTGTTCCCTCTGTTACGTTGTAGCCTGGTATGTTATGTGTCCTCGCTCTTCCACGAGCCAAGACCATGTATAAAAACAACAAGAGTTCCTTTTCAAGGAACTTCAACACTGGAGGAGGCCATAAGGTCCATCAAGTCTGTGCAATGGTTGTGAATGTGTGGTTGTTTGTCCATGCTCTATCCTTTTTAAATGGTGAGCATCAAGCAAGGAAGCAGCACGTACCACTTATCTCCAAGACTCAAAGCATAATCTCGAACCATTACCGATTACGCCCCAATTATGGTTGAAGATGTGCACTGATTGTCATGTCAAAGGTCACAGAGGGGCACTCAAGTTTCTGGTCCAAACTGTGCTTGCTGACCTTCATAAACAAATTATTGTACTGCAACAGTTAGTCTATCCAACAGACCCAAAAACTGTCATCTTGGACAATCAACATTAAAATACCACCATAGTTCTGTTGTAACATGTGCATTCCTATACTTGACAGGCCACTGATCAGAATCTGCATTCTTTGGAGGCTTTTGAGTTTTACTTCATCAAAAGGCACCGGACAACATACCATTGCAAACACCGCAAGATCTTTAGTCTGACGTAATGTTGTGGAGGTCAATGGGTATTTGCCAAATGAGCTGTGAACTACCTGGCTCTAACCTGGGTTCGACTCCTGGCCCGACGTGACAATATTGGGTGGTCGCGAGACTACCCTTATTCTCAGTTTTTCCGTCCTACTGTATGTTTGTTTGTTTGTGATGGACAACTCTGGAGACCAGAGGAGTCAACCGATTTCGATGAAACTTGACAGGTAGGTTCATACCAGGATCGAGTTGTATGCTTTTGAGCACCGTTGCTATGGACACCACCGTTGCTATGGACACCACCGTTGCTATGGACACCACCGTTGCTATGGACACCACCGTTGCCGTTGCAAGGGATACCTCCTCTTTTTCTCTCCTTGGCAGCAGATGGCTGCAGGGTAGCCGTCGTTTGCTGGGTGGGGTGCATCGGTGCCGTTTATGCAGTGCCCCTTAATTGTAGGTTGGAGCAGGAAATTGGCGGAAGTTCGCCTACCCAGGGCAGGATGTTACGTCACAAAGTTTTGACGTCACGTCACAAAGCCATCCCTTTGACGGACGTTAATATGATCAGTGAGTGCAGACCTGTTCACTAACATTAGTTACGCCACGCGTGCGAAGCGAGATGCGGGGTGAAGCAATTACTTCACTTTGTCCGTTAGTCTGTGATCGAGGAACTACTTGATCACGATTTAATTATATATATATTTTGAACACTGTATCGGAACACGAATCGGCACACGAGTCGCAATATGAACTTGCAGTTTAGCAGTACTTTGGCTTTGAATTCGGAAAATTGTCTGGAATATTGTCCCAAGCGTGCATTTGATTGTCTTCGTCCGGGCAGTCAAAGGAAATTGATAATCATTCCAAACAGGAAACTTACTTTTCTTATGGATGTCATGAACTCCTAAAGGACATAAACAACAGGCACGAGGAACTGGAGTCGCGTCTTAAATGAGGTGGTGTAAAAGATGGTGCATCAACGGCGGTAAACTTGGGAAAAACGTTTTTTTTTTTTTTTTTTTTTAAACTGCAGCCTTTAAAACATTTATTTTACACTTTAAAACAGTTTAATTTAATTATACAGGCCTACTTGAGAACACTGTACAGAACACAAATCGCCTTCTCGCCGCTTCTAACAAAACCTTCCATTTAAGTCTACTTGGACAAAGTATGACACCATATTCTCTCGACCAATCAAATTTGCGATCGCGCGCACCGTTGGGGGTATATCGAGATTTAGACAAAATGGCGGCTCGAAGGAAATGGAGACCCAAGACTGTGTGCGGTGAAAGGTGTGCAATGAACTGTCCAGTTGATAAATGTTATAAAATGTCTCACGTACGGCCCTTCGACGTACGGCCTTTCGACGTACGGCCCTGTACAGTTACTGCTGTCTCCAGAGACAAAATTATCACAAATTCCTGCCTCTTTGGTTGGATGTCAGGTACGGCCGGCTGACTCGTGAAAGACTTGGGCTAAAAGCTTTTCCCAGCTGATAGTAGATGTAGCACTTGTTTTGTATGCAGCCTGTGGCTGCTGGTTGCATAATTTTTTGGGGGCAAGGTTGTGTTGCTGATGCAGTGCCCCCGTTACCAGTATGCTGGTACTCATTTTTCAGACCTCGGAAGGATGACAGGTTAAGTCAACCCACCTGGTGTTATTTCAACGTCACGACAGGGGCTCACACTCAAGACCCGAAGATCTTAAGCCAGCCACCTTAACAATAACCGTTAAGGTAGTAGTAGCAGTAGTAGAGTCTTCAAATGTTTGCTTAGTGGACCTATACATACTACTTACACAAAATGACGGAATTTTTGTTGCGTGAATACCTGGCTTTTCCTGGCTCCACCCTCACTCCTATTTTTCCCCCTTTCGGGTAAGGAAACCCTCTTTTTTAAGTTTATTGGGCTCATGGAGGAGCTTGGGTGTGGGACGAGGACATTAAGAGGGAATAGGTGTATTTTCATACAAATAGATAATGGACAAATCAACGCAGTATCGAGGATTTCTTCCTGGGATCACACCACAAGGAGCCACATGTCCAGATTTGAACTGGAAACAGGCTATTGTCACGACAAGGGAAACTATCTCTTTATAAAGACTACAAGAGTCGGTCTGGGACGATGAAAAAATTTTCAACGACATGTCAGCGAGACTTGAGAAGTGCCAGGAAAATAGGAGAGGCTCGTGTCCGAAACGTCGCTTTATCTTCTTTCCCATTGCGGTTCTCTCTCCGTTTGATTGAGCAAATTTATTTTCACGACATCTTTAAATATCAATTGCAACCTTTTTAAAAAAAAACTTTTGAGAACATCAAATCGAACTTCTATGTTAATAAACCAATTATTTTTGGAATTTGTTCAGGGTACTGGCAATACCTCATGCACTCTTCGTTGGAAGACATCGTGGGATATTTTCACGACCACAAGCTAATGCTATCAGACTGGACACCCAGCTTAATGTCCATCTGAAGGGATGGGTCTCTACCAACTTTGCACACCTTGTGTGGGCAATATTTTCCCAATCTTCTGCACAAAACTGTTCAAGCTCAGTAAAGTTGTGTGGGGAGAGTTGACAGACAGCAATCTTCAAGTCATGTCACAGATAATTATCGATTAGATTTAGGTCATGGCTCTGACTGGGCCACTCAAGGACATTTATCTTTTTGTTCCTTAGGCATTCCAGTGTAGCTTTGGCTGTGCGCTTCGGATCGTTAGTCATGCTGAAGTGAACTTCGGTCACAATTTCAGCTTTCTTGCAGAGGGCAGCAGGTTTTCCTCTCGGATTTTTCTGTATTTTGCTCCATCCATTTTCCCTTCTGTCGTGACAAGTGTCACAGTCCCTGCTGATGAGAAACATCCCCATATCCTGATGCTGCCACCACCATGCTTCACAGTTGGGATGGTGTTCTTTGGGTGATGTGCTGTGTTTGGTTTGTGCCAAACATAACATTTTTCATTTAGGCCAAAATATTCCATCATGGTTTTGTCAGAGCACAAAACTTTTTGCCACATGGCTTCAGAATCTCCAGAGTGGATTTTTGCATTCTTAAAATGGGACTCAAGGTGAGCTTTTTTGAGGACTGGCTTCCTTATTGCCACTTTACTGTACAGGGCAGATGTGTGGAGTGCTTGGGATATTGTTGTCACATGCACACATTGACCAGTCTTTGCCATAAAGGCATGTAGCTCTTTCAAAGTTGCCATTGTCCTCTTGGTGGCCTCTCTGATCAGTCTCCTCCTTGCTTGGTCATCCAGTTTGGAGGGACGGCCTGATCTAGGCATGGTCTTGGTGGTACCATACGCCTTCCACTTCTTAATGATTGTCTTGACTGTGCACCAAGGAATATTCAAGGCCTTTGAAATATTTTTATACCCATCTCCTGATCTGTGCCTTTCCACAACTTTATCCCAGAGGTCTTTTGAAAGCTTGACGGTGCTCATGGTTGAGTCTTTGCTGTGAAATGCACTACCCAGCAGAGGAAACCTCCAGAAACAGCTGATTTATTGTGTGTGTGTGTGTGTGTGTGTGTGTGTGTGTGTGTGTGTGTGTGTGTGTGTGTGTGTGTGTGTGTGTGTGTGTGTGTGTGTGTGTGTGTGTGTGTGTGTGTGTTTTTTATGTCTGGTTTCCTGCTTGGGACTATGGTGCAGTAATTGGTCTTTATTTTGATTTTAATATGTTGTTCGTATTCCTTTACTCATGTTACTCAGATCAAGAAGATATGTACACAAGGAGGTTGAGTCAGAGAGGGTAAAAGACTCATAGAGAACATTATATGAAGTGGAGTCGAGAGGATTGCCGTAAAGGGTGGAGGAAAGAGGAGTTAAGGGGTCAACCATTTATGATATATCCCAGAGGGTTGGTTTGGGGGGGAGTATGGGGACCGCAGGATGAAACACCGTTGTGAATTCAAAACTCCTCACCAAAACAATTGTGAATCTAGAAGAAAAGAATAAAAGGAATCTGCGATTTTGTAACCCATTAGGAATTTAGCCGTATTGTTTAAGCGAACACCTTTTGCGAAAGTAAGACGTGTGTGTAACCGAATTATTTATTACCTCGTCAAAGGACTGTATATCTGTGGGAAAGTTTCCTCCAGCTTTGAATCTGCTGCGGTTTAAAATGTCTCGGAAGAACAAGTAATACAAAACAAAAGAATGAAAATATAGCAAAAAGCAATCCTTCCCTGCAATGCAAACTGTGGTATCAAGTGCTATTAAAAAGCATAAATTCCCAGACACTAAAAATTCCCATACGTGGTTTTGCATGAAACGTACCATGTCGAGTGCGTGTTGTGGCCTGGAAGGATAGCTTAGACATCTGTAGACTCACCTCCGAGCTGTCTAGCCTGGTTTCAAATCTCAACCCAGCTATAAACTGTCATCCTGGTGATTCATCAATGTGTGTGCTGACCCTCGGATGGACGTTAAACTGAGCGTCCCATATTCCAGTGTTAGTTGGTGGATGTTAAAGATCCTATCATGTCCTTCACGAAGAGTAGGCGAAGAGTGGAGTTATCACCGGCACCATGAACACATTCCAAATTGTTGCTTTCACTGGGTGTGTCCCCCAGAAAATAATGCCATCTGCAGTCATTTACTGCACATGAAAGAAGAAGTGGTGCTTGTTCCATGAGAAACTGATTTATTAATAGTTTTGGAATTCCAGTAAAACCTTCCAAAAATTGCATTCCAACAAAGAAAAGAAACTCTTGTTCCATTTACAATCATGTCAGTGCCGTAAAACCTTATCGGCAAATGTGTTGCTCGCTCTGCTGTGCGCAAGTGACTTCAGAAGCATGGGATGCTACAAACTACAACACCCTGAAGGTTTTACTAGCAGTTGTTGCCTGAAAGTTATGTTCAGTCTCCACATGGAGGAAAACAAACAAATATTGAGTCCTTTTCAAACTTTAAACCTCCATTGGGGATAGTTAAAATATCAGACCGAATGGATATGTTGACCCGCCAAATGTGATTGGTTCTTCCTCTTGCGTATGGAAGCTTGGCTGCCGGGGTAGCTATCATTTCTTGGAAGCGTGACTGTGTCAAGATCACTGATGCAGTGCCCCTCTACCAGTACACACTGGTACTCATTTCGCTGACCTCGGAAGGACGACAGGCCGAGTCAACCCCCTGGTGTATTAACTCAGGACCCTAGGATCCCAAGCTGCCACTCTAACCACTAGGCCAACACCAGGCTCCATGTGATGGGTTTAGCTGTGACGATGTCTATCTGGTAGCAACTTCAGTTTGAAATATGTGATTTATTCATCCGCAAAGAATTTGCCGAAGCATCCTGTAGCAGTCACCATCGAAGTGGTATGTTTCATTCGCCATCATTTTAACAAGTGATTCCCAAGAACCTGCATCGAAGAGGACATCACTCAAAAGTTATCGTGGAAGATTCGTTCTTTGAGCTTGGCGACATCCATAAGGGGAATGTATTTTTTCAATAAACTGGAAAGTTCATAGAACTTATTACCCCACGCTGTCTTGAGAAACAAGGACATGGGCAGACTCAACGAGTGGCAAATTTGATTGGTCGTGATGGGGCTAAAATACCGGAATATTTTGATCAAGTACTGCTAAACGGAGGGGTTTTCAAAGTGTCAAAAAGGCAATTTGTGTTCTGCAGTGTTCAAGTATATAATTCAAATAAAAAGAAAATAAAGATTTTAACGGTTGTTAAAAAAAAAACAAAAAATTGGACGTTTACTGCCGTTGATGCGGCATCTTTTTCCACTGCCTTATTTATTTAACGTGTTGCATTAGTTATTCGTGCTTGTTGTTTGTGTCCTTTATGACATCCTTATAAATAATGTTTCCTGTTGGGAAGGATTTTCAATTTTGTGTGACTGCCAGACAGGTAGATGTACTAAAAAAAATTATTTCAGTCCTCTCTGTGCTTGCGCGATCGGGACAAATTCAGAGACGAAGCACTGTTAAACTCCAGGTTCGTTTTTTCCGATTCATGTTCAAAATACAGCATTGAATTGAAATTAAGTTGTTCCTTGATCATAAATTCAGGTTTGTGGACAGACAGACAGACATGAATCAACGCTTAACCCCACTTTTCACTCTGTGTGCATGGGGCAATGACCACTGAATATTCCCATGGATCAATACGGACAATACTATAGCTTCTCCATTGTGTCAAAAATGTTTTTTTTTAAATTCACAGGCATTAAACAAAGGCCAAAATAACTGCAATATTCTATGGATTCCCAATCTTTGATTGTAATGCAATTGTATTGGCTCAAATATAATATTGTTCATTTCCAATGGTCTGTGTTTCATTTCGTTTATTTATTTATTTTACAGTTTTGTTTTTTATGACAGGCACACACTTGTCTTTGTTTTCCTTGGGTGGCAGCACACAAGGCCATTGATCTCAAACCCGCATTCCTGTTTAGATGTTAAACTGTGCCAAGGAAAGAAAAAAAAAACAAGTTTGCGTAGTTTATATGACAAGGGGTCATGGGAGATCGGAAACGATATGGGCATACGATATGGAATGATTTCTCAGTATTAAGTTTGGCTTGGCCAGTAGAGAGAATTATGATCTCCATCAGAACAGTGTCACCAGCTTTCCAATTCAGCGAGCACCATGCTGGCACCGTGGCACTCAGGGTTTTAACAACTTGTGACCTTTGAATCATGTACTGAATGCCATGCACAAACAATACTGCGCTTCATCTGTATAGTTATAATCTGCTCGACCTAAAGAAACATGGAGGTATTAAAATTATATTAGGGACCTATTAAATATGATATACACATAATTAAAGGGAAGCGTCTTTCACACCGCGCACCTTCAACGCCATCCATGCCTCAGACCCTTCGTCCCTCCATCACCACCACCGCCCTTCCACCAGTGTGCCCTTCCCTCCTAACCTTTTGTCTCTTTTCTCCCCAACTCTCCCACCCTCCTTCAATTTCTATTTTGTTCATTTACACCCGCACACCTCCCACACCACTCTCTCCCACCCCCCTCTTCCATCCCACCGCACCACCACACACAACACCACTCTGCAAACATCATATGTACGTTGCACCTTATCTATGTCAAACAAGGCACAACCATTATACAGTGTTCAGTGCACCAGCTAATCTGCAATTGGCTGATAATTTCAAACTCAAAACAGCCGACACAGTATGTTACATACTATATCCTCTATCAGCAGTAGTCTGTTTTTTGCAGAATGCTGTAAATGTAAAGTTCAACATGCAGTTCCACCTACTTTTCTTTCAATCCTCTTTTCTTTGTTTACCTTCTTAGAGCAACCCACATTGAGGCCCTGCCTGTTCTTTCCCACGCTTCATTGATCTTCGCCCACACACAATAAAGAGACTTTATTCGTTTCATTATTTCCGCGCTGACTCTGGTTGTTTCACAAGCGCTATCAGTTGAACAAAGAGGATGACAGAGATGCTTTGACTTCTAAATAAAAAGGAATCCTAGCTATGTGATAGGAACAATGCCAAGAATGCACTTTAAATGCTTTTATCCTTAAGATAAACATTATTGAGACCACTGTGTCCACAACCAAGCACAATTTGTTAGGTAATTGCAAAGATGCAGCTGCATCGAGGATATTTGGCTGAATAAGATTTGCTTCAAAAAGGCTCTCATGGACATTGTTTCCACGATATTCCTGCAATCAAGAATACAAAGTATTTTCCAAAAAACAAATAAATTATACACATGCAAAAAAATGTTTTTTTTAAGGGTGTGGGATTCAAAGTTCTGTGTTCTGTGCAGAGTATGGTCCTGATGGATGGATTGGAGCAAATGTGTGCCCTAACTAACTAACTTGTACTAATCATTCTCCCTCTCCACTATCCAACTCGCAACGACCATATCCTACTTCTTTATTCGTCTTCTACTGGTTTCACAGGAGGGAACTATCGGTTTGCTCTCTGTCCATCCACCCACCTGTGGTTTTTCAGACTTTTCCCTTCCCATTTAGCATAATCAACTGAAAATTGGTACATGGCTTTATTATAATAAGTTGCAAAACAAGTTTGAGTTTCAGGGGGTTTCATCAATTTTTTTCACAGAGTTATGTCCCTTTTTATCATATTCGAAAATATCATATTGGTTGGGGACGTGTATTGCAAAGCAATTCCCACTCTTGTTTATCTCGTCTTTTCCGGTACATTTTCTGCCTTAGTGGCTTGTCCTGTTTGTGATGTCCTGGCATGTGTTTTGAGGACAAGCCTGAATGTAACCCACCCTCTTCCATTTCCCTTCAACAACTTGGCTCTCTCCCTGTATGAAAGATATTCCATCCATCCATTGGGACCATACTCTGTACCGAGCGTCGGTGCTGCCAAAGCAGTCTCCTGGGCTATTGGGCACAATCCTGAACGGGTCGCCACTCCGACGCAGGATACTCAAATGGCTCAATCATCCCAGCAAGTTGTTACTCATTTTGCCGACCTCGGAAGGATGACAGGCTGAGTTAACCCCACCTGGTAGTAATTCAATGGCCGAGCAGGTTTTGAACTGGGGACCCTTGGATCCCAAGCCCACCACTCTAACCATTAATTGTGAAAGATATTCCTGCTCGCCATCTCTATTTTCACTGAAAAAAAACCTCTCTTATTTTTCCGTCATAAATTGTGAATCATGAATTGGTCCAGTAACTGGAATATCCAATCCAGACTAACCTCATACTTTATTTCACCATATCTCTTCAGAAAGCCCAACAACTCAACCCACCTTTTTCTACTTCTGCAGCAATTACTGAGGGAAGTGAAACCCTTTGAATTCCTGCACATTGTCATCAGACATAATTTGTAGGCAGAACACATTTCCAATTTAATTTCCAAAATGAGCCACAGACTGGGCCTCCTCTGGAAAGCTCTGTCCATTATACCTCTGAATTTCTCACAACTTTACAGGAAATTATACCGATTATAACAGAGTGTGGCTCTCCTCTGTGGATTGGTGCACCAGCTTCCCATTTCTCACTCTTTGACATGGTGGATGGCTGGTGTTGGCTTCATGGTTGGGGTGGTGGTCTTGGGATCCGAGGATCCTGAATTAAAATCTCGCTTGGCTGTTGAATTAATACCAGGTCGGGTTGACTCTGCCTGTCATCCTTCCGAGGTCAGCAAAATGAGTGCCAGCTTGCTGGTATACTGTGTCGGAGTGGCGACCCGTCCAGGATTGTGCCCAACAGCCAAGGAGACTGCTTTGGCAGCACCAATGCTCTGCACAGAGTATGGTCCCAATGGATGGATGGATGGATGGATGGATATGGTGGAGTGCTTGCACTGAGTATCAATGGCACCACATACCAGGAGGCCGAGGCTCAAGGTCGGTTGCTCTCTTATCACAGACAGGTTCGCAACCTCTCAGTCGTTTACCTTCTTCTATATAATCATGCACCCCCTGCCTTTTCCTACCCTTCCAGGATGCTGTACTGTACATGTTCCTCAAGTATCTCCCAACTCCAGACTTTTTGCAACCTGCACTCTTTTCATCTGTTTTTAGTGAAACCTTTGGTGGCTCTTTCATTCCAATCTTGATATTCTCTCCAAATTTCAAGGTAGACGAAAACAGCCATCTCGTGTCATCTTTCATCCCCAGTGATGAACTTTTCTCCCCCCACAAACTCACCTTCTTTATCTCCCTCCCCAACTTTCCATTTACAGGTGCCTCTCATCTGCAGTTCATGTTCATGTTTTCATCCTGTTCCCCATGACCCTGATGTGTCTGTCTGACACCGCTTCCATCTTTTGTCCCCTCACTCCTCCACGAGTCTCACTTATTTATGAAAAGCAGTTTATGGCAAAAATATTGTTATGGTTTCGGGGTTGACGGGTGCTTCACCAGGGGGTTTCTCGGACCCACTCCTTCATCTCTGAACCTGAAGCCGACGGGTCACGGACAACTCCATGGCCCGACATATTGCTAGACAATCATGGATGCTGCTAGGGGTAACTCGGTCTCGCAGGGTCCTCATGCCCAACATTGTGTTACCTACTGGTGACCTAATCACCTCAACTGGAGAACTGCACTCTCAATGTCCCACCCTTATTCACTTACGAGCAAATACAACCCGTCGCTTTACAAGCAAATACAAATACAACCCAGGAATATTAAGGGGTAAGTAAGGTAAGGTAAGAAGGTAAGGTAAGAAGGAGGGGAGGGAGGGAGAGAGGAGGGAATGTAGGGTGAGGGGAGGGAGAGGAGGAGGGAGGGAGGAGGAAGGGAAACTGAAGAAGGAGGGGTGTGGGATTGAGGAAGGAGGGGTGGGGGATTGAGCAAGGAGGGGGTAGGGGATTGAGGAGGTGTGTGGGAAGGGAAGGCAGCGTGAGGGAATGGCACAGTAAGGCAGTGTTAGGGAAGGATTCGTCCAGCCATAACCACCATCTGTACACGTATGGAGATGACCATCATCGAGACATAACCACTGTCCGGATACGTGCGGAGATGACCACCGTCCAGATACGTGCGGAGATGACCACCGTCCAGATACATGCGGAGATGACTACCGTCCGGATACGTGCGGAGATGACCACCGTCCAGATACGTGCGGAGATGACCACCGTCCGGATACGTGCGGAGATGACCACCGTCCGGATACATGCGGAGATGACCACCGTCCGGATACGTGCGGAGATGACCACCGTCCGGATATGTGTGGAGATAACCACCATCCGGACATAATCACTGTCCAGATACATCAGGGCAAGGCAGCGTGAGGGGAGGGCAAGGTAAGGTAGTGTTAGTGAAGTGTCCGTCCAGACAAAACCACCATCCGGAGACAAACACCATCTGGACGACAGGTATACAAAGTGGGGGTGGGAGAAAAAGAGGAGGGAAGAGAGAGGGGTGGAGGAGCGAGGAGGTAGGGAGACTGAGGAAGGGTGGGGGAGTGAGGAAGGAGGGGGAAATGAGGAGGGGTGGGGGAAGGCAAGGCAGCATGAGGGGAAGGAAAGGGATGGCAGCGTGAGGGGAGGGCAAGGTAAGGTGGTGTGAGGGGAGGGTACATCTGGGTATAACCATCATCCAGACACATGTGGAGATAACCACTGTCCGGAGATAACCACCATCTGGATACATGCAGAGATAACCACCATTCACATACGTGTGGAGATGACTACCATCCGAATTTGTGTGGAGATACCAACCATCCGGGCATAACCAGCATTCAGATACATTCGGAGAGGGGGGGAGGATTCTGGAAGATGTGATGTCCAGTTTAACAGCACATGCATTGATGAATCACCCTGCCTGTGAAACACGGGGATGACAGTTTATAGCTGGGTCAGGATTCAAACCCAGGCTAGACAGCTTCGAGCAAGTGTGCGTACCTCTCGGCTATCCTGCCGTGATGTTAACAAAATGTTTCATTTTTTAAAATTTGCATATAACTATGCTGACATGACTGCAAAATAATGCGGGCCCATCGCAGGTGAGTGGCTTTTGAACATTGTTCAAGTCGATCGATATGCAGTATTCAGTGACAGTCTGAATATTGTAGAGCGCTCGCCAAGTGGCTTAATCACTTCGATGAAACAATTGAAAGGAACACCTCACTTGGCACGTGATTAACAATCACCGAACCGTCATCTTAAACACATGCCTCCCAGAGATGCACAAAATATCAAATACGTATGTCCGAATTGGATAAATGAACACACTTTTTTCGCAGTTGGAACTGCTGCTAAGTTCAATTCTAGAGCTTAAAGTTTGTAATTCGGCTTATTTTAAGAGATTCTCGAGGTTATGGCATTTGCGAAATGAAATTAAGCCATGAACACTGGGTATCTCCGGGTGTTTATAAGCATTGCAATATACCCAGCGATTCATAGCTATGATGAAAAGTCATTCGATAAAATGATTGAGGAAAATGAAAAAAAAACTTAATTGTTCAGAAATCTGTGTGGCCTGTTCCAAGTCAAGGCAGAGTTGAGTAGGTCAAAAAACATGGCAGCTTCAGACCCCAGTGAGGTAACCAGGATACGCCTTTAGACCCCAGAGAGCGAGGTGACTGAGGATGGGCCAGATAAAAGATATAATTAAATAAGATCATTAAGTATCCTCAACTCCACCATGGCCGGTCCCAAGCCCAGATGTGAAAGGAGGAGGGTTGGGCATCAGAGCTGGCAACTCGGCCCGTAAAACTTCCTTGCTGAAAGTCATGATGGATATACAATGAGCAGCAGATTCAGATATGGCTCGGGCGTTCCCCAGAAGCGACGCGCATCATCGACCCCCGGAGGATGTGAGAAATCAGCAAGGAGTACCACCACTCCAACAAAGGTGGCTAAAGAAGAGCGTTGGAACAATCCGTTTTGTATCTTGGAGTGTCGGAACCATGACGGGGAGAAGCAGATAATTGGCGGAGGCACTGAAAAGGAGGCGGGTATCCGTGGCATGTGTACAGGAGACAAAATGGAAGGGACAGAGCACGAGAGAGATTGGAGAAGGATATAAACTCTTCTACTCAGGTGGTAGAGAAGGAAGAAATGGAGTCGGTATTACCTTGAATGAGGAGCTCAAACAGTAAGTGGTGGATGTCATCAGGGAGTCAGAAAGATTGATGAGAGTCAAGATCATATGGGGAAGGAGTATCCTGCATATCATCTCTGGGTATGCCCCCAAGTTGGATGCTCAGAACAAGACAAGGAGGAATTCCAAGAATATCTGGAAGACCTGATCACAGACATCCCAGGGGACGAACCCATGATCCTGGGAACAGACTTTAATTGTCACGTGGGAAGTACTTCTGAAGGATATGAGATGATCCATGGTGCCAAAGGATATGGAACCAGAAACGAGGAAGGGGAGAGGATGCTTGAAATGGCAGAGAGTTTGGAACTTTTCTTCGTTAATACTGGATTCCAGAAAAGGGAAGAACATCTGGTGACATATAAAAGTGGAGTTGGCAGGACACAGATTGACTATTTCTTGGTACATAGCAAAGACCGAAAGCTAGTGAAAGAGGTGGAGGTAATACCTGGGAAAACAGTAGCTCATCAACACTGAATGCTTGTGATGGACCTGTTTGATAGGGGAAGGTGAGAAAGAGAAGCCAGGACCAGAGAGAAAGGAAGATCAGAATTTGGAAACTGAAATTCGGTAGCGAAGTACCAGGACAGGGTCAGGGATAAGATGACCAACGCTGGCACGGATGACCTCTGGAAGACCTTGAAGGGGTACTGGTGGAAGAAGCAGCAGAGGTTTGTGGGAGAACATCTGGCTGGGAAAGGCAGAGAAGAGAAGGCAACTTGGTGGTGGTCAGACGGAGTTCAGAACAGCATCAAGATGAAGAAAGCCGCCTTCAAGGAGTGGCAGGGGAATAGAGGAAAACCAGGAAAAGAGCCACCGCTACAAGGCAGCAAAGAAGGAAGCCCAAAGATCAGTGGCAGAAGCAAAGGAGCAAGCCACAAAGGAGTGGTATGAGGAGATGGAAACACCGGAGGTAGAGAAAACGGTGTACAAGGTAGCGAAACAACGGGAAAGAGCAAGAAGAGACATCCTAACTATGAAGGTGATCAAAGACAGGGAAGGGAACATCTTAGTTGAGGAAGAAATGGTTAGAGCTCGGTGGAAAGAATACTTTGAAACGCTGGTAAATGAGAGGAATGAAGTGGAAGAGCTGATTGAAACACCACCAGTGGAAGGACCAGTCGAAATGGTAACAATGCAGGAGGTCAGCGAAGCCATCAGGAAAATTTAGAAGAACAAAGCAGCGGGACCATCCGAAGTAACCATCAAAATGATCAAAGCACTCGGACACCATGGAGTCCGTTGGGCCCACTGGATCCTCAAGAACATCTGGATAATGGGGAATATGCCAGAAGACTGGAGAGAAAGTGTACTGGTTTCAATCTACAAACAAAAAGGAGATGTGCTCGATTGTGGGAACTACAGGGGAATCGAACTCACGAAGCAGATGCTGAAGATCACCGAAAGGATTCTGGACAAGAAAATCAGAGAAGTCACGAACATTGATCAAATGCAGTTTGGCGTTCGACTTAAACGGGGCACTACTGATGCTATTTTCATCTTCAGACAACTGCAAGAGAAGCATCTGGAAAAGAACAAGCGACTCTACCATGCGTTCGTTGACTTGTAAAAGGCATACGACAGAATCCCCCGGGAGTTGGTCTACTGAAGTTTACGCAAGAAAGGAGTACCTGAACACTTGATAAACATCATCTGGAACACCTACAACCAAACTACAACCAAGGTCAAAACAGTACACGGAATGACGGAGAGCTTCAAAGTCGAGGTTGGCCTTCATCAAGAGTCAGCACTAAGTCCGTTATTGTTTGTCACCATCTTGGACGTCATCAGCCAAGAATGCCGAACCGGCCTTCTCTGGGAAATGCTGTTTGCAAACGACTTGGCAATCATGGCAAAAACGGAGAAAGATCTGCAAAACCAACTTCAAAATTGGCAGGGAAGTCTGGAACAAAAAGGAATGAAGATGAATGTGAAAAAGACAGTATCAATGACCAGCGGGAAGAGTAAGACCAAGAGAAAAATCAACATCAAGGATACAGGGGGAGCAACCTTGAGCCAAGTAGAGTACTTTGTGTACCTGGGAAGTACTGTGGATAGCAATGGAGGCAGTGAGAAGGCTGTGAGGGATAGAGTGAAGGTGGGCTGGAAGAAATGGAGGGAGGTCACTGGTGTAACATATGACAAGAAGTTACCATCGAAACTGAGGATTAAGGTATACAAGACAGTCATCAGACCAGTGCTTCTGTACGGAGCTGAAACGTGGGCATTGAAGAAGAAGGAAGAGCGACTACTAATGAGAACAGAAATGAGAATGTTGAGGTGGATTATGGGCATCAGTCTAAGAGAAAAGAAAACGAACACGAGCATCAAGGAAATGGCAGGAGTGGTTGGGATTGAGGAGAAGGCGAGAGAGGCAAGGTTGAGGTGGTTTGGACATGTGAAACGGAGAGGGGAAGAGGAACCATCAAGGAGTGCATTGGAATTGAATGTACCTGGAAGAAGGAAAAAGGGAAGACAAGCGAAAAGATGGATGGACTGTGTAAAAGAAGACATGAAACACCGTGGAATGAAGGAGGAATGGGCCCCAGATCAGTTGATGTGGATGAAGGCTGCTCGTTGGGATGGAGGTGACCCCAGCTAAATGGGAAAAGTCGACGAAGAAGAAGATTAAGTATCCTCAAAAGGGGAGTTTTAATTCACCCAAACACCCAATTTTCACTCTTGCACTTTCTTGGAGTTCCCTTCGTATGCATGCAAAATTTCAGACTGCTCGCTTTCATGGTTTTGGAGTTATGGAGGACACACACACACACACACGCACACGCACACGCACACGCACACGCACACGCACACGCACACGCACACGCACACGCACACACACACACACACACACACACACACACACACACACACACACTGACACACCCACTGATACAAAGTTGTGGGACAAAAGAGAACACGCACTAACATTTATGAGTCCAGCTTAAATACAGCTAAGCGAAACCCTGGGTGGGGCGTTGGCTATCTCACAATGAATTAATGGGATTCAACATCCCGTCTATTTATTATGTACAAGCTATGCCCAACCAATGAAGGAAAAGAGACAATTGTGCAGGTTTGAAAGTTTACCAAGATAAAGGCACGCATTTACAGTCACAATAGTCACAAGACATGTTCTGGCCTTTTGAAACGCACAAGAACAGCTTACCCCGAGCACAGAAGATCCACGAACACACTCTTAATTATCTAAGGATGTAATCATATATATGTATGTATCATATATATATATATATATATATATATATATATATATATATATATATATATATATATCGGGGCTTGGTATTGACCAA
This sequence comes from Eptatretus burgeri, assembly GCF_056783735.1. NCBI lineage: Eukaryota > Metazoa > Chordata > Myxini > Myxiniformes > Myxinidae > Eptatretus > Eptatretus burgeri. The sequence goes on from NC_140964.1 coordinate 27,948,050, forward strand.
TTGCTCACCCTATGCAAACGGGGCTTGTGTTGGTCCAAAGTGCAGGGAAGGGAAAAGGGGAAATGTGAGTGATGTGTCGGGAATGTCGTGTGAACGTGGATGCTGCGCCAAAGGATTGCATGCTGCTGCTATTCGCCCTCAAGAACCCCTTTTGTTCGCTTGGTGTCAGTGCAACTTGTCCAGATGGATCGGCAGGTTCGCCCAACAGCCCCTGGTTCAGCAAACAGGAACGGCTTGGCAGATATGAATGGCTTGACAGACAGACAGCAGATGCTCAGCAGTTTCGTCAGATGGCCGTGACTCCTTCACTTGCTCGCCTTTTATTGAGCCTGCAATGAGGTTTGGCAAAGGTTCATGAGGCAACCTCTTATCCGCTCATGTGGCATGTCCATTGGCCCAGTGGGTCGGCTCAACCGTGTATGCGTGCTCGAGCCATGCCCCGTGAGCACAGCATTCATGTTTCTGTCAGTAGTGGTGTTGGCCTTTCTGTTTGTTTTTACTGTCTGTCCATCCGTCACGCTATCCCCTCCTAAACAGTTTTGCAGAAATTCACCAAACTTAGGAGTGTCATTTAAGCCGCTGTCACACCTTGGCGATTTAGCCAGCGTATACCGATTGATGAAAAATTTGTCGAAAACGCTGGCACACGTCGAATACGTTATGGGTACGTTTTGTATACGTTAAGAGCACGCTGAAAAACACTGCCATACGTCGTAGTACGCTGGCTTTAAACGTTGTACTTTTGGGTTGTCCTCCAATTTTTCCATAGTTGAAATTTTCCAACGTATGCCGGCGTATGACTCACACGTTCCGCTACGCTGGCCATAAGTTGTAGGCACGTTATGCGATCGTTGACACATGTTGGCACACGTTACTTATAAGTTACTCATAAGTCGAAACACGTCGAGGTAATGTTTAGCGAACCCGAAACTTATTTCTAGCCTATGAGTAACGTTTTGTAAGCACGTTACATGAACGTTGTTCACACTTCGCAACACGTTACTTGAAAGTTCCTCATACGTCGAAACACGTCAAAGTATTTTTGAGGGTACCCGTGACTTATTTATAACCTATGAGTAACGTGCTTGGGAATTATTTGTAAAGCATGTCCTACGCACAAATACGTATGTAGACATATTTGACGTCTTCAGGACGACCACAGAACTTACTGAACGCGTTTCTAACTTACAGATACCGTATAATGGCGTATTGGCAGCGATTAGGGGAATTGGAATATAAAAAGGGCCTTCGCAGGAGGAACCCGTCTTTTTTTAGACTTCGTGGTGAGTACATGTCCATGTCATTCCGAGAGATGGAGGATACGGCAAGGCTGAGACGACAATACCTACCTGTCCTCGAACATCAACATGACCTCATCGAGTTGACACTGCACCAGTTGTGTGCCAATAGAGCCGGGAGAAGAAGACGTGAAAGGAGGAGAAGGAACTGGGTCAGACCATAGATCGGGAGGCGACACCATTACGGCATATATGACCAGCTCATGGTGGAACTCCGGAACGAGGACCATGCATCCTTCACCAACTTCCTGCGAATGCCCCCAGCGATGTTTGACGAGCTGCTAGCCAGAGTGGGTCCAAGGATAACCAAGCAGTACACCTTCTACAGGGATCCGCTTGAGTCTGGCATGAGGCTGGCACTGAGCCTGCTGCTGTTGGTGCCGTGACTGCAGTATTGTGGAAGTGATTTAACTCGTTCAATGAAAACGATTTCAATTCCCGAGCAGCAGCGTCCAAAAACAATAGGCGAGTGACAGACATTTATTAAAAGTGAAGTTGCAGCCTATGAATAGAAAACCTCACGTAATCGTCGACGATACGCTGCCACGCGATGCATACGTTAGACCAGGGGTCGGGAACGTTTTTGACTCAGAGAGCCATGAAAGCAAAATATTTGGAAATCTATTTCAGTGAGAGACATATAATATATTTTAAGACTGAATTCAACTAAATGTGAGTATAATAAGCCTCTGAATTTATTCTTTTAAATAATGTTGTTATAATACTCACCATTAATGGGACTCCTGGTGCTGCATGGATTTGCTGATGGCTTTGTAGTCTGGTTGGTACTTGGTGAGGTTAAGCTTCATGCAAGCGTTGAGGCTTTTTTTTTTTTTTTTTTTTTTTTTTTTTTTTTGTATACCTTGGTCGAGGCTCGTATGAGAGCTAACACACAACTCACAGCAAGGAGGCATGAGACAAGAGGGGCGGGAGTGGAAGGGACAAAACATTGGGGAACAGACACAGGTGAACTGTGGAAGGATGGGGAAGGATGGGGATGGGACGGGGAACATGGCGAGGGGAAGATGGACATTAAAGGGACTTTCAGGAAGGAAAGCAGGAGAATTGAAGGAAGTGGGCTTGGGTGGATTATCGGGGGTAGAAAAGATCGAGGATTTGGATGGGGGAAGATAAGAGGTGGTGGTGAACAGCTGTTTTGAAAGCCTGGAGGGAAGAATGGGAAAGAATAGAGTGAGGAAGTTTATTCCAAAGGCGGGAAAAAGAGGAATGAAAGAGTGAAGATGAGCAGTGATTCGTGATTTTGGTAGTTTTACCAGAAGGGGTTGTTGGCGGACCTTGAGCGACCTGTGGAAATGTGGTTGGGACAAATCACAGAGAGAGCAGGGGGGCAAGGCTGGAGAGGAGTCGGTAGAAGACAGAAAGACCACCGACCAACCTGCGGTGATTGAGTGAGAGGCCCAAAGACTCAGCTTCATTGCGGGAGATGCCAATGATCTTAAAAGCCCTGGTTTCGACAGCGTGAAGTCGAGAAAGGTGGGAGGCAGGAGCACCAGCCCAGAGGGGAGAGCAGTACTCCATCAGGCTACGGACAAAAGCTTTGTAAGTGGTCAGGAGCTCAAGAGGGCCGAGGAAGGACTTTGCACGACGGAGGATTCCCAGTCGGCGACTGGCTTTTGAGGCAAGGTTGGAAATGTGACTTTCCCAGGAAAGGTCATGGCAGATAGTGAGACCCAGAAGCTTGAAAGAAAAGACTTCTTCCAGAGGATTGTTGAGAAAGTGGATGGGGGGTTTTGTAAACGGTCCTTTCGAAGAGACATAGTGAGAGTGTGAGATTTGTCTGGATTGAAAGACATGTTCCACGTGTTGGACCAGTTTGTGATTTTATCCAGATCTGCAGTGAGCGAAGAAGCTGCTGCTTGCCGGTCTGAGGGATGACAGATGGTACGGCAGAGGGTGGAGTCATCGGCAAAGAGAAATAGAGGATTTTCCAGAGAGTCCGAGAGATCATTGATGAAAACCAGAAAAAGAACAGGGCCCAGAACGCTACCTTGAGGAACTCCAGCCTGCACAGGAAGAGGGGATGAAAGAACTCCATTTAGGGCCACACGTTGACTGCGACAGGAGAGGAAGTCTGCGAGCCATGAGTGGAGATGGCCTTGAATACCATGGGAAGAGAGTTTGGTGAGTAGGGCAGGGTGCCAGACTGTGTCAAAAGCACGTGATATGTCCAGGGATACGGCTCGGATTTCCTGTCTGGCATTGAGGACCTCCATCCATTGATGGGAGAGCAGAAGCAGCATATCTAGGGTAGAGTGACCTGGTCTGAAACCAAATTGATGATTGGAAATCAAGCCATTGGAGAAGAGGAAGGATTTCATGTCTGAAGCGATGATGGATTCCATAACCTTGCTGATGATTGGGAGAAGGCTGATTGGTCTATAGTTACAGGGATCTGTTTTTGCACCTTTTTTATGCAGGGCAGTGATGTTAGCAGATTTCCAAGCAGATGGCAGATGACCTTGGGAAAATGAGTGGGTGAATAGAACAGAGAGAGGGTGAGCAAGAGCAGAAGAGCAGGCTTTGAGGACACGTGGGCTGATGCCGTCTGGACCGGTTGCAGAATCTGACTCGAGGTTTGAAAGCAAGCTCTCCACCTTGTCAGGAGAAAAGGATACAGAGTCCAGGGACAGTTGGGTGCGACTGGGTAAAGTGGGTAGAGATAGTGATGGGTTTGGGACACAAGATTTAGCTGCAAACACCGAGTTTAGACATTCAGCTTTATCACGTGTGGAATCAGCAGTGCGGCCATTTGAGGTAAGGGAGGGGATGGAGGGGGAACATACACCAGAAACAGATTTGATTAAACGCCACCAGGATTTTGAGGAGGGAGAGAGGTTTGAGAGTTCAGACTTGAGATGAGAAAGATGTTGTTTTCTGGCTCTCCTGAGGGTAGCTACACACTTGTTCCGAGCTTTGTGGAAAGAACTGAGATTGCCCTCAGTTGGGTTTGCTTTCCATGAGGCAAAGGCAAGTTGTTTCAGGACAACTGCCTCGCCACAAGCTTCAGTAAACCAAGGGCGGGAGGAAGGGTAAGACAACTGAACACGAGAGGGGATAAATCTGTGCATGAGGGAGAGCAAGTTTCTTTGAAAGAATTCCCAGGATGAGTTGATGTTTAAGAAAGTAGTAATAGGAGACCAGTCTGTAAGTTTGATGGCTGCTCGGAGACCCTGCCAGTCGGCTTGAGTGAAATGCCAGACTCGACGGCGGTGAGGTGGTTCTCTGATAACAGCCAGAGAGATGTCCACTTTAACAAGGACGTGGTCAGAAGAACCAATTGGAGCGAAGGAAGAGCAGCAGATATTGTCAGGGAAATTTGTCAAAATCAGATCCAGAAGAGATGGAGTACCATTGGTTGAGATCCGGGTCGGGAAGTTGACCGATTGAGTCAGTCCCAATGAGTCACAGAAAGCTTTTGCTGATGTCCCATGGCAGGTGAGAGAGGTACCCACACCTAGCCAACTGGCGTGATGACAATTGAAGTCGCCACATAAGAGGAAGAGAGAGTTTGGATGAGAAGATAGAAGATGGTCCATGTTTTCGGAGAGTGAGGTGTAGATGGAGTCATCACTGTTCGGTGGACGGTACAGTACACATATAAACATGAGGTGGGAGTGGAGGGGAAGCCGAAGCCAGAGGTATTCCTGGGGGTGTGGGGAGTGAGAGCAGTGCAGGGAGAGTGAGGAATAGAGTCTTTGATGAAGAGAGCAACACCTCCACCAGGACGAGGCTCAGGTCTGTCATACCGTAAGAGGGAGTAACCAGGGAGAGATACTTGGGAGTCAGACACGTCTTGGGAGAGGAAAGTTTCTGTTAGGCAGATAATGTCTGGTTTGTCAGTGGCAACCTGCATGGAAAGATCTGAAAGGTTTGAGCGAAGGCCCCGGATATTTGAGGTCCACACTTTTAATGAAGAGGTAGGGGAGGAGGCTTTGGGTGCAGGAGGTGGAGGGGGCGGGGGAGGGTAGGACGAGGGATGAGGGGTAGGTAAGGAGGGTTGCTGAAGGAGTGTGGGGTATTGCAGAATAGCGAGGGGAGGGGGCCGAATGAGGAGGAGAAAAGGCTCTGTGGTGCTGGGAGAGAGGGGGGACAAGAGACAAGGAAGATGGCAGTTGAGTATTTGAGGAGGTGGAGTGAAGAGATGGAGGTGAGAGGGCAGTGGAGGGAGGCAGGTTGGTGGATGAGAGGGGGGCAACTTAGAGAAGGAAGAGTGAGGGGGATGAAAGGTGGGAGAAAGGTAAGGGGGAATTTTTGAAAGAGGTGAGAGGGAGGCTTGGAGGGAGAAGAGTGGGATGGTTGCTTTGAGAGTGAGAGTGAGGGGTGAGGGGGTGAGTTGGCACTGAAGTTGGAAAAAAGAATGGTTGATGGAAAGCGTGCAACCATGGCAAACTGTGGTTTTTAAAAGTTTTAGGTCAGAGATGCGATTTAACACAATTCTTGATGGATGCATTGAAGGCGAATTCAGAGCAAGGAGAGAAGAAGCGCTGTAATAGTTGGATTTTTAGGCAAGGAATGAAGGAGAGGTCGAAATGAAAGCAGTCTGTTGAAATAGCAGAAGAGTAGTGCATTGTGAAACAGTAAAGAGTACCACATGTGTGAGAGAGGAAGATGAAGCATCATAAGATCGTTTTTGTTGTTAATATTAATGTATGAGAGAGTTCAACAGATTAGGTCATGGAAATGTAAAAAAAAAAAAAAAAGAAATCGAGGAAGATGAGGAGGAAGTTAAGAGGAAGAAGAAGTAGCAGAATCGGGAGAAGGTGAGCGTGTTGTTGTTGTTGTTGTTGTTGGGTATATATATATATATATATATATATATATATATATATATATATATATATATATATATATATATTTTATTTTTATTTTTTTTGAGATAAGAAAGAGATTAGTTGGGAGAATGGGGGATGTTTGGAAAGTGGGGAGGATGAAAATTGAAGGTAATGGGGAGGATAGAAATTGAAGGTAATGGGGAGAAAAAACAAACAGACAAACAAAAAAAAACGATCGAACACCAAGTGGAACCGGTAGGCCTCAAGCCTAGGACTAGGCCTCAAACACCAGGTAAGAACGTCGACATAAATACTCACAAAATAGCACGATTTTTGAAACAAAACCGAACTAGGAACACACATTAACATGTAGGTGAGAAAATTAAACAGTTAAAACGGGACAAATAACAACCGGAACTTAACTTTGAGAATGTCAGCAGGGAGCCCCGAAGGAGACCTCTTGCCGCTCAAAACCGGAACCGGAAGTTGCAACCTGCATGGAAAGATCTGAAAGGTTTGAGCGAAGGCCCCGGATATTTGAGGTCCACACTTTTAATGAAGAGGTAGGGGAGGAGGCTTTGGGTGCAGGAGGTGGAGGGGGCGGGGGAGGGTAGGACGAGGGACGAGGGGGGGAGGTAAGGAGGGTTGCTGAAGGAGTGTGGGGTATTGCAGAATAGCGAGGGGAGGGGGCCGAATGAGGAGGAGAAAAGGCTCTGTGGTGCTGGGAGAGAGGGGGGACAAGAGACAAGGAAGATGGCAGTTGAGTATTTGAGGAGGTGGAGTGAAGAGATGGAGGTGAGAGGGCAGTGGAGGGAGGCAGGTTGGTGGATGAGAGGGTCGGCAACGGCTTTCATCCGTTAGACGTGATCGTAGGTTGGACTTGATGTTTTTAAGATGTGAGAATGACTGCTCACATGCATACGTAGATCCAAACAAGGTCAATACAGCAATACTCACACGCTGCAGTGTGAGGTATGTGACAGGAAGCGCGTTCCAAGTTTTGATAATCAGCTGGTCTTCGGGTTGAAGTTTTTTCATTTCTTTGCACATGCGCTTGCTCGCCAACTCCGCTTTCTGTCGTGCGATTATTTCCAAATCTTCATTCAGTGACTTGAACTTATTCACCCACATGTCTGAGGCCTTCAGGTCAGCCACTTCTGCTTCAAAATCTCTGACGGAGACACCAGGAATGTAACTCAGGTCGGCTGTGTTCAGTGAACACTCGTTTGGATGGGTGATGAACTTAAAAAGACGAGTGTGCTCACGAAATTCTCCAAAGCGTGCTTTGAATGACTGTAGGAGACTGGATGTGAAGCCAGCTAACTGGTGGAGATCAAAGTTTTGAGTGGGCTCACTTGCTGTGCATGCATCTTTAAATTGTCTCAGTTTTTCAAAATGTAGTAAACGACCTGTTTCAAGATCCATGATAAAGAGCTCCAGCTTGTTTTCAAAAGCAAACACAGCTTGTTGAAGGGATAACACTGTATTTCCAATGCCTTGCATTTTCACGTTGAGCTGGTTCAGATGTTCAGTCATATTCACGAGATAGTAAAACTTGAGGAGCCACTCAGTTTCGGCTAGCTCAGGATGCTCAATCCCTTTCATTTCAAGGAAAGTCCGGATTTCGTTCAGGCAAGCCGCAAAACGGCTAAGCACCTTCCCTCTTGACAACCAATGCACATTGCTGTGCAAAAGCAGACCGTGATAGTTATTTCCAACTTCATCCAGCAGTGTTTTAAACTGGCGACCATTTAAGGCTCGGGCAACAATAAAGTTGATCACACGAATGACCAGCGACATCACTTCGCCAAGCTGCCCATCACACATCTGAGCACAAAGTGCCTCCTGGTGTAGAATGCAATGGAAACTTAGGATGGGTCTATTTTCATGTTCACGGAGAAGCGCCACAAATCCTTTGTTTTGCCCCACCATACACGGAGCACCATCAGTACACATTGAGATAAGTTTATCCATTCGTAGATTTTTTTCTTGAGCGAACTCCATGAAAGACTTGAATAAATACTCACCTCTTGTGGACCCTTTTATTGGCAGAACAGCAAGACTTTCTTCGCGCAGTGTATCACCAGCAGCATATCTTGCAATCACACTGAACTGCGACAAATGGCTTACGTCTGTTGACTCATCCAAAGCCAGGGAAAAGAACGGCGCTGTATTTATGTCCTTCACTTGCGTTTCCTCCACTTGGTTTGCCATCATGATGGTATGATCATGAACAGCTCTTGCCTACAGAGGCATGTCTTGTATCCGTTTGATTATCTTGTCTTTGTTCGGAAGATCATCAAAAAGTTCATTGGCTTCATCCAGCATGAACGTTTTAGCATCCTCACCATCTGTGAATGGTTTTCCGTTCCTCACTATTGCTAAAGATCCAGCAAAGCGAGCGGAATTACAGTCACCTTGCCGGGTCCATACGCGGAGTTGCTGCTGGCTGGCTTGCACCCTGCTCAGTAGCTCTTGGCACGCTTTCTTTCTGATGTCTCCCGCAGGGTATTTTGATGCAAAGGTTGCATGGCGCGTGTCGAAGTGCCGCTTTATATTCGACCGTTTCATCGATGCAATTTTGTCATTGCAAATTAGACACACCACAGAACCTGCTCTCTCCACAAAGGTGAATTCTTCGGCCCATTCGTCCTGAAATGTACGATACTCCTCATCTTTTTTTCTTTTTGCCATCTTCTTCGTCGAAGGATTAGCTTTGAGCAAGTGAGAGAGAGAGAGGGAGATGTTGACCCAACTGAGGCTAGGCAAATAGTGAGTCTGGCTGGCCTGCACACGGGCTTATATACTCGAGAGGTGCGGCGCGGCCGGCCGACTCTGGGATGCTGTCGCCTCAGCGGTGGCACGTGATTGGTCGAGATGAATTCCGCGACGCGTGTCGGCGGCGGCACGTCATTAGAGGAACCGAAATCACGAGTCGCCTCGGCCGCATGACTGAACGAAACAAAAACCGCTTCAGCCAATTCGGAGGCGTTTTTTCTTCTCTCCTTCTGCCAAGTTCAGCCCTGCACGTGAATGAAGCACAACACCATTCAAACTACGGGTAAAGCTTCTGCGAGAAATATTGGGTTTTCAAAGTTTCAAGCTCCAATTTTATCTGCGAGCCAGATGTAATCATCAAAAGAGCCACACCTGACTCGCGAGCCACATGTTCCCGAACCCTGCGTTAGACTATCGTTGGGCATAGGTTGTGGACGCCTAAAACACGCTAATCAATCATTGGTATAACTTATCTAAAAGTTATCGAAGCATTCTGTGTTCATTAGTAGTGAGATGAAAGCGAGGGAAAAACCTTCAGAGTGTAGGCTTTATTCCATTTGAATGAAGCCGCTTCTACGGGCACATCAGAGGATACAGGTGCAGCAAGGAGTACAAATGTAGCAATGTATACATGTGCAGTAGATCACCGCAAAATAAATCAGCAATTAGCGCGGATTCCGGTATACTCTCAATTCTTACCATTCAACGAGCACCAAGTGGACTGCCGCCGTAAATGACAATGCCCCATGGACAATCCCCCCGACCGCGCGGAATCTTGGCTTTATCTATCCCGTGCACGAGCCGCGCGACATGTGATCACGCGTCACGACCTTCAATTCACCACAACTAGTACATTATGCTTTTGTCCAAGTCGTTTTGAATACTTTAAAAACTGAAACAAAAAATAGTTCATTGTGGGAATGAGAAAAAAAAATTAGCCGAAAAGAACATTGAACAATGGTGCAAAGTAGTCTCCTATTTGTGGACGCAACGAGGATCCATCATCACCTAGACCCTCCCCATCACGCTCACCTACTACTCCTGACATGGACCTACTACTACTACTGCTACTACTACTGACACGCTCACCGAATACTACTACGACTGATACTACTGACATTGACATCTACTCAACATGGAGTCTCGAACACTGACGGGTTCCTCTTGTGAAGCCCATTTGTATATACCAATTCCCCTAAACGCTGCAAATCGCCATTATACGGTAGATGTAAGTTAGAAACACGTTCAGTAAGTTCTGTGGTCGTCCGGAAGACGTCAATCAAATTCGTCTACATACGTCAATGTGCGTTTGAGATACGTTACACATAGGTTCAAAGCACGCTACTCAAAGGTTAAAAATTAAGTTTCGGGCATGTTAAACATTACCTCGACGTGTTTCGACTTATGAGTAACTTTCAAGTAATGCGTGTCTGACGTGTGTCAATGATCGTGGAGCGCGCCGAGAACTTATGCCAGCGTATGTGGAACTTGTGAGCCATACGTTGAGTATGTCGTAAAGTTTTTAGCATGCTTGAAATTTCACGACTGACTAGACGTACCACGGAATATGACAGCGTACTTCATTGTTTTTCAGCGTGCTCCGAACGAATACACAACTTACCCATAACGTATTCGACGTTTGCCAGCGTATTACACACATTTTTTCATAGGTCGGCATACGCCGGCTAAATCGTCAAGGTGTGACTGCGATGGTGACACTTCCAATTTTCAGGCGGTTATGATTTAAATCGGCGTGCGGCAGGTTTTTAACAGAGAACGCCACGAGTTCGTCGGCGATACGTGCAGCGCGCTATGACTAAGTTAAACTATCGTTGGGCATAGGTTGTGAACGATGACAACGGGCTAAGCATTCGTTGGTATAAGTTATCGAGAAGACAACGAAACGTTCTGTGCCTTTACTAATATGTTATGCATACGACCAACATGTTATGAATACGACCAAAACTTAAAAAAAAAAACAACTCAAAACTTCAGCGTACGCCAACGTTTTACATACATTTTTATACGTTGCCATTGCTGGCTAAAACGTCAAGGTGTGACAGCGCCTTTAATAGTGACATTGCAATGCTTATAAACACCCGGAAATACCCAGTGTTCATGGCTTTATTTCATTTCGCAAATGCCATAACCTCAAGAATCTCTTAAACTAAGCCGAATTACAAAAAAACTAAGCCGACCACCTGCTGCATGGTCAGGTTGTCGGCAACGAAACCGACACCCCTCACTGGGTTTGCTGGTTGGGAGGGTGACTGTGACACCCTGTCAGGACTAAAAACACCAACTGACAAAGAGCAGATGAGCTCCATTCGAGAGCCAACGGCCATCCAGTACAGAGATGGTGTCTCCTAAAAAACACCTAATGGGGGAGGAAAATTTATTTTTCCACCTGGCCTAGCTACCTCCTGCACAGTGTTCCTGTGAAGAGGTTTCCTTGTTTCAGATGTAGGTCAAGGTTTTGCCAGTTTTTCCTCTTCTTCTTTTTCTCAGTAGCCCTTCACATTTAGTGGCTCTCGGCCTTGTTTTGGGTGAAGTTCGATTAAAAAATAAAAAGTTATGATCACCACATGGCAAGAAGGTACAAGAGCAGTATCATTTTGGCCATGACTTCTGGGGTCCAGGGATGGGGCCAAAAGGTCAAATACCAAAAAATGCAATTACGGGTACATTTTATAATGAAACTGGATATGCAGTCAACATTGGGGGATGCATGAATTATGTAACGATGTTTTTGCGTTGATCCCCGGTTCATGGGATGGGGACTTGTGTCATAGAGGTCAACACAGAAGTTTTTTTAAATTCAAAATTTAAGATTGGGTCATTCCTGGTGGAACGTTTTGCAATCTTTCAACTTTGCTTTCGGTGGGAAGCATGGGGATTTGCAATGGTGGAGCATCAACTTCACTGTAGTTCATTAATTTCGTATCATCACACCACTGTCTGCCATTGGCAAGCACACTCGAATGCTCCATCAAATTGGCTTCTGCCAGATCATTCAGTGTACATGTCCCATGCAGCAATCCACAGCTCAGGAGATGTCCCATGGTCTGTGACCAAGACTGCATTCACAGTCTGCTGCGTCTTCAGTGTATCCCAATCTTGGCATGTTTGATTTACATCTCGTCATGCTCACCCATAGTCTGTTTAGGCTGCACCAGGTTATCCATGGCAGGTCAGCACCTGATGGGAACTTCCCTGATGGCTTGAGGATCATATGTTCATCTTCCTGGGATTGTTCCAGTCTCTCTTCCCTTCTCCATGATGAGTTACCGTCCAGTCGTGGGACAGAAGAACGGAAGTTTCTGCGTGATTTGGGACGTGAAGGGAGCAACGGATGACCATGGAGTGGGTATCTTTCATCCTTTGATTGTCTGAGGCATTCTTTATAGCTTGCTACAACCCTTTTAATGTCGAGTGGTGCTATGCCAGAGAGTAGACAGAGGTTGTGGGTCTTGGTGGGCTTCAGACATCCACTGATACAGCAACAGCTTGAGTTTACCATCGGGTTGATATTCTTTGCATGGGTTGACCATTTCCAAACTGTACAGGCATATTCAGCCATGGAGATACAGATGGCCAGTGCAGTCAATCAGATGGTTGTGGGGTTGGCTCCCATTTGAGCTGCCAGTTTACTGAGAAGAGCATTTTGGGTGCTGGCTTTTGCTTTCAGCTTATCGATGTGTGCTTTGTAGATCAAAGAACGGTCAAGGGTCACACCAAGATAGACTGGGTTTTCACAGTGTTCCAGTCTGATTCTATTCCACAGAATCTCCAACTTTCAATGTGCATGTTTATTCTTCAAGTGGAAGGCACGGACTTGAGCTTTAGAGGGATTGACTCTCAGTTGTGTTTTTTTCATAGTATGAGGACAAGTTGATGCGGGCCTCAGAGAGAGAGAGAGAGAGAGAGAGACAGAGAGAGAGACAGAGACAGAGACAGAGACAGAGACAGAGACAGAGACAGAGACAGAGTACATTCAAGGAACTCATTCTTCTGTGTTGTGATACACAGGTCATCTGCATAGATGCAAACTATTGGTCTGGGGATGGATGGCTGGTGATTGACATCGATGTTAAACAGAATGGGAGTTAGGATGCTACCTTGAGGAAGGCCATTTTTCTGTCTGAGCAAAAGACTCCCCTTTTCCAGACAATTTTTCTGGAAAGATGGTCTTGTCTACACCATGGTCTTCATAGTGTGGCAGATAACAGCAATTTTTGAGAGGAATCATGCAAATGATGATACAAGCATCAAATTTGGCACATTTGTTCTCCAGGGCTTTCTGATGAAATCTGCCTGATTGGTCATTTGAAAATCCAAATTTTGAAAAAAAAAACTTCAAAAAAGTCAAGATCACGAATCAATGTTGGATGCTGGCTGAGATTGGTGAATGTTTCAGAAACATCATCAAAGACGTTCCAAGTCTGCCATGCAGTTTTCTTCCCTTTATCACGGAAGGCAGACACGACGTCACATCCAGTGAATGCATGGAAGTATGGGATCCCTCGAGCTTTCTCAGTCCCTATTGCAGAAACTACCTCATGGACTGGAATCCATCACGCCTTGGCTCCTTGGCCAAAAGTAATCCACATGTTCTCAAGACCCAGTTCCTGTAAGGATGGCAGTACAGATATTGCTATGACTAGTACGTCCGTGTCATTAGCCTTAATGATAATGGACTTGCTACCATCCGTCGTTGCATCCCTGGCGTGTACAAATATTCGAGTGTCAGCTTCTTCATGACAACATGGAGACACAGCATCCAGTGACTTCTTTGTGTTGCTAATGGCATCTTCTTCTTTTGTGACAATGACTGTGCTTGTCGTCTGTGCTTCACACATCTTTTCCGCAAGGAAGTGAAACAGCTCAGTCTTGTTGCTGTCATCTCGAAGAAAGATTCTCCAGTTACTTGGGGTCTTACTGGTTCCTGTCACTCTTCTTCTGATTCCTTGCCCCCTTTTCGACCTTGCCTCGGACTTCAGACTTGACTTCTTGTACACATCAAACACTACGTCCACCCTCTCGTACCTGGCACCATAGGATTCCACCTTTGGGATGATGTCTTCTTTAGCATAGTCATCAAATATCTTTGAAGTACGTGGAGGTAGGGCATTGATAAGTGCTGAGCCATCAATGATGACTGTATCTCCCCTTGGTTCTCTGTCTGGGATGTTCACTTGCGCTTCAACAATTTCAGCCAGCTGTGACTTCAAATTTTTTTGAAGTTTTTTTTTATTTTTATTTTCAAATTTTTCAAAATTTTGATTTTCAAATGGCCAATCGGGCAGATTTGATCAGAAATCCCCGCAGTACAGAAATGTCAATGTTGATGCTTGTATCATAGTTTGCACGATTTTTCTTCTATCTACGACACTATCAAAAGTTCCGTCACATGCATGTTATGTGTAATTTTTTACTTTTTATTTTTAAATTTTTTTTAATGTCACTGCCTGGTTTTATACAAAACACGATGATTAGAAGGAAAACGCTACTGTTTGGATGTGTTATATTGCCCCGGTAATGCCCTGGTATGCTGCCTTCCCATTTCCTCCCCTCTCCCCTCACCTTCCCATTCCCTTCCCTCGCATCGACTTCCCATTCCCTCCCCTCTCCCCTCCCCTCGTCTTTCCATTCCCTCCCTCTCCCTCCCCTCTCCCTCCCTCTCCCTCCCCTTCTCATTCCCTCCCCTCTCCCCTCCCCTCTCCCCTCCCCTCGTCTTCCCATTCCCTCCCCTCTCCCTCCCTCCCCATTCCCTCCCCTCTCCCTCCCCTCCCCATTCCCTCCCCTCTCCCTCTCCTTCCCATTCCCTCCCCTCTCCCATCTCCTCTCCTCTCCCCTCCCCTCCTCTCCTCTCCCCTCCTCTCCTCCCCTCCCTCCCCTCCCTCTCCTCTCCTCTCCTCTCCCTCCCCTCCTCTCCTCTCCCCTCCTCTCCTCTCCCCTCCTCTCCTCCCCTCCCTCCCCTCCCCTCTCCTCTCCTCTTCTCTATCTCTATCTCTATCTCTATCTCTATCTCTTCCGAACTGATCCCTCTCCTTCTCTGTCTCGCTTTCTCTCTCTGTCTCCCGAACCGATCCCGATCCTTCTCTCTCTCCCGAACCGATCCCGATCCTTCTCTCTCTCTCCCGAACCGATCCCGATCCTTCTCTCTCTCTCCCGAACCGATCCCGATCCTTCTCTCTCTCTCCCGAACCGATCCCGATCCTTCTCTCTCTCGCTTTTTCTCTCTCTCCTGCCCTGATCCTCTCTCTCTCTCTGTCTCTCTCTCTGTCTCTGTATCTCTCTCTCTCTCTCTCTCTCTCTCTCTCTCCCTCTCTCTCCCTCTCTCTCTCTCTCTCTCTCTCTCTCTCTCTCTCTCTCTCTCTCTCTCCCTCTCTCTCCCTCTCTCTCCCTCTCTCTCCCTCTCTCTCTCTCTCTCTCTTTACATCTCTCTTTACATCTCTCTTTACATCTCTCTTTACATCTCTCTTTACATCTCTTCCCCCCCAATATTCCCGTCAGTGAAGCGATTTGCTAGTTTCAAATATAGTTCATAACCAACGTTCTGGACTCAAGGCATCTGCTTTCTCATTTCAACATTCATTTCTTGTGTAAGAAAGTTGTGTTATTTAGGTTCTGCAACTGTTGTGAATGGGTTTTCATGATATTCAATATGAGTAACCAGACTCAACTCATAAAGGCTTGTCTGAACACCACTTATCCATCTGTAGACACTGCATAAAACCAGCATTTTGTGGTGGATCATCTCCCAGTGCAACAAATTCTTTCTCTCGAGTGCTCCCTATAATGCCTGAGCTCGCATTCAAAATATGAACAAAAAGTTACCGAGTGCAACTCCTATTTTTATATGAGTAACATTTTAAGTCAGCATTCTGCAACAAAAAACAGCAACAGACCTAATTAATATTCCAACACCCATTAAGGACATGCTCCGAGAAAGAAAATTATAAGAGATAAACCAAATCAGACTGACTTATTGGTGTACGCTAGATATATGCTCCTCGAAACCAAAAATCACGAATACATAAATTTTCCTAACATACAAACGTCTTTTTGAGGGAAAAAGTGTAATATATTTGAAAGATTTTACCCTTGATTTTTTTAAAAATATTACCCCAAAGTATGTTCTGAAAGAAAATGAAGAGTAACTTAGGACACATCAAAACGCATACAGGACCACCCTCAGCCACTCTTAACGGGAGAGAGAGGGATATGGATTATAGTGCACACTCTCACGACCTCAATTGCTTTACATACCGTAGATCATTACAGCAAAGAATTTTAGGCTGCCATTCCGTTCATCAATGTATAAATGTAGAATATTGTTCCAAGTGTCCAGGATTACTTCTCACAATTCATCCAAGTTGCATGGTTGCAGTTTGAACCTCACTTTCTATACATAGTACTGTATGTCCACACAGCCTCAACATTATTCATGGATGGACATTTGTCCAAACAAAGCTATGGCCATCACTTTGCCATAAAGATATCGTTTCTTTAGATTTGCTCTGATTGGGAACAATGTCTTGATGGAAGGGCAATCTCTGCCTGATAAGTTATTGGGTCGGCGAAATAGGTGACCCTTATTGTCAGTAATTCTGTCTGTTTGTTACCCTCGCCGAAGGAGAGGTTATTGCATTTGGGTCCGTTTGTTTGTCTGTCTGTTTGTCCGCACAGAACCTTCGTGTTTTTCTCTGCAACCTCTTGTCGGATTGGGACAAAATTTTCACTGTCGGAGTGATTACTCATGTAGTATGTTTTGCTGATAATTATGACATCATAGGTCAGGTGATGTGGCAGCTATGTTGGAAAAAAACGGAAAAACTTTGGCCCTCTGTATCTCTGAAACCGCACCAAGAAAATTTTTTGAAACTTGGCACATAGCAAGTACTCGTCATGGGGAATGTGTGACTTTTTTATGACATCATCGGTGCCTTCGTTATGCATATGTAGAACGCTACATCTAATCAGTATAAAAAAATTTGAGGGTCATCTAAGGATAAAATGGTCCACAGAAAAAGATTTGATGACATCATCACTCACGTGATTCAGTAGCCATATTCATATTGTTTGTATTTTAAAGAAAACCTTCGAAAATCTTCTTCTCTGACATGAATGAACAAATCAAGACAAAAACTTTACACATATGACCACCTAACCACGAGGAGCAAAATGTTCACACATATGATGTCATAGGTCACATGGTTTCGCAGCCATATTGGATTTACTCTAAATCTTATAAAAAAAATCTTCTACTCCAGAACGGATCGACAGATTGAGGAGAAACTTCACACAAATGTTTCCCAAGCCTTGGGTATACCAGGGTATTCACATATAAATGTATAAGTCATATGGTCTGGCAGCCATATTGAATTGAGCGAAAAACTTTAAATAAAACTCTTTCTCTTCAACCGCTTCATCAATCGACATGAAACTTCACAATTATGATACAGCAGTGATTGGGAATAAATGTTTTAAATTTCAACCTCATCAGAAGCATGATATGGCAGCCAGAATTATTTGATTTTTTTGGATATGGGTTCTTTATTTTTATTGTATTTTATTTTATTTTTGAATAAGGATCACTTGGCTGTGCCTGGATGGGTTTCTGACGGTCGAGGAGTAGCAGCTGAAATGCAAATCTTATCCAGGTTCCTCCTGATGACTTCATCTTTGCCTTTTGCTTGTTTGGGTTCCTTCTGATGACTCCAATACAGGACTGAACCTAGTTGGTCTTACATTTGATTTGAATTGAATTTATTTTAATCCCATTCTAAATTCAATTGAATAATATTAAACATCATGGGTCAGAGACAGGTGTCCAATGAAAGCAGGACGTTTTGGTACCCTGTCAACACTGCAGGCATTTATAAACCGGCAGTTCTAGTTGTGTCTCTTATTAATTACGTAACACACCTTTATAAACACCACGTAAAATGCACCACATAAAACTACCAAAACACCACAAAAAACAAGTCCTGGCGAGGGTCTGCAATGCCCGATTGTTCTTTTTCTTGTTTAAATGCATTGTGGAGCAGAATCTGTCTGTTCATGTCAAGAGTCAGGGTGCCATCAATTTTGTGTAGTAAACACATACCATTGGCTGAGATGCATACTCCAACTTGTTTTGATCCTCCACCTTGTTTCACTGTTCGAGATTCACAATGATTGATGCTGTTTTCCTCTTTAATGTATAACTTTATTGATTGTTACCAAACAATTTGAACTTTGTCCATCCCACTGTTTTTTGTTTTTTTTTTGCGATGATACCAATGCAACCTTTGTGTTCAATTACCTCTTCTCAGCAGCAAGTTTGGCCGACAGTTAAGACCAGTTTAAACCAATAATGAGTTATTTCTAAACATAAGACCATTTCGTTCACATCTGTATGTACAACAAGATTCTTGGTAAGATATTGGTGGGGTCAAGAGTTGTCTATAGTGTTAAGAAAACAACTTGTGATAATTAACATTCATTTTGGAGAGCTTTTGCCTTCCGTTTCAACAACTTCTATGACTAGTAATGGGCGTCCACAACCATCCTTGACTGTGTTGTGGAACGTCGGCTGAAGCCTTTGTGAAAATGAGATGAAAAAGGACTCGACTGAAATTTCTAGTCAACACAAAGTTCAGGATAATATTCTGGTGCTGATTATCTTCTATGTTGTCAATTTTGCCACACTGGCAGCTATTGTGCCTCACCGTGGACACACCTCATGTGATAGAGATTAGAGGTGGTGCAAGCCTAGTTTTCTCGAGCTTGAGCTGGGAAAAACTTTCAAACAAATAGAGCCCAAGCTCGTGTTGATTTACCGGTAAATAGTTTTCTGGGAATTCCTGGAAAATAGTGGGAAATTGATTTGGGATTCCTGATTTTTCCGTGTTTTTTAAAAAATTTTTCTCGGTTCGGACGAAGAAAGTTTGGGCTCGGACCATCTCTCGTGGCAAGTGTAGATGTGCTTGCGCTTGTGCAAATGTGCTCTCTGCACCTCTTTTCCCAACATTAAGGAAAGAAAGCTGGCAGGATGGCCTGGAGGTAAGCACACTTGCCTCTAAGCTGTCTATCCTGGGCTTGAATCCCACCCAAGCTATAAACTGTCATCCTGGTGTTTTACAGGCAGGCTTTTATTATTATTTTGTATGCAGTCTGTCGCTGATGGTTGCATCATGGCTGGGAGCCATGCTGTACCGCTGATGCCATTCGCCATGCTTCCAATAAGCTGGTACTCATTTTGCCGACCACAGAAGGATGAGGGGCTGTGATATTTATGATGAGGGGAAGTCAACCCACCCGGTGTTATTTAACAGAAAACGGGATAAAACTCAAAACTCTAAGATCTTAAAACTTGACGTCCACCAACAAGTTCAACATCCAGTGGTGGCAAACAGGTACTCTGGCTTATCATCCTTCCGGTGGAAGACACGCATACGGATGTGCCACCCTGTATGTCACTATCATGTGAAGCACCAAGGTGAGAGTTTATAGCTGGGTCGACATTTGAACCCACGCTAGACAGCTCAAAGGTGAGTGTACATATCTCTAGGCTATCCTGCCAACCCACATGCCTCATTTTATTGACAAAACATATTGCCAGTGATAATATATGAGTTATTCCTACCTGCTCAATTAACACATACCTGTGGTCACATTATCTTAAACGTACAGTGATAAAACCTTTGGATCCAATAACTGACAACTTTATGGCCTTTTTTAAAATTTAAACAAAACGCATTCCATCTTGTTGTTTATTTGAATACACTTTGACCTAAATAGCCATTGATATCTAACTTATGCAATGATGAGTCATTTGGGAAAGTTGGTGTGGAGTGGGTGTAGGAGGAAGGGGGTGGGGATGTGGGTGGTGATTAATGAAAAACAATTGAGAAAAGGAAGAGCAGGGAAGTTTAAATGAGAGGGGGCAAAGAAGTAGTACGTATGCTCCATATAACTTACAACGGCAGGAAAATCAAAATGTTGGCCTTTTTACCTTCGCCACCGAAGGTGAAGGAGGTTATGTTTTCACCCCTCTGTCTGTTTGTTTGTTTGTCTGTGTACAGGATATCTCGAAAAGTTAAGGACGGATTGGGATGAAATTTTGTCGACAGGTTCGGTGTGTGACAAGGACGAACTGATTCGATTTTGCGGAAGATCCGGTTCCGGATCCGGATCGGACTCCAATAATTTTTTTCAGTGATTCTTCACCATTGAGAGATTGTGCTAAACCGATATATAGCATAATATCTCAACATGTTGTCGACGGATTCGGACGAAACTTGGTGGACACTTTGGGTGTGTGACCATGACGAATTGTTTCGATTTTGGTGACTATCCGATTGTGGATCTGACTTCTAGAATTATTTAATCTTTAAAGTGATTCTTCACCATTGAGAGATAGGGCTAAAAACGATATGTAGCATGATATTTCAAAAATGTATTGGGCCCGATATGTTCTCGTGGATCAGGCAACATGGGGCGGAGGTGTGTGCTCTTCCTTGGGCCCTTTTAGTTGCTTATGTAATATGCAAATAGCCACAAAAAAAGGAATGAACAAAGTAAATCAAAACAAATGTTTGGTTGGACGTCGTAAGCGAAACCATACATTATTTAAAAATAATTTGAAATATTTCCTTTCGCAAATTTTTTTTTTTTTAGTTTTTAGAAAAGTTTTTATTTTTTTAGAAAAGTGTTAGTGCGCAAACGCACCAACACTTTTCTTTTTTTCCCTGTTAAAGGGTCAATTAAATTTGGCAGGGAAGGATGGCGACGAATTTCACCATTTTGCTTACGTCATATGAAGAACATTTTATTTATTTATTTATTTATTTATTTATTTTAACTCCCCAGTAAAACGTCTGTCCTTGACGCCAGTCTGATATTTATCACTTACCATAAACATGCGGTACAGTAGAATTTTTAGCACAGGGCCAACCTGTTATAGGGTTGTGCTGTTATTTATTTATTTTTCACTGTCTGGTTAAAAGGAGTGGAATAGAACAAAAAAAAGTTTATTTTTCTTTAGTATATTTTTTTTAACAATATAACCATTTGCATGCTTCTGCTGAAATATTTTTCAATTATGTTACAAAGGTTGAGTAATTAAATGTATCTAAACACAAAAATGAAGCCCTCTGCAACACATTCCATGATTAAATAACTTTGTTAGATCATGAGGATGACTTGACCACGTGATGCTGATTGCAGCCATGTGGGAGGAGAGACATTGTGACCAGTACACCTTTCCCAGCCAAGCTTGCATCATCACGTGCATGTTCAATTTACTTAGGAAACATTTTTCTTTGGCAATTTATATCCTGTGCTTTTAAAACGATCATTGTGGTGGTGGAACTATTTTCGAAAAGTTAGTTTTTTGGGGGAACCCTTCCTCCGACAAAAGTCTGCATCAGGTTCTCCTGAAAGATCTATTAATTTTGGATAAGGAAGATTGTGGGTTGGTCTCGACCTCAGGATATTTGGATCTGAGTACAATAGCTCCTATGGGCTGGCAGGATAGCACAGAGGTTTGTACACTGGCCTCTACTGACAAGCTGGATTCACATCTCAGCCCAGCTATGTTTCGCATGCAGGGTGATACATCAATGTGTGCACCGTCCGTCTGATGGGTGTTAAACCAGTGGCCCTGTCTGCCAGCATTGGTCATTGGTGGATGGAAGAGGAGCCTAAGCGTTCAGACCACCTCGACGCTAATCTATTCCTTCCATCTATCCATTGGGCCCATATTCTGTACAGAGAGTTGGTGCTGCCGAAGCAGTCTCCTTGGCTATTGGCCACAATCCTGGACCGGTTGCCACTCCGATACAGGATACCAGCAAGCTGGCACTCATTTTGCCAACCTCAGAAGGATGACCAGGCAGAGTAAACCCCACCTGGTATGACAACAGCCAATCAGGATTTGAACTCAGGATCTTCGGATCCCAAGCCCACCACCCTAACCATTATGCCAACACCAGGCATAATATATCCCTTGATACCCCACAAAATAGATATGTCTTTTTTCCTATTTATAAAGTAGGTAATTCTCTGATTAAAAAAATTGAAATCTTCTTCTTCTTCTTCTTCTTCTTCTTCTTCTTCTTCACATTTAGTTGTCACGTCGCATCTGGAAGTCGACTGCCGTATCCGTACTGTCTACGGATTATTTATACCCAGCTACCAGCACATGTACATGGGTGACCACATCCCTCCACAATCCCCCCCGTTACCCATCACCTCCACAATACCCACCACCACCCCACACCCCCCTTCCCCCAAGCACACTCCCCCTCCACTGGGGCAGGACATCGACACTGCACGAACATGGCACTGATATGGCACCACAGCACCGACAACACAGCATGGACACGGCATGACCAAAGACATAAATAGTGTCCCTGGAAAGTATGAAACGGACTGATCCCGTTACGTACAGGACACCTGGTCAGCCTGTGACTGTGGGACAAAGCATTGGTTGCCCATTTTGTCCACGGTGTCCGAGTGTGCCTGGGCAGTGTCTGTGCTGTGCTACGTCACACCATGTCCATGTCGTATTTGTGCTGTGTCGTGTTTCTGCTGGAGTTGTATAATTGATTTATCATTTCATACAAAATCCCTTTATAAATCTTCAATTGAAGGGACAAACAAAACCTACCAATCTGTAGTGAACATGCTACCGGCGTTTTCATCATCACCAACACCGACATTGTCACCATCTTCATCTGAATCACTTGCATGAGGCTCAAAACGATACAGCTCCACAATTCTCCCGAAAGCATTTCTATCATTAATTTTGTCTCCAATGGTCTCTTGAAAATCCCACTGATCAGTTTCAACGACCTTCAAAGTTGCTAATGACGGGGGAATCGGTATCGGAATCAGAGCTCGAAACACACAGTTTCTCCATAGGGTGAGTCATAAGTCCCAGGACACAGTTTATACCATCGACCAGAGTGAGTCATAAGCCCCAGGAGGAATAACATATTACAGTTATAACAGTAATACCGTCTGCCCCCAGAATCCGAACGCCCCATTGTTTGAACAAATTGGAATCCAAACAATTTTTTCGAGAAAAAACGGCATGTTTGTGTCTCCACAGAGTGTACTGGGATATAAAACACCATTTGGTGCTTCATGTTCAATTACATACCTCCACCAGGCCGAACAGTTTACGTTTTAGATCCCAATGGCCACTGATAGGCTGGAGCTGCATCCAGAACTGATGGAAGAAGCGACAACGCTCCTGCTCATCCCCCAGGCTTGGAAGAAGATTCATGACTCAGAAAAGGTCATTTACTCATCTTATTTTACCTTAAACATCGGTAATTTCAGTTGAAAGTGTCTTGAAAGTGGGTTTTCTTGGGGTCCAGGAACGGATTAATTCACTTTCCATTATTTCTTATTGGGAAAATAGTTTTGGAATCCGAACTTTTTGGAATCCGAACAGCCTCTTGGAACGAATCAAATTCGGATTTTGGAGGCACCACTGGACATCATAACAGGAGTCATAATAAAACATTACAGTAATACAACAATTACAATACCTCCTTGGACTTCGAGTGCATCCATATGACATCCGCCATTGTCGCAGCACAAGATAATTTTTCTCCATGTGTGGTGTTAAAACTGACGCAAAATACCACATGTGTCATGGTGCCAAATGCTTCCTGAATGTGTTGTTTCAGTTCATCAACAGATGCCATGCGATGTTCTGCAACCTTCGCTTTGATGTACCCCCCTCCCCACAACATTGTCGCAGTGTAAATACAAGGTATAAATATATCTTGTGTAAGCAGCTAAAACCAGGTCCTGGGACTTACGACTCACCCTGTATGTAAGCCGCCATTCGGATCAAGGTGGGTTCCAGTTCCAGGTGTGACGTCACTGGGGGAAATCGAAAGTCGACACTTTAGGGCTGTTTTTGATACTTTGTGATTGGCAAAAAAAAAATTCAAAAATATCTTCCCTTCAAATTAGTCCGTGATTAATGATTTTCAATGTTTTTCAGGAAAAAAAAAATTGCGTTTAGGTTCCCCTTGAAAGATCCCAAGGAGTCTGTTGCGAAGAGCAGGCGAGTTATCACCGGCATCCTAAACAAATTCCTGCCCAACCTTCCTCGCCAACCTGCACTTGGCATGCATGGCGAAGATGCCAACACCCCCAACGTGAGTTGTCAGGTCTTTGTCCTGCAGTGGACTGGAAATATGCTGATTATGATGATGATGATGAGAACAAGAGCGCATAACACTTGGATCCCAGGTGAAAATCTCACCTCACTTTGTCTTGTGTATGAATAAAATCTCACATACGTTGTCTCATCATATCCATATTCTTGACATTCACGGAAAATTGCATCGATGTCTCCTCATATCCTTGTCACGAATGTGATTTTTGTACAAGAGTCTCCGTGAGCCTTGGATCACTGTAGAAAAAAAGGGCAAAACATTCCGATTCAACTGGAGAGAAGTTTAGGATTACACAAATTAATTACAATTCTATTCATTGAAAAATTGTATTAATTAATTAATTAATTGATTGATTTTGTTTGGCAAATTTAAGATATACTGGAGAAACATTTTAAGATTGCTCTGTATGAATTGGAAAAATTCATACTTGATGAGGTCTCAATGTGGACAACAAAATACAGAGCTTTGGATTCACCACCACCAGGTAGCACCTAATACTTTGCACCATTGCTTCTGCCTTATGATTTTCCCTTCCAAATGTTTAATCATCCATTTTTCTGATTGCCTTCCTTTTTGAATGTGCTGGATTTTAGCGGCACAGCCATAGCTCCAGCAAATGATGCTACACGCAGCCATGTTCTGCATCAGAAAGAAGAAGATGTACTGGTTTGATGATGCACAGCATATTCAGTGTAGCTCGTGAATCCTTATTTTGTGCTGAACTTTTGGCAAAAAACCCCCTTTCTTGTGGGATACCATCGTGAGAATGAATACCTTATCCTGTAAAATGCAGCTGTACCATGTTTATCACTTAACCTCTTTGTGCTACTCAAGAAGAGTGTAGGCAGCACTGCTCGTCAAGGCAGAATTTTCATGGCCATCCCAAGTTGCTCTGACTGAGTGTACTGTTTTTAAGAGTCAACCAGAAAACAAGGTATGTGCACTGGAACAAACCATAGGCCCAGTCAAGTGTGTCAGGGCGATTTTCTTATTCATGAGGATCACTTTTGAGCCAAGTGGGTTTTGCTTTGTTGACAATTCCAAAAAGCAACATGTTGATTCTTTCCAAGACCAGAGTGGTTTCAAGAAGATTAGAATACGAATACTGAATACTAATGCGTTCCGTCACATTTGGAAAAACCAAACCTTGGGATACAAGACCAATTTCTTCACCAAGATGAAAATATGTATTTTGTGGGCAATTCTTGAAGCTCAGAACTATTCAACATTCATCTAGAAACGGTCCTCAGAAAATTGACAAACGTTTGTCTTTACTTGCATGATTTACTGAATTTACACCCGGTTCAGTGGAAGAAAAGCATTCTCAATGAAATGTTTTTTTGAAAATTTCTGCAAAATTGAGGCTTATCGAAAAGTGACGCGGCCTGGGGGAGGGGGGTGGGACAAGGCACTGACAGTGTGATGGAGGGAATACAAACGAGGCCCACAAGAGCACAAGACCACACAAACCCAGCACAAAAACACACACAAAGACACTTGACAAGACGTGCAAATACTCGTCCATTATAACCGACAAATTACCACCACCAATTACCAATATCTGTTCAGTGAGACAATTCAAAGTATCCTTAACTTTGAAAGACAGCTTCTCAAAGCAGACAAGATGGCGGCTGACTTATTAGCCCGTCCCCCACGCAGCTGGAGACAGGGTTTGCAATCACCTGTGTGTGTGTGTGTGTGTGTGTGTGTGTGTGTGTGTGTGTGTGTGTGTGCGTGCGTGCGTGTGTGCATGCATGCGTGCGTGCATGTGCGTGCATGCGTGCGTGTGCCTTAACTTCTATTTTACCATTGAAGCTTTTGTCACCAAATTTTCAAGAAAGCTTTGTTATGATATGATGGAGAAGTCAAATTAAGAATTTAGTCAAAAGGTCAAAGGTATAGTTTAGAATACGAGATAAGAAGTCGAGTATAAAGGGAATTGACCGGTGGTGGGAGGGGGAGAATCACCACCGGAAGAGGGACAAATTTTCATCCAACTTTTCTAGATGAGTTTTTTTTGTGTAGATGACGAATATGAAAGGTGATCAGCCAGGTTCGGGGGCGTTTCCAAGATATTGCGGGTCAAATGTCAACCGGGGTCAAATTTAGCCAATTATGAGTTTTTATTCTGAAAGCTAAAATGCAGTATTTTTATGACTCGTTTATGCTTTCAAGTGTCTAATCTTTATTAAAAAAAACACAACTCACATTTTTTATGGGTGACCTTAACTCAAAGGTCAAAGGTCAACAAATAACAACTGATGCAAAAACTGATACGATGCTGACACCGAGATAACTTGGTTGCTCAAAATAGTAATCATCTAATGTTTCATCTAAGCTAAACTAGAGGTGCGGGCCGTCCTACGTCCATTCTTTCTGCCCCACCGTTGTAGCATGCCACAAGGGCACCCACTTCCCCCCAAAAGTTTTTTAAAATTTAGTTTTTTTTTCTATTTAAATTTCCTTATCATATGTAGTTTCTAACCACTATAGGAATAAAAACTCATGCATTGTCTTTTGATTTTTATTCAGACATTGCCTTAAAAAATATATATATATCACACATTTTTCTTTAAAATATCTGAAAATGTTTTTCTTAACGCATAAATGCCCTTTTGTCTGAACTGCCCCTGCTCCTCATAGATTCTAGATGAAACATTAAGATGCTTTAGTATGTAATACCCCTAAAAACATGTTTCATGTTCAAAACACTGTTAGTCAGATGAATCAACAGTTATTACATTTAAGAAATCTAGCTAAAGACAGTGGAAGTAGTATACCTACATCACTGGATACAATCACCAAATATAGATGTTAGTCGGACATTTCATCACAATCACTGTCTTCACTGTAGTCTGATAACTCGTCTTCACTATCTTCATCAGAAATATTACACAGAAGTTCCACAACATCCACAGGATATGGTATATCAACCCAATGGATTGATAAATCTTCAGTCCACCCATGGTTTACTGGAGTGTCCAAGAATTGCTGGGGTCTGTGAGCCAGATGACACATCCTGGCTACATAGTTACTTCGAGCTGAATGTATTGCCAGTGCTGACTCACATGGGGGTAATGCACACAGATAAGCTACCTTGCCGTCACGAAATCGATTCCAGAAAATATTAGATCTGGCTTCATTAATACGTTTGCATCTCCTTTGATTGTAGATTGCACAAGTACATATTTGAAGTCCATCAAACACTACGCTGGAAAGTTGTTGCTCGTTGCTCAGTTCTGTGAATACTTTCTGCATATTTTCATCATCTTTTATCAGTGTCCACCAAGTTTTCTTCCCTTTTCGGAAAAATGAAGAAACGTAGTCATTTCCCGAAAAGGCGTGGATACCAAGCAATGCACGTTTCTGGAGCTCAGTGAGTTGACAATGACCCAGATCAAGGAATCGCCGACCTTTGCCACTCCCATGATCTATGATGATCTTTAAATTTTCACGTTCGTTGGCCAGTAAAATGATTGGAATGTCTGTATCCCCAGAACTTGAACGCACTACACAGACCGTGGAACCACCAGAGTTTTCATCTAGTGCATGTTGGGTGAGGTAGCAGATCTTTGTATCAGCCTTTATGTGGTCAGTAGCCAGGGCTGGTATTCCTCTGAGCAGTGTGACGTTATCTTCATGCAGAGATTCCCCCTTGCATAGTACACAACTCCATCTCCAATGAGACTTTCCTCTTCACAGAGAACCTGTTCAATCAGCTCCATCATTCTCTCTTTGTTCCCTCCATTGCACATACACTGTCCAAATGCCGCCGGAATTCTGATATCAGGTGTGCGCAGAATGTACTCATCTGGCTGCCCTCTTGCAGTTTGTTCAGTCTGTTTTATGGAATGTGCATTGTATGTGTCACACGCAAAATATAACACTTTGTAACGTGTGGGTATGTCAGCCATAATTCTCCTGGCTAACAACCGAAACGTATCTGGTGCATTCACCAACGAACGTAAATACGCAATAAGGTCAATCACGTAAACTGCATTTTCTGGGACATCAGAGGCTTGTGTTCGGTAAATTCAGTGATGTGAGTGCAGCTTCCATCATCTTACTTTTTGGTGTTTTCCGACGACTGCCATCTGCTGTCGCAAGAGGTAGAGGTACCGTTGCTAAAGGATACTTCAATGCTTTATCCAAATCGACGGACGTTTTCTTTACATGACTTTGCTGCCAGTAATACAAGAATATCTCTCTGTACTGTTACATCTTTGGTCTTTCCTGCTGCAGATTTTACTGTTGTCTTCTTCAGGTTGTCTTGAAATCTTCTCCATGGAACTCTTGATATCGGATTAAAAAAAGCGTGTGGTTTCACCATTCTTTTCGGTATCGAGTCGGGAGTTGAATTCATTGTAGAGTTCTCTTCCTCGTTGTTGTGTTGACAAAAGGTGAGCAGCGACATCATCCGGTAATGGTTTGCCTGAAACTATGTTGAACAGTTTGTTAGGATCAATTTCATGTGAGAATAGATTGATAAAATCTGACTTGATAACTTGCATAGTCTTTTTTTACATGATCATCTGATTTTTGGATCTCGTGTGGTCTTATGCACTTCCTTGGATTGTGACTCGTGTCATCGAGCTTGGTAAGTTCCAGCAGAGAAGAAACCATAGCAGATGTAAATGGACGATTCAGCACCCACTTTCTGTATGCTGTTTCCTGATGAGTGAAGTTCTTGATGCCACCTGGTGTCTTTGAATTTTTCATAAATGTCTGCTCTCCAGCTGCATCAGTTGACTGTCTGATACCAATATTGTTCCTACAGACAGACGGGCCTTTCTTCAGAAGATCATCATTGGCACCAGGATGCGTATCATCAAGTGTCATGAGTTGACGACAATAGAATGTTCCATATCTAGCGTAGTTCTGTTTGTTCATAGCAAAACAAAATGGCAATGAGTCTGTCCAGCATTTCAGTCGAAGGTCATTCTCATTCAGGTTTATCGAGTAATGGAGTTTATGTTGACAATCAACAGCTTCAATGTAGATTGCCCAGAACTATGGAGTCTTGCCATAGTCTCCTTGAAGACACTGAAATTTTGTCTGCTGGTATTGTTGTTCAATACTAGAGAAGCCAACTTCTTCTGAAAGTTCCTGAGCAGCATCTGTGGGGACTTTATTGTGAACAATGTCCACAAGTCCATTCAATAAGTCTGGCATATAAGCTTCGAGGAACAGACGGTGCAGCGCTTCACTGAAGCTTTCGTGAATTGCCCATGATCTATAATAATGTTTTCCACTGGGCACGCCTTTGATTGTACCAGATGTGCTTAACCCTGCCTGATACACAACTTCTTCAAATCCGCTACCTGATACAAATTAACCAATAGTGCCAAAGAATTTCATGAAGGCATGCATATCACCAAGGTGAATGATGACGTTGTCAAAGTCCTTCGCATTGTTCCATATGACATGATAGAAGTTGGCAGCAACCCCTACATCAGTTGTTATATGAGCGTATAGCATATTGGCCTGAGCTGCCATCAGCTGAGATTGTTTAATACATTCCAGTACAGTTGGATACTCTGTAATGAGACTGATGATTGGTGGCATATTATCGAAAAGTAGAATAAGATATTGGCTTTAAGCCTGTACAACATCCGCACAGTTACAGCCGATGATAGTAAAAAGTTGCTTCAGGGGCCCCTCCGGGATTGGGGGCCCTCAAGCTTTAGCCTCATTAGTTTCATACTAGATACGCCACTGGCTGCAAAAGATGGAAATTACTCATTGTCATTTTCATCAATTTATTCTTTTCAGTTTTAGCGTTTTTTACACAGACTTCAAACTATTTTACCAGTTTGAAATGGTTTGCAATTTTAAAAAATAAATATTTTTGAAAACGTTCTGGGGGCAAGGAGGTGCCCCTGGGGGACCCCACAAGGACACATGGGTGGGAAATGGGCAGGGGTCCCCGTTCCTCTATTTTAGCTTAGATGAAACATTGATCACAATTTTCAGCAACATAGACCAGTTTTAGGCATTTTATCTGTTTTTTTCACTAGTTGTTATGTGTTGACCTTTGAACTTTGAGTTAAGGTCAGCCCTAAAATGATTTGATTTTGTGTTTTGATAAAGATTAGACACTTGAAAGCATAAACGAGCCATAAATACAGAGTATTTTAGCTTTCAGAATCAGTTTTATAGTAAAAACTCATAATTGGCTAAATTTGACCCGCAATATCTCGGAAAAGCCCCCGAACCTGGCTGATCACCTTTCATATTCGTAATCTACACAAAAAACTGGTCTCGAAAAGTTGGATGAAAATTTGTTCCTCTTCCAGTGCTGATTCCCTCTTCCTACCACCCGACTAGAACTGGCTTTGCATTTTCAGATGCTTTCTAGTTTAATTTGAACTTATTAGGCCACTACCAGTTTCATCGGAGGGGACTATAGGCTTGCTCTCCACCTGTCCGTCAGTCCGTCTCTCCGTCTGTCCGTCCATCCCACCTGTGGGTTTTCAAACTTTTTTTTGCCATACCCTTTAACACATTAAAGTGAAACTCAGTACATGGCTTTATTACAAGTTACAGAACAAGTTCGAGTTTCAGGGAGTTTCATCAATTTTTCACAGTTATGCCCTTTTTGGACTTAGAAAATATCACATCGTTTGGTGATGTGTATTGCAAACCAATTTTCACTCTTGTTTGACGTTGGAGTAGACTTATTGGTCCCTGATAATACTTGGTGGTACATGTCCCAGACAAGTAAACAAAGTTTTTTAAAAATAAAAAATAGGACCACTGCACCTGTAGCTTATCTGGGCCCTGGCCTAACATAAACAAAACTTGGTAGCATCTTGACTGGTGGGTCTGGAGAAGAAGATTTTTGAAGGAATTTACACAATTTTCCCTAAAATTGACTAAGCTGACCATTTTGACCTACTTCTAGTCATGTGACCGGCATGACCTCAGAAATTTAACATCTCTACCCTGGCTTAATGTTGTAACCCAAATTGGGTAGCATTCTGACTGGTGGGTCTGGAGAAGAAGATTTTTGAAGGAATTTACACAATTTTCCCCCCTGAGACCCACAAGACCCCTGAGGAACCCCAAAGACCCACACGACCCCTGAGACTCTTTTCTACCCTTTTACACCTTTCGGCATTTGGATCTTCATACCTTTCAGACCTTTTAATACCCTTTACACCCCTTTGACCTTCAGACCCTTTTCAACGTTTCAAGTCCCTTTTGACTCCTTGAGACAATTCTGACTGTTTCGACCTTAAATTACACCCTTTAGACTCCTTCAACCTTTTAAGACCCATTTAGATCTTTTCAGACTTTTTGACCTTTGCACCTTTGCAACATTATCATTTCGACCATTCATTTGTAATCAATGACTTTTCATTTAGTACATCCTTCCATTTATTTTCCACACAATATACACCACACAAAACAAGTCCTGGTGAGGTTCTGCAATCTCTGATTCCTCTTTCTGGTTGCCTTTGCACAGAAACTGTCTTCGTTGTTGTAACTGTTGATTTTGTTCTGGTTTGGAGTGATTCATATGCAATATCCAGTTCAAGAAGTTCTTGGAATTGCATCATGCAAATACAGTGACAGATCAGCGATATTAAGATGGCACAGATAGCCTTATAGTTTCTGTGTTTAAGTTATACAAGTAGAACATTTCTCTTTGACAGCAGACTCTTGCTGAAAATTTGGTTGTCCTTGTTTTGATATTTTCACATTCTTTTCATTTACTGAAATCGAAATTCTCCCAGATAGAATATAATTTCGAAATGCTGGCATTTCTAAACCCAGCCTTTTATGCTTGGTCTTTTATGTTGTTATTTACCTTCTGCCCTGGTTTCTTCGAGCAAGTACTCGAAAGTAATGTTACAACATTTATCGCACTTTATCCCGAAACACATCTAGATGCCTTCATGTCAGGAGTGGTAAAATGTGCCCTTTGATCAATGGGACAAAAACCTTCCCCAATATATTAATTGTAGTTAAAAATGGAAGGTACCACCTCCTCGATTAGCTACCCAGCAAGCAAGGCCCATTTCTGGAATTTCGACCAGTGAGTGGTCTTCCTCTGGGACTGTGCAGACATGGTTCATCCAGTGTCAAGTATCCTCCCAGCATGGAGGTGATGATGAAAACAATGATGAGTCTCACATTCTGCTTGTTGCAGTCACAAGATTCCACCTACCTTATGGGAGGGTACTTAACACTGAGCATGTGATGCCTGCACTGTGTCGGGTGAAGACCACTTCATGCTTGGCCTTCCTGAGCTTGGCCTTCCTGGACAGCTATGCTTCGCTATAGTTGGTGATGCCCTCAGTTTTGAATTTGAATCTTCCCAACTGCAGCCAGTTTTTGCATGTCATCATAGTTTATGTAGAGTATTGTTAAACTTTCAAGTTTGTTTTCAATTTAAAGCCCCTTCCACTCTCACAAAGTTAGTCTGCACTAAGAATAATATTTTATATATCGGCTTTCCTCACGTTGGAATCGATGACTGCAAATTTTCAAATCATTGGCTTGCATTCCTATTCTCCAAAGGGTTAATCTGTATTATGTTGTACAATCTCAAGGTTACCTCTTGAGTTATTTTTTTCAAACCGCATCCTTTATTCAACAAAGGTTTCCAAACTAAACTGCTCATGTGAAGAAGTTAGTGTGCAATCGTACCAACAAATTATCCCTTCCTTCCTCCCACCGAGATGATGTCGTCATATTCTCTCTCACATGCTACTAACTTCGGTCTTTTTCTACAGTGTATAGCAATGGGTCACAGCTCTGTGGCTTCTTTGCCGAGATAGTTTATACAGACTAGTTGGTACGCATCATTTCACAGGAATGTAAATGTACAGGGTATTTGTAAAGTCGTTATGCAACTTCAGAATTTAATAAAAGACAGATGTACACATGATAGAAGCAAACTGTAAATGGCCTATGAATGCATGTCATAAAGTGTTTTCATAATACAGTTCGAATTTCGAGGTTTCAACATAACTGCCATCTTTTGTAATACCGTATATCGTTGAATCCAATTTTCCGACTCGGTGAAAACATTCTCCAGTTGCTGCTGAGTGATTTAATGAATTGCATTTGTGATTCTCGAATGAAGTTAATCGAAAGAGTGTGGTTTTGAGGGGTAAACAACAGTTTTAATACAACCCGGTAAAAAAAAAATAGGCCAATGGAAACAGGTAAGGCAAACAAGGTGGCCAAGCAGTCGGTCCATGTCCTCCAATACACTTATCTAGGAAGACATCATTTGAAGCGTCGTGACAGGGAATACCATCTTACTGGAAGAAGGTGATAACTGAAAGATTTAATACTCAGTTTAGGAACAAGAAATTCTGTAACATTGCAAAGCAACGTTCACCATTGACTGTAACTTCTTCAAAAAACAAAGAACCAATGGTTTGTGACTTTTGAGAGTGCCCCAGACATTGATTGTTGATTCGTCTCTTTCATGTTGCTGGACTTCCCAAGGTTTTTCTGTCTCCCAAATTCATTTTGTCATCGATGTGGAATGTTGTCTTACTCGAAAATGTCAACTCATCAAGAAAGTCTTGCGAATTGTGGATTTTTCTTTTTTTATTTGAACTGTTGACAGAAACCTAACCTCGCATAGTAATGCCCTTCCTGGAACATTTGAACCTTCTGAGTCTTGCAAGCATGTTCAGGTTTAAAAAAAAAGTCTTCTTGCTAATGCTCGGCCTCCTTGGCAGTAGTTTGTCATTAACCGACAGTTTCTTTAAACTTTTTTTATTGATTCATTTCCGATGTGGTGCACCTTTCCTGTAATGAGCAGTGGATTTTCTACCCACAGCTGTTATGGATTTCTGATCTGGTAGACATAACACACCATTAACCTTTCCTTCTACTGTCACCATGTTCAATCAGTTTCAGCATCTTAAATGAATTTAAAAGATTAACACAACGTAAACATGAACAACATCATACGAACTGTGCTTTCATATGCTGTTTACAGTTTGCTTCCATCATGAGTACATCCAAAGTTATTTAAGGTTAAACTTACACAACGACGTTATAAAAAAAAGAAACTTACACAACGATTTTATATGCACCAATCTTGCAAAAGCCTTCCATTTCTCCAAAAAAAATAAAGAAGAGACTATTCACACTGAAAAAACCAGAGTTGGTGTCAAAGCCACCCAATGCTCGTCTGTTTCTACATTTATCGTTTTTAAAAGACTCGTCTAATAATTAATATTTTTTTATAAAGCATTGCAGTGAAGTCTGATCCAAATAATTTTAAAGCAATATATGTATTTGTATATTGTAATCAGTAACAAGAGCGCAAGTGAGCACAATATATGCCCGAGCAAGAAGGTATATACAGAATTGTGCGACTACATGGGAAACAGCATCCTGGTTGCCATGGCAAGCACTTTAGATGACGAGCGTATGTCGCGACGCACCGTCTCCACAGTTTGTACCTATGTACCAAATATGAAACGTGAAAGTTGAAAACTTTGGGATTTAGAGTGCGGACGGAACGGACGGATGGACAGACAGACAGACGGAGAGACGACGGACGACCCCCCCCCCCACCCCCCATCCTGAGAGCATGAGCTGCAAATATGATTCGTTGAAATGGTGGACAATTTTTGGCCAAAGTACTGTACTGTTAAAGTGGAGATTTTTGGAAGTACCGTACAAACAAGGCAATTTGTGTTCTACAGTGTTCAAAATGTTTAATTCAATAATTTAAACAAAAGAAAAGTTTTAAAGACTGTATGAAAAAAAAAACATTGAATTGGAAGTTTACCGCCGTGAATGCATTTGAGATACACCGTCTTTTACCACTACCTTATTGAACACGTTAAATTAGTTATTCCTGACTGATATTTATGTCCTTTATACCAAACCCCAAACCGAGGAGGTTTCCTGTTTGTAATGATTTTCAATTTATTTTGACTGTCAGACAGACAGAGAGACTAACAGACAGACAGACAGACAGACAGACAGACAGAAGCAATTGCTTTACCCTGATGTGCGCATGCGAACTTATAGGACGAGATGCCGGACAATTTTGCCAAATTCAGAGTCAAAGTACTGTTAAACTGCAGGTTTTTGTAACTACTAACGAGCCGATTCGTGTTCTGCAATGTTCAAAATATATTACTAAATTCAAAAATATAAGTCGTTATTTGATCATATACTTCCTGACAGACACCCACACAGAGTGAAAGACTGGCAGTCACACAGAGTGAAAGACTGGCAGTCACACAGAGTGAAAGACTGGCAGTCACACAGAGTGAAAGACTGGCAGTTACACAGAGTGAAAGACTGGCAGTTACACAGAGTGAAAGACTGGCAGTGACACAGACAATGTGAAAGACTGGCAGACACACAGACAATGTGAAAGACTGGCAGTCTGTCTGTCTGTCTGTCTCTCTATCTCTCACTCTCTGTTAGAAAGATCTGACGGCTCGCCATCAACCCTCATCACCATTCCTACTCATCGCCATTGTGCCCTGAGCCACACTTTGGTTGTGCAACACCAACCTGCATGACTACACCACCTTCACCAAGCTAGCCTCATGCTAGCAAAGTCCTCACCTGTTCCTCCTTCATTTTATGAAACTGGTATTGTCAGCGCTATTAACAGGTTCGGCCTTATTTTCATTTTATATAAAGATTGCGTGTCCCTCCTTCCCTATTTCTTGTGACATTTGACCACCAGATCTGCATCGTTTATTGATCGTCCTGTCCTTCCTTATTCCCCATATTTATTTTGAAGATAAACCTCCTTTTATTCAGAAGAAACATTTCACCGCCAGTTTTGGCTTCATTGGGGGTGATCCTCGGGGTTTTGTAAAGAACGCAGTTTAAAGATAGCCATTGAACACAGTAAGTTCAAAGGTCATTTCGGCCATTCTCGGGGGTTGTATCCCCGGCTCAGTCGGCCCGCCTTAACGGACCCCGTCTGACGTGACAATATCAAACGGGGCGCAGCGAGACACCCTGTGACCGAAACCGGCCAATCCTTCGCACGTTTGTGCGAGGATTTATTTAATTTCTCTCAATGATAAATGAAGGAGGGACAATTTTTGACAATATTAATCAGTTACAGCTAACTGGTTGGTCGAGTGGTTAAACACTTGTTTCTTTCTCCACTGACGGATGTTGGCTCCATTCCCATGGCTGTGATTCTCACGGCTACTCAATCTCACAAACTTGCATTTTGCGAAAGTGACAGGTATATCAAACACCCCTTGTCATGAGTTGATGGAGGCTTTTGACTGCAGTGGACTGAAATGAGCTGCTTTTAGATTTATTTATTTTAATTTTTTTTTTCAAGGTTAAGATCAATTACACAAACACGAGACTCAGCAATTTTGTAAGAGCATCAGTTCTGAGTTTCATTGGTTGGTAGTTCAATGCTGACCTTGACTGCGTCATACCAAAAGCTGAAAAAATGGTGCGTGCTGCTATTCGATGAGCTCAATGATTGCGTGCGTTTTTGCTTGATATTCAGCATGAAACTGGACATGAAAACAATTTGTTGGGTGGTCGCTACACTACCGTTATTCTCAGGTTTTCCGTCTGTCTGTTTGTATGTAATGGACAACTCTGGAGGCCAGAGGAGTCAACCGATTTTGATGAAACTTGACTGGTAGGTTCATACCAGGATCTAGTTCTATGCTTTTGAGCACCGTTGCCATGGACGCCACCGTTGCCGAGCAACGCGACTTTGAAATTTTTGAAAAAATCCGAAAAATAGTTGTTTTTTTTCAAAAATCGGCTTCCGTGCTTTTATGCGCACTATAATCAACCTGTTTGTCAAAAATTTCAGCCCAATCCGTCAAAAACTGTATGACTAGTGTGCAATTATATAGCGACCACCCATGTTGCCTACCGGCTTGTTTAGATATTTACGATGAATCTTTTGTATGACATGTTCCCCAGGGGTCGTTCCAGTGAACTTGATTGACGTACCTTTAACAACACATCATCGTTGGTATTTGAAGGTAATACGCTTGACCTCAAGTTTTTTGTGAAGTTATCGCTTGCACCCTGAACAAATTAAATGTTATGCCACCTTCAGACAAACGTCAGGCTTGGCCAGCCGGTTCGTGAAAACCTTGGATGAAAAACACTCCCTGGTCGACCCCCACGAGAAGGTGAGAATCATTTGGGGGCGTTAAAAGAAGCATGCCTCATACACACAAACTTGTTATCACAATTATATGATCATGTATGACATTATTTAAGGAATGCATATCTTTGTGCTTACGTCTTTTGTGAGAAGAGGATGGTTTGACTCTTAAAAATTGCCAAGCATTGTGATAAAAAATGCAAGAGGTCATTAATTGATTGTCAAAATGATTTTGCAAGATCAATTTAATTGGGGGTTTCTGAGTTACTGGAAATTGCAGGCACCTTATACCATTTCACATCGTCTTGGAAGATTATCAAAGTTGAGCTCGGTTCGGTACTTGGATGAACACCTGATCCATGGAAGACGAAGTGCTCTGGGCTCAGCGAGGATTGGCAGGATGGCTCAGTGTCTCATGTGCTTACCTCTGGGGTGTCTCGTTCCTGGACTATGGAATCAAATGCAACTCAAACTTCCTTATGATTATGCCCTTGTGTGCTGGTGCCATTGATGAATTCCCTGCTGGATCCTATATATTAATGTGATGTTTAATGTAGTTCAGAAAGGATTGTGGCTGCCATGATGACGACGGAGTGAGGGTGAATGGAATATGATGCGGCACTCCAAAGATGGGCCAAATAGAGCTTGCCAGTGCGAGGTTTGTCAAAGCACAAAAAAAATCAACCATTTCTGACTTCTTGGAAAACAATGCCCCCTGGTGCATCATTACACAACTACAGAGAAATAGCACTACTTGGTCACACGATCCACCACGGCCGTGTCACATCCCAATCGCAGCACTGACGTGCATTCAAGCCGTCTCTGTTTTAAAAAGAAAACTTTTGAAATGTTCTTATGTTCCAGGAGAAAGGCTCTTGGAAGCGCAGCTACCTGACACAAGAAGGTGGGGTGATATACCATACGAAATGTGCAATGGGTAATCTGCAGGTTGAAATTACAAGCGAACGGACATCGGAAGCCTGCAGCTGTAGACGGGGATACAAGTGGGGAAAGGAATGGTGCATAGAGAGATCAGCAGAGGAAGTGCCCAGTGGGCGATGCGGTACACCAAGAGGACGTGGACACGAGGCCAATAACACAGCTGTGGTTGGGTCACCGAATCACAATATTGTCCGATACGGAATCCACAACTTTGGAATTGGATGAACAGTTTGCTCTGCAGAGAATAATCTCCAGGTGTGTCAAGCAGAGTTCCAGGTGAACTGGCAACTGAAGGCGTCCTTTTTGGTAAATTAGTGAAACTTTACGATACGCTACTAGCGAAGAACCCGTCTTTTATACGGACGGGTTAATTCCTCCAGTATTGTCATATTCACACCCACCCAGAGCAGCGAAATACATATTATTTGTATACAAAGTTGAGGCTCATGGAAGAGCAAAAAGACAAATGGTGAACGGATCAGCACGTAACAGAACAAAAGGAACAGTAACAAGAGGGAGGCAACACCAACAGCAGGTTCAAAGGACAAAATAGAGTGAGACTTGGACAAATGAGGGATGTGGGGAGGAATGAGGGGTAGGGAAGGACACATGGGGTGGACAAGATGGATACAGAAGGAAATTCTTCAGAAGAAAAAAAAAACCTGTAAATCTGGAAGGACAGTGCTTGGGCGAGATTAATGGGAGTAGAAAATATCATGGTTTTTTGATGGGGGGGGGAGGGGGGTGATCCGAGATGGTGGTGCCCCATCCTGAACGTCCAGGTTGATTATTATTATTGTTGTTATTATTATTATTTATTATTTTTACCGCCTCAAGCTTCCTTGTAGCAGTTCAGGAGCATATTATTGAAGTCAAACAAACACAAACAAGCAAAGACTTCTTGAAATACACAAAATACCAGCAGGAGTACCTGGCATTGTGTGGTCCTGTTGGAATTTTGAAGAAATAAAAAAAAAATTCTGTTTTTGTTGTGGGTGCCTAAAACATGTGGGTGCCCAAAACACTTCCCCACACTCACTGAAGAATGAGGTCAGGGATCATTTGACATTACCTTTCACTGAGCTACAAAGGCTTAGGCACTATTGGTAGATTAAACAAAAAAAATCACTTTTTCTTAAAGATGTTCAAATTTTTATTTTAACCTAAAACACTCCGCGGCACTCACTGCTGAACCTCTGAAAGTTTGATGAAGATCCGTTTGGCCATCTCTGAGAAAAATGTCGACCCCCACATACAGACGCACAGACAGACAGACACATCTGTCTTGTCGTGCAGTATCGATGATACTGCAAGATGATACCCCTCTTCTTTTCATTGTTCCACTCTTTTCGTAACAGCATTTTAAAGAGGGCATCTCTCAATTATGTACGCACCGCTGCAGAGGTACAAAAATTCCACCACATTTGCGTAAGTAATAAATAGGAAGTCTCCATTAAAGTGACTAAAATTCAGGCATTCATTAGCCGCTACAAACGATGGGAAATTGCAGCATTGCAGACAGCCATTGGTGCCTCTGTATTGTTTATTTTTCATGAAATCCTATTGGTTATAAACAGAGTAAGCTGATGTCTTGTGAGTCACCAGAATGAGTTCTGATGACTGGTTATTGTTATCCTGAGAATGAAGACTGTAGTTCATCATAGCGAGAGCAAGAACAGTGTATATTGGTATATTATGTATTATTGTGCATATTAGTCAATTAAATATACCTGTTGTCATGCAAACCTGCAGGTGAGTCAAATCGTTCTCCCTAATTGAAATGGTTTGAGCGATTTGCCCAGGTACATGTACAAGGGCACAGACTGTTTGTACCTTTTCAGCGTTTTTGTTTTGTATGCAGAGTCAAGAGCTGGTACACTGAACTGATCAGGACGAGGGGGGTGACCAACAGCAGGGTTGAAGGATAAAATTGCTACAGGGAGACTTGGAGGAATGGGAGGTAGGGGGAGGATGCATGGCGTGGACAAGATGGACACATGAAACTGAATATTTGGAAGGAGGTGTGCACGAGGGTTCGGGAAGAAAAGATCATGACTTTGGATGGGGGATGATCTGAGATGGCGATGAACAGCTGTCTTGAAGACTTGGAGGGTGTTTGAATGTTAAACATCGATTCAACCGACCCTTCCTAGTCCTCCTGTCTTCCTGGACTCCCCATGCACTCCACGTTACATACGATCTTCCAGTAACTCGCTCCTGATAAAACTTCCAAAATCCAAGCTAACAACACACACACACACACACACACACACACACACACACACACACACACACACACACACACACACACACACACACACACACACACACACACACACACACACACACACACACGCTAGTGGCCAAATGAGGTTTTGCGTGGCATACCCCTACCCAAGGTAGAACAAGTCACAACCTATTTTTTCTTGAAGAGGGATGTTTGGGGAGTTAGAAAATCATGGTTGTGAACCTGAGATCATTGCACAACATTTTGAAAATCACGTTTACATATGTACGACTGCAGACTGCAAAAATGGATTTAATCTCCACAGATTTTGGCTCATATTGGCTCATATATTTGTTAATACTGGTGCTACAAACACAAATTTCGTACCAAAATGTGAGGAATGATGACATATATATATATATATATATATATATATATATATATATATATATATATATATATATATATATATATATATATATATGTAAAACCCATTTGTGATGCAGCAAAGGCTTTTGTGTGACCTACAGGCAAAAATAGTGGAATTTTACTCAACAAATCAGCTTCGGGTTTACCAATAAATATCAACTAAACAATTAATTTTTTCGTAAGTATTTGAGTTGTATTACTACATATTGGATCAAAATAACCCTCTATCATTCTCCTTTTTAGAAATATAACTCATAAAGATAAATCAGTTGAATTAATAGAGTTACTACCGAAACCATATGTCACCCCATCTAAAAGTAACCGACATTGATTAATTTATAATACATGTGTATACATTAACCAAACAGAATGATTTTAAATCCAGTTGCAGAAAATCAATTTTGAGCTTGATTGCCTTTTTCTAAAACTACTGATATATACTTATTTATCTTTAATTATTTCATTTCAGATGCTTGTGCTGACAATTGATCTGCAATTATGGATCTGGAACCACCTGTTGTGAAGCGTCGTAAAATTGACACTGACCACTGCATCATATGCTTTAAACCCCTCAACCCAAGAAAGCAAGAAGTTGTAAAGAACCCAATATTTAATGGTTTGAGTGCAATCTTCAAAGCAAGTCAAATCAGAAAAGATGACGTTTACGAAAGTATCTGGCCTTTACAACAAGACATATTGAGTCTTGATTTGAAAGTATCATTCCACAAATCGTGTCGGGCCAAGTATACCAGCAAGTCAAATATCTCCACATCCAACCCCAGTGAGAGTGACCAGCAATCATGCACGTCTACAGCAACAGAACACACAAGAATCAGCAGAAATGAAACAGCTGGGTTTGACATCAGGACTAACTGCTTCATTTGTGGAAAATCCAACACTTCCAGAAACAAGCTTACACCGGTATCTACAGGAACTGGACAGTCCACTAGAGATAAAGTTCTGGCAGCAGCTGACAAAAGACAAGACAATAAAATACACATGTGCATGCTTGCCTTTCCAGATTTGTTCGCCTATGATGCCAAGTACCACAGGTTATGCTATTCACACTATATTTCAGAAAGGAACATCACTGCTGCAATTTGTAAATCAGGAGAGGAAACAATGGGTACATTACATGATGAAGCTTTTGATGAACTGAAATGTTATCTGGAACAAACTGTTTTCTCCAAAACTAAGACAGTGACAACCCTCGTTCATCTGAAAGATTAATACGTTGGATATTTGGTTTCACTGGGTACCACGAATGCAGAACAGTATAAAACATGGAAGTTGAAGGAGCGATTAACTAAATATTATGGTGATCAAATAGTCTGTGTAATATTTGATGGCCACACTGACATCATATGCTCTTCTTCTGTGATCTCATGTGATGCCCTGAGAAAAGCCACGATTCTGCAGAGCATAACTGATGAACCAGAATATGAAGACATCCCGTCTGATGTACCATCAGCCACAGATAGTGAAATGCATACTTTGCATGCTGCAGCTGGTATCCTGAGGAAGCACATGGCTGATATCGAGCATGTTGGAAATATGTATGCACCTGTCGAGGAAACAGATATTCAGCACTGTGCAGAATTTGTTCCTAATACACTCTAGGACTTTATTCAGTGGCGCACCAGTGAGAAATCACACACGAATGTAACCAGCTGTGTAGTGATTAAGGTATTATGAAGAACAACCTGAGGACGATCGCCATCTCTCACAATATAATATCACAGAGCCGTCGAGTGTACTCCACAATAACGCTTGGTTTAGCCTTGCAGGTGCATCATGAATTGGGAAGCAAGAATCTCGTTGACATGCTTCATGAATTAGGACACTGTGTGTCTTATGATAAGGTGAGACGTTTCCTCACGTCTGTGGCTGTTGATCAATCTGCCTCGGAGGATATTTACATCCCCAAAGTTTTTCAAAACCTACTCTGCACCGACGATGACTGTAGGCAGAGCAGAACATGTCATTGTATCTGTGCAGGACTGACCTGCACTGAATTCTGCTCGTGTAGTGCAGACGATTGTCCAAATGTTGATGATTCTGTTGTCTTTGACGACAGCACTGATGAAGAGCGTGACTGAACTTTTAAATGTATTACATGTATTACTTCATGTAATAGATGTACATAAGTTACAGTGCATGTTATGAATTCATTATCGTCATATGTGAAATAGCTTATATCAACATGATGTCTATAAAAGTCACTTTCACAATTGTGTCAGAATCTTAAGTCAATTCTTCATGTTGCATATCTGCTTCGGGATTTCTATCGGTCAGCATTAGTGGGGCGACGTATGATTTCAGTCATAACTATATCATTTCAGTGACAATTATATCATTAGATATATTTTTCAAAGGGTAAATAAACTTGGATTATGTTGATGTAACAAGTATGACTGAAAGTCCAATATTTTTGAAGTAATTAATGTTTTTGTTGATATT
The DNA here is from genome assembly GCF_056783735.1 of Eptatretus burgeri. Classification (NCBI taxonomy): domain Eukaryota; kingdom Metazoa; phylum Chordata; class Myxini; order Myxiniformes; family Myxinidae; genus Eptatretus; species Eptatretus burgeri. The sequence goes on from NC_140964.1 coordinate 27,991,270, forward strand.
TATTGGTAAACCTGAAACTGATTTGTTGAGTAAAATTCCACTATTTTTGCGTGTAGGTCACACAAAAGCCTTTGTTACATCACAAATGGCTTTTGCAGATATATATATATATATATATATATATATATATATATATATATATATATATATATATATATATATATATATATATATATATATATATATATATATATGTCATCATTCTGCACATTTTGGTACCAGATTTGTGTTTGAAGCACCAGTATTAACAAATATATGAACCAAAATCTGTGGCGATTAAATCCATTTTTGCAGTCTGCAGTCGTACATATGTAAACGTGATTTTAAAAATGTTGTGCAATGATCTCAGGTTCACAACCATGATTTTCTAACTCCCCAAACATCCCTCTTCAAGAAAAAATAGGTTGTGACTTGTTCTACCGTGGGTAGGGGTTTCTCACAATTTTAGGCCCCTTTTTTAATTTGGCCACTAGCCTAACACACACACACACACACACACACACACACACACACACACACACACACACACACACACACACACACACACACACACACACACACACCTCTTTTACTCTTTTATTCCTCACAACTGACTATGGAACAACCTTCCAGAGGCTGTTCTTTCTCACTCTTCTAGGGCTTCAAGCAAGCAGTGCACCACCATCTCTTCACTTGTCATCCCCCAATTCTGACCCACACTCTTTATCACCCCCATGAACCTTTCCCAGCTCAATCATCTTACCTCAGTTCCCTCTCCTCTTATCCTATCCATTCATTCCCTTGCCGTTTGTCCCACTGTCACATCTACTGAGCTCTTCCATGACGACGAGCCTCTGTCCTGTAAGGCAGCAGCATCTTATCCCTTTCTCCCACCAGCATTTGACGAGGCTGTGTTGCGTGTTCATCATAGCGCACGAGCCCAGGTGAAGCGGTGATGCTCCCATTCGAAGCGATGATCCTCGACGCTGCATGAAGTGCCCATCCAAGCTTTTCCAGTCCACGCAGCTCGCTCTGAGCAATTTGGCCATCGTACCTTTGTGCTGCCGCAGTTATGCTAACCGGCAGAGTAATTCCATGTGAAACCCATCGGCAGAGTCCATCAATTATACTTTATTGAGCGTGAAGATGCCGTTTCCACTTTCTCGGAGTCATTTAACGTGCGACACATTAATGCGCCCCGCGAACGCTTGCTCCTGGTGGTGGCTTTGCGGACACGCCTGCGCGTTAAATATTATCGTCTATGTGAAAATGGCAAAAGTTTCCCAGAGCCAAAGGTATTCTCTCCGTGCGAAGTTCACTCGAACGTGGACGAGCGTCTTTTACAATGGCTCGCACAGACTGACGGACCCTCGAGCCCAGTGTGACCACTCCTCATTTTCATAAATGCCAAGGTGAGCCAATGAAAAAAAGCCAAGAATTCACAAGGTTTCGGAAAAGCAATGATAATAGAAAACCTATACGCCAAGAAAACCTATAGAAATTCAAGACGCCAAGGTGAACAATGAATAGCCAAGATCTTGTGAAAAAAGCCAAGGAGTGGTCACACTGCTCGAGCCGACTCGGTCGCGCGGGATGCCTTCATCACACAAAGCACACGCTACTCCAACCCTCCATCAAGTATGCAGCACATGACTCTACCCCTTCATCACACACACACACACGCACAGCGTGTGACACCGTCTCTCCCTCATAAAATTTGGCATATTCGACAAATGACTTGAGACAAATTCAGAGTTAACTGGAACAGCACTCTGGAGAGCACATAACTCCCTCCGCTAGAGTGAATGGGTCACGTTTTGTATCCCACTGATAGGACGATCTGCATCAGGACATGACCCCAAATCTAATTGGCTTGTCTTGTCACCTACCCAACTCATCCACTACGTTTCATTCGAATCCGTCCACAACTTTTTGAGATATCCTGCTATATATATCGTTGTTGGGGGGTATATGCACCTTATGGTTTTCCTTCCCTTTAGTGTACTTACTTTATTCGTGATGCTGACCCAGAACGTTCTTTAACGACTGCAATCCAAGGTTATGAACGAACATACAGGTCAGCTCCCAATCAAATGGATCTTTGTCAGTAGGGGCCGGCAACTTCTGAGTGATGTTACAGTGACCACATCAACAGCGTAACGTTTTTAGAACTTGTATTTCAAATAAACACATGCAAAGTCAAATGAGGAAGTTCACCATCACATACAATGTCCAACTCCGATTCCCGCGTTGGATAGTTTCTGCCACCCAGTGTCTCTATCCTGCCGGCACAACTCACACATGTTAACCTCGCCCATCAGGGCTGTTGAACGAATGAGTTGGCTCATTGTTCTCTCTCTCGTGTGCTGACTTGTCCAGGATGATTCAAGAGCTCAGAGGAATTCTTTCCCAATACACAATCTTAATGAGTTTTAATCAACCTGATTATAATCAGTTCCATGCATTAACGACCGCTCTGGACATTAACACCTCGTTCACTCGTCAGAGTTAAATTGAGCGGGGGGGGGGGGCGATCAAAACACATACATGTCTCATCACATGTCACCCGTCTCCCTACACCTCCCTCTCGCGGGTTTATATGGTATCACAGAACAATCCCGTGCCTTCCAACAAATGCGATTCTCGTCCACACTGGAAGTTTCATCTGAGAATGTTCCAGCATATTCACAAATCTCACCAGGCAGTTTACAGTACAATACTGCCCTCCACAATCAAAATGAGCTCATTACATCAAGCAGTTTATATTGCAATTTACTGACCCGTGCTAACCGAAACTTATAACATGTAACCGTAAATTTTAATCATTCATTTACAGGCATTTCTTAATGCTTACATATACCACAACATCTTGCTTTTAACTGACAATCGTTTTTGGCCCCATCTCCCAATGGTGAAGAACCACTTAAAGTTATTGTATCCGGATCCGGATCATCACCAACATTGAATCAATTGTCCTCGGCACACACCTAACATGTCCACCAATTGTAATCCAAATCCGTCCATAACTTTTTGAGATACACTGCTCACAGACAAACAGCTGACAGGGGTGAAAACATAACCTGTGTCCACCTTCAGTGGTGGAAGTAATGAGGGTGTCTGCAATGGCACTGCTGCACACCAAAAAAACATGATAATTTTAGAATGAGGGTGCTCCGACTGGGCCACTCAAGGACATTTATCTTTTTGTTCCTTAGCCACTCCAGTGTAGATTTGGCTGTGTGCTTCGGGTCGTTGTCATGCTGAAAGATGAACTTCCGTCCCGATTTCAGCTTTCTTGCAGAGCGTAGCAGGTTTTCCTCTTGTATTTTTCTGAATTTTACTTCATCCATTTTCCCTTCTATCCTGACAAGTGCCCCAGTCCCTGCTGATGACAAACATCTCCATAACATGATGCTGCCGCCACCCTGCTTCACAGTAGGGACGGTGTTCTTTGGGTGATGTGCTGTGTTGGGTTTGCGCCAAACGTAATGTTTTGCATATCGGCTAAAATGTTCCATCATGGTTTCATCAGAGCACGAAACTTTTGCCACATGGCTTCAGAATCTTCAGTGTTTTTTTGCATTCCTCAAATGGGACTCAGGGTGGGATTTTTGAGTAATGGCTTCCTTATTGTCTCCTTACCGTACAGGCCAGACTTGTGGAGTGTTTGGGATATTGTTCACATGCACACAGTGACCACTCTTTGCCATAAAGGCATGGAGCTCTTTCAAAGTTGCCATTGGCCTCTTGGGGACCTCTTTGATCAGTCTCCTCCTTGCTTGGTCATGCAGTATGGAGGGACAGCCTGATCTTGGTCGGGTCTTGGTGGTACCATACGCCTTCCACTTCTTAATGATTGGCTTGACTGTGCTCCAAGTGATATTCAAGGCCTTTGAAATATTTTTATACCCATCCCCTGATCTGTGTCTTTCCACAACATTATCACAGAGGTCTTTTGAAAGCTCCTTGGGTTTCATGATTAAGTCTTTGATGTGAAATTTACTCCCCAGCAGAGGAAGCCTACAGGAACAGCTGATTTTATTCTGAAATAATCAAAATCACGACAATTTAACACAGGTCGAGGCCAATTAACTTGGTGTGTGATTTTGAAGGTGATTGGTTGCACCTCAGCTAATTTATAATTGCTATTATAAGGGGGGTGGACACTTATCCAACTAAGATATTCTAGTTTTGTATTTTTTTATTAATATTCTGAAATTTGTAGAATTTGTTTTTCTGTTGGAAGTTGTGGGTTATGATGTGTAAATAAAGGTGGAAAAGTCTGATTCAATGTAATTTGATTCCAGGTGAAAAGGCAACAAAAGGTGAACATTTTGAAAGGGGGTGTGGAGTTTCTACAGGCAATGCATATATTCCATACATATATATATATATATATATATATATATATATATATATATATATATATATATATATATACACCCACCAACCACCTTCTCCACCACGCCACCCACCAACCACCTTCTGACAACACGCCACCCACCAACCACCTTCTCCACCACGCCACCCACCAACCACAACATCAACCACCCACCACCCTCTCCACACCGCCTTCATAACAATGACATCTCCCCACCATCTCCTAAACCGCATCTCCCCCACCCGAATAACATCGCCTCACCTTCAACTCCGCAAACGCCGCCATCTTTGTGCCAGCTACGGCGAGTTCCCAGCAAACAGCGTCACTGCAAACAGATGCGGGGGTTTCTTTGTTGGAGCAAGTTTGGGTGATTTCGTGCACGTCCGCTCCGTGGAAGCTTCGCCTCGGAATTCGGATCACAGGAAAAAAGGGGCGGGGCCTGTGGTTTGAGGTCTGGAGGCGGTCGGTGGAGTCGGTCGCTGAAGTCTGGAGTCGGGAGAACACCAGGGGGCAAAGTCCAGGAGAGCGGAGGACACGCGAGACGGAGAGCGTGGCTGAGCCTGCTGTGCCGCGCGGACCTGCGCGTTCGTGTGGGGAGAGCCGGAGAGAGCTCGCCAGCCAGCGCCAAGCGGTCTGAGGTGATCGGGCAGTCCGAGCATCGCTAAGGAATGGACGGGTTCTCACAAAGAGCATCAACTTTGAAAAAGCATCAAGACCCGTTCGTTCCTCTCAACGCGTCGCTGGCTGAGGCCCGAATCACCCGGCCGCTTGGCAAGGCCTGGGCTCAACCGCGGTTATGCTTGCTGCCGTGGCGAAGGAGCGTCACGGATTTCCCCATCGAGGCACCACAAGGATGGAGGTAACCTGCAACGGTCTCGTGGAACTCCTTCGGTCCGCCAAGCTCCACATTATAAAGGCCTACGGGCCCAGTCTGACCCCCTTGTCTTTGAGGGGGGTTTTTTCCTTGCTTTTATTTGTGTGAATGTTGTGGCGCCGTATCCCGCAAGTAGAACTGTGTAAGTCCTTGTGAATAATAATAGACAGTTGTAGTGCTTTGCCTCGTTCGTGTCTTTTCCCTTCCCTCCAATTTCATTGCTTTTGTTTGATTCCATACCTGCATGCTTGATTGTATATGTGTCGTTTTATAAATAAATGTTCTTGTGTGAATGTTAACCCGTTCGTCGTGTCCTCTTTCTCCATTGAACCGCCGTATTGCTCTCGGAATAATAGCGGGCTTTTTAATAGCCGATAAAAGAATTGGGTCCAACGAGGCCTGGTGATAATACACCGCTCGGTTATCCCAGAACGGAACGAACCGCTTAAGCGGTTCGTGTCCAAGCAGGCCTTCGTTGAGGTACGGTCTCTCGGTAGTCTGCCCGCGCGAATACTTAGGTATATCGATAATTCGGCGATTGACCCTGTCGCGCGCGGGTGGAGTGTTGACTAGGCCGTGGTGTGCGCTTGGAGCACACCCGTGACTGGTTTTCGGCGTTGTTCCGGAAAGTCACGACTGAATTGTCCGTCCGGTGGGCGAGACGGCCGCCATTGGCTAAAGCGGCTGTTCGCATGCCGTCGGGCGCAAATTTGTAACACTATGTTGAAAATTTGATGACAAAAGCTCAAATGGTAAAAACTTTACAGCCTGGACAGACACAAAAACATGCACCCAGACAGACAGATACACAGAAGGGATTGAAAAACGCCATCTTGCACTGTGCAGGGGACAGGCTAATTCTTCGATAAATTATCAGTATAAATTGTCCTTAAAAATATAAATATACAGTAAATTATACTACAAAATATAAAAGTAAATTATCCTACAACATATAAATATAAATTACACGACAAAATATAAGTACAAATTATACAACAAAATATGAATGTAAATTATACTACAACATATAAATATAAATTACACTACAAAATATAAATACAAATTCTACTCAAAAATATAAATACAAATTATTCTACGAAATATAAATTATACTCCAAAATATGAATGATACGACAAAATATAAACGTAAATTATACTACAAGATATAAACGTAAATGATACTCCAAAATATAAATACAAATTATACTACAAAATATAAATTATACGATAAAATGTATATATAAATTATGCTACAAAATAGAAACATAAATTATACTACTAAATATAAATTATACAACAAAATATAAATACAAATTATACGACAAAATATAAACATAAATTATACCACAAAATATAAATTATACGACATAATATAAGTAGAAATCTCCTTCTCTGGAATCATATTTTTGTATATTCAACTTTTAAAACGAAACGAGATTTTGTGTTCAGGACAGTCCTATTTTGGTATATTCAACCATTAAAACGGAATGATATTTTGTGTTCAGGTCCGACCAAAGACAGCACAGCCTACACACAGCTAAAAAAAACTCCCAGCTATCACATATCCTCACAAAATGTGGAGTGGTTTTGATATAAAACAATACCCTCAGTTCCTGGGACAAGCTGTCTGGTCATTGATGGCCTGGCACTCGTTATGGCAATGGAAACCCTCCTGAGGCAAAGACATTGGCAATTATGCAGACAGATTTACCCAAACATTGGACACAGATTACAAGCATATTCTGGGCTCTGCCTGTGTCTAACTCATATCAAATAACTATTCGCTGTACTACCTCGTGTCTGTCGTGCGATGCTATCATCCTGCCTCCACCATTAATTGGTAAATCACATCCAATAACATCTGCACTGTGCTAAAGAGAAGATGAAGTCTTAGCCCTCATTACTCATCATTTTAAAATAAAGTGTTTAAGTTGTGTCAATCCATCAAAGCTGGTGAATTAGTCAGATGGATGAGGTTTTTGTTGGCTGAGTTTGAAATTGTTTATTTCATTCAAAGGAATTCAGCTGGTAGTTGTGAAATCCATTAAGTGTTTTATTGTTTGTTTTTTACAGATGTACCAGATAACTGTGGATATCACAGTCATTGCTTTGGCAAGTTCACAGATTTGAAGAAGGTTGCCAGAGGTCTTAAAAGATGTGGTACCTCCAACTCTTCTCACCGGCAAAACCAGGTCCTTCCATAAGTGGGCAGACAACTGCGGTCACAAGTGTCAGTCGGCCCTCCAACAAAAACAGCAAAAATACAAGCATTCCACGCATGTGCTTCATCTGCAAGAAGCTTTGGAAAATAGCCACCTGCAGTTGAAGAAGTGGTACAATATGGTGCCATCATTCTGGTTCTGGATGGGATGGTCATCATTCATTCCCAATCAACCACTCTGCCTGCAACATTTGGTGGTCTCGCAGATGACATTCGAAAGAAGGTATTGTCTCAAGCCGATCTATCTGGTTATCAACGTATTGACTTAGTTTTAGATAGATACCCAGGACTATCCAACGAGTTTTTGATGTATCAAAAACGCAAAGGTAGCTTGAGTCAGGCAATTGGAGTGTTCATTGGCATGCAGAAAATTGCTAAACAATGGCCAAATTTCCTCAACGACAGCCAAAACAAGGAAAACTTGATTGAATTTATTTTTAGACACTGCAGCACCAATGCCAGCAAACTTGGCGAACGATGCTTATTTGTAGGCCATGGTGAAAAATGTCACAAACCGATGAAAGGTTACATCTGTCGAGTAAAAGAGTTGTGTGCTGACCATGAAGAGGCAGACACCAAACTCCTTCTGCACGTCCAACATCGAGTACAGGATTCGACCCAAAATCAATTGTTCAAGTCAGAAGTATGGACAGAGATGTGGGTATTTTGCTACTCGGCAACGTGGACAAATTGGATAGCACTGTACATTTTCACACCGGCAAAAAGAAAAATGATAAATCCATTGACCTAAATAAAATGCACATCTTTTTCAGAGGCCGAGCCCTCATTGAATTGTATGCATTTTCGGGATGTGACACGACAAGCTGCTTTCAGAGGGAAAAGAAAAAAATGACCAAATGAATTGATGTTCACCTTTCCGGCATATATAACATAAGTATTCACAAGGCTTGGCCAAAGTTTTGCTCCTCCAACTCATTTGAGGGAATCGCTTGAATGCTTCATCTGCGAACTGCATGGTGAGAAGTGTCTGTCCAGCGACCAAGCTCGGTATCGCTGCTTGTTCTGCCTCAGGTCGAATGATGAGTTCAAACTGTCCCTGACTAGCGATGCTCTGTGGTAACACAGTCTGTGGTCTAATTATCAAGTGGCAGTGCACTGTCAGGGCTTTACTTCAGAGAATCGACGCACCCAGTCCTCATGGCCATGGATGGAAAGTGGAAGGAACTACACTCAACCTGGTTTGGATGACGAAAGATCCCATCCCCCAAACAATGATTCTTGTTGTGCATTGTAAATATGTGAAAACATGATGCAAAAAAACAATGTTCGTACAAGTTCAGCGGAATCCCATACACTGACCTTTGTGACTGTGTATATTGCAGTATCATGGATGAGGCAATGTGTTTGCCAAGCAAATTGCCTGACATTGACCGATACTAGACAATCGGTCTCAAGACTGTACTATCATTTGGCTATTTGCTTTCGATATTTTTCAGTTCTCCCTCTTCAGGAATGGAATGATTTTAGTTTAATAAACTGAGCTGCTGTTTCAACAGAGTTTACTTACAGTACCTTCAGAAAGTATTCACCCCCTTGACTTTTGTCACATTTTGTTGTTATCGCCTGAATTGTTTGTCACCAATCTACACAAATTAACCCATAATGACAAGTGAAAACAGGTTTTTAGAAATTTTTACAAATCAATAAAGAATGAAAAGCTGAAATGTCTTATCAATAAGTTTTCAACCCCTTTGCTCTGACACTCCAAATTGAGCCCAGGTGCATCCAATTTCCTTTAATCATCCTTGAGATGTCTCCACAGCTTCATTGGAGTCCACCTGTGGCCAATTCAATTGATTGGACATGATTTAGAAAGAAACACTTTTCTATGCAAGGTTCCACAGTTGACAGTGCATGTCAGAGCAGAAACCCCACCATGAAGTCCAAGGAATTGTCTGTAGAACTCTGAGAAATAATTGTGAGGAGGCATAGATTGAGAGAAGGGTATAAAACAATTTCTAGATAGCCCAGACTGAATTAAATTTTATGGCCCAGCCATAGCCCAGACTTGAATCCCATTGAGAATCTGTGGAAAGAATTGAAGATTTCTGTTCACCGACGCTCCCCATCTAACTTGACAGAACTTGAGCAAATCTGCAAGGAAGAATGGAAGAAAATCCCCAAAATACAGATGTGCAAAGCTGGTACAGACATAACTAAGAAGACTTAGAGCTGTAATCACTGCCAAAGGAGCTTTGACAAATTATTGATTCAGGGGGTTGAATACTTATTGACGCAAGATGTTTCAGCTTTTTATTTTTCACCGATTTGTAAAAACTTCGAAAAACATGTTTTCACTGTCATTATGGGATAGTTTGTGTAGATCGGTGACAAAAAATTAAAATTTAATCCATTTCAAATTCAGGCTGCAACATATCAAAATGTGACAAAAGTTGAGGGGTGTGAATACTTTCTGAAGGCACTATATACAGTTTAGTTATGGATTAAGTGAAGTTGACTCACTAACTGAGCAAGAAACTTTCAGAAACCTGGGAGTGTGCATTTCAAAAAAAAAAAAAAAGTCAGTTCTTTCTCACTGGATCATAATTTTTTCTTGTGCAAATTTATCGTTACAAACCAAGTTTACTTTGTGACTCTCTCAGCACATAATTTGCTTGCATTTCGATATTTATAATAATAGAAACGATCAGGAGCAAGCCAGTGTGTGTGTGTGTGTGTGTGTGTGTGTGTGTGTGTGTGTGTGTGTGTGTGTGTGTGTGTGTGTGTGTGTGTGTGTGTGTGTGTGTGTGTGTGTGCGCGCGCGCGGTGGGAGGGGGTGCTGCAATGCTTCTTCTGGGCATATCGATTAAAGATTAAATACATCACTTTTGGTATGGAATACCGCTTGTGGAAGTTTATATTCGTATTCAGCACATCATTTTCATTAAGCAGCGGAAATCATATTGTTGCGGTATTCGCGCCCGCCGGCGTGCTGACGGCCACGTAACTCGAATCGCGACACGTCGCCCACCGGACGGACAATCCAGTCGTGACCCTCTCGGACTAACGCCGGGAACCAGTCACGGGTGGACCTTTCGGTCTCACCGCGATCGAGCCAATCAGCCCCCGCGTGGGATAGGGTTGCTCGCCAAATTCGACCTACCTAAGTACCCACGCGGAGGGTAGACCGGGCGATCGCACCTCGCCGCAGGTCGACTTCGGACACGGGCCACTTAAGCGACCCGTTCCGTACTATCAGAATAACCGAGCGGTGTTATCGTCGACCTCGACGGTTCGATTAATTATCGGGCGTATTCAGCCCACTACCAACCCTTTACGTGAAGCAAGATGAGGATTCAATGGGAGAAAAAGACGAAGAGAAGCGGGAGAACAGTTCAATAATAAAACACATTTATTCGCGGCACACGGGAAGCACACATTCAATTCCACCAAAAGCACACAAAAAAAAGAAAACACAATTCCATTTACACAAAAAGCAAATATAAAAGCGAAGACAATGCAGAGCTAACACCGACTACCGAGCACACGGCAACACTTATACAATTCTACTTCACAGACGGCGCCGACAACACATACCCAAAACCAAGGAAAGAATACCCTCAAGGATGAGGCAGGCCTGAGGCCGAGACCGGGTCGCGCCTACCCGTCTGGTGATGAGACGCGGAGCGGCGATGGCGCCTCACTCCGCGGGCCTCGCGGACAGTGCCTGGCAGGGGGTGGGAAAGGGGCCCCCTTGGTCGCACTATCTCAGCGCGGGGGGAAACAGGAGGGGGTTGCTGATGCTCGGGGTATAGAGGATCTTTATTATCCCTGGTGTGCGTCTCCACCTCGGCCAGGTCGCGCTGCCGGCCTCCCTCGGGCGTGCAGCTCCCGGCACCGACACGAGCACCCCCTCGTCTGCCTTCGCCGCTGCCGCCTCTCCGCCTCTGGACTCTCCGACTCTGGACTCTTCTTTGGACTCTCCTCGTTGGACTCTCTTCAGCTTCTCCAGCTACTGCAGGCTTCGGGCTCCAGACTTCCACTCGGCTCTGACTGACGAACACGGTCCTTTATCCCCCCCGTAGCTTCGCCTTTGACCCCTCCCTTTGACCTTTCACCTCGCTCCCCATTGGCCCGAGAAAAAGTGGGCGTGAAGGCTTTTGATCCACAAATTTGCATATATCGATCGTTCTGGAGGCGGGGCCAAATCGCCCCTCGCTCACCGATTGGACGGCAAAAAGTGGGCGTGTGTCGTTTTTGATCCGTTTTTGAAGCACAAAATCCGTGATTTTGTACACGCTGTTCAACGTGCGCCCTGCACGAGTCCAACACCGGTACCCACAGCGGGGCAAGAACGGTGGCGATGCTACGGTTGCGAGGTGTGACGTGAAGGTCGTGGCGGTTGTGGTGAAGCGGCGTTGTGGTTGGTGGTTGATGTGGTTGTGATCATGGCGGTTGGTCCAAAATAAAGATAGTAAAAGAAAAACGGCTATCCTGAAGAGTCGCAGCACGCATAAATGACATGTATTCCCACTAGACAACGGGTTTGGGCCTAACTACACATGTACTTACCGAGATACCTCACCTAAGGGACCTGAATGGTGGTTTGCGAATTTGGTAACCACAACACTACCCCCTCCCCTTTTTACAGACTCGTCCCGAGTCGTCAAATTTTCGTGTGCCATCATGTGTAGTTTTCCCCTAGTACATTTTACCTACGGATCCCTGAGTGCGACATTCATGGTATTCGTGTCCCCAAAATAAATAACCTGAGGGCTGCGTAACTATCTAAACAAACTCACTCACACGGACGACTTAAATAAAATTGCCGGCGCTAGACAGACATGCCGGGGGCGCACTCATATTTACAGTACATCTTAACCTTAACTTACAAATTTTACACTAAACCATGGCCCAGGATCACTGAACTCTGCAAAAGAAAAGCAGTTAGCAGGGAGCCAGGCTGCCCACATGCAGTCTCTGGCTCAAACAATGCAGGTGACAGGTAACGTGGCTGGCTGCTCACACGCAGTCCAAGGCCTTCCCTTTTGAACTGAACGCAGTGAACCACAACGGTGCATGGGCCGCACAAACGTAGTCTCCGTGCCAGCTCAAGTGGCACACGCAATGAGCACAACGAATGGATGCATGAACACAAACACGGTGCACGGGCCGCCACTGCAGGCCCGTGTTGTAGCTGCCAACGGGGCAGTTCTTGCAGCTTGCAAACTGTTGCTTTCTGATCCTGGCGCACATGGAAACGAACAGGGGGGGGCAAAGCAAAAATTGAACGGGGCTGGTGAACGTGGGCAGTGGGCATGGCATGGCAAAGGTGAGCAGGCAAACACAGCCCGCAGAAGAAGGCCGCTGCAGGCAAACACAGCCCGCAGAAGAAGGCCGCTGCAGGCAAACACAGCCCGCAGAAGAAGACCGTTGCAGGCAAACACAGCCGGCAGATGAACTGGCCGGCACAGGCCTCGAAGAAAAACAGCCAGCAGATGAACTGGCCGGCACAGGCCTTGCAGCACACAGCTGCCGATGAACTTGGCCGGCCTCCGCCTTGAAGCAAAACACGGCCAGCCGATGAAGTTGGCCGGCCTCCGCCTCGAAGACAAACACGGCCAGCCGATGACACAGGCCTTGCAGAAAACACAGCCAGCAGATGAAGCTGGCCAGCTTTTGCCGTTCAGTGGAGGTTGGTGGAGGGAGTGCGGTGGTGCTGGCCACTTGGAAGGCGGGCTCGGACCTACCTACCTGTCTCCCTCCCAACCTATCGCCTTTGCCTGTCACTGTACATACCCACTCCCTTAATTTGTCAAACCCCAATTTAGCCCCAACTTATTTTTTTATTGTTTTTATTTTTACTTCCCCACTATAAATCGTCCCCTAACCCCCTTTATCGTCCTTGTTCGGCTAACCTATTCTGTCACCTAGCCTACTCCCAACCCCTACGTTCCCTTCCCGGAGGGGAACAAGGGAGAGCTAACGTCCTGTGTCGAGGCCCAACGAAGCCTCAGAATGGCCTCCCCAGAGTTCGGCGATCTAACCCAAAGTGGGTCCAGCGGCCCACAACGAGAGCGAGGGGATGGATGGTGCGGAGGGGTACATCTCCTAATCTACCCTAACCATTTAACTGTTAAACTACCCCGGGGCTTTCAACAAGCGCCTCTCGCTTAAACTATTGGTTCTAACAACCCAGATTCCCGTCGCCTGTGTTGGTGTCCTTACAATTTCGGGCCTCGCCCCCCAATTTTCTCTCCGTGCCCTCACACGGTCTCCTGGCTGGGACACGTGGCTCCCTTTGGCAGGCACGACCCTCTGCCGAATCTCCCGCTATGGCACCCCCGGGCACTACACTGCCTCCGAGCCTACCAGCTCCCTAACACCGGGAGTGCCCCCATGGCACCTCCCCTGAAACGCACACGTGGCAGGCCGGCCTCCCGGGCCCCTTTCCGAGGGTCACCCGTGCCCACAACACTGCCCACGCGGCTAATGGCGCCCCGGGCCCCCGCACCAAGCAGGCGCACCCGTGCCCACTACGCTATCCCGGCCCCCCATGGGCCCATGGCCTACCGCGGCCGACTAGCCTGGTGCCCGGGGTACCCACTCAGCGATACTCACCTTTCGCAGCCACGCTCCCAAGCCCGTCAACAGGGCTCCTGCACCCCTCCAAATGGGTCTCGAGCCTACTTTCCCACCAACAACAAAACGACCTCCATTTTTCAATTTGACTAACCCAGCTAACTCAATCTACACTGACCCCGGGGTCCCTTGGGCGGGAGTCACTCCTCCCCCCAATCACTCATCGCACCATGCATTCCCCATTCACTCCACTCACACAGACCCGCTGGCCTCACTCACTCACCAAGCACATGCTTCCACTTCACTCACCAACTCTTCAACACACACACCACCGAACTCTGCCATCCTCCTAACTACATCCCCTAACTAACTCGTGCTCCCACGTCGTCCCTTAAACTAGTAGCACGTTCCTTTTAACACTACGTAGCTAAACTACGTCCCCGCTACACATCCACAAGTCTGTCACTGTCTTCAAATAAATCATTTTATTTCCCAACTAAATCTGGCTACAATCCCTCTAACTAATCCATTCCACGGACTCCATGAGGACTTACCCCTGCCCCATGGAGTCGGTCTAACTATGCTAACCCTTCCCCCTAACTAGTTTCCATCCTGTGCCCCGGGGTAAGGGGGTCTTCCACCCCTTGCCCAGGAATCCTTTGCACCCGAAAGTGAGGCTTGCTGTTTTCCCTTTTTTTTTTCTCTTTACATGCGCAGCACCTGCGCGGCAACTCAGAGCTCGCGCACTTTGCACCTGCCCGTGACGTCATGCAGCTGCACGTGTTCCTCGTCCCTCCTTGGACGGTACCATCCGGCAGAGATATCCCTCCTGCCGGATTCCAACCCCACGTGCAGCCATGGCGTCACCGTGCGCATAAAAAAAAACAAGCCCCACGTCTCGAGGGGTTCCCCACGCGAACACATGTGCTTTGCCCATTGGAGCTTAACACACACGATCGCGTGGAGAACCCGTCCGGTCCAAATCCATAATCCTGCCTAAACTTTGTCCGTCCGCGGGATCGGCAAATCCACCGCGTGCGTTTCCGGACCGGGACTTCACTCTCGCAAGCGAGCACGTGGTGGTCTCGTGCGTTGCACAGCACGAACTGCGTGCTCACTACTGGGCGAACCCGGCACGGTCCCCGAAACAACTACAGCCGCTACTCGGCTTTCTTTCTTTACATGTCGCCGTCGTCGCCTCCATTCCACACACGCATACCTGCGTGTTACGACGCACACAGTCCACTCCATCACATTCACACCGGGAGACGCGGCTGCGTGCTCCCGCATGCCAACCGACATCTCCCTTTCATACCGCTCTCTCACACACACGGTCTCCCTGGCACACAGCGACCTTGCACACGGCCGTTCACTCACGCACGGTGCCTCACCACTCACACAAACCATACTACTTACACACGCGGGGGCACTCACCCGCGGTGCCTCACTCGCACTCCGTGCCTCACCCACACACGCGGGGGCACTAACCCGCGGTACCTCACTCATACACACGGCGACACTCACACACGCGGTCTCTTCCACACACGGTGCCTCACCCACACACGCGGGGGCACTAACCCGCGGTACCTCACTCACACTCCGTGCCTCATCCACACACGCGGGGGCACTCACCCGCGGTGCCTCACTCATACAGGCCGTTTCACTCACACCCACGGCCTCTTCCACACACGGTCCCTCACCCACACACGCGGGGGCACTCACCCGCGGTGCCTCACTCATACAGGCCGTTTCACTCACACACACGGCCTCACTCACACACGGTGCCTCACCCACACACGCGGGGCTGGGAAGCACGTACTCCGACACCATCGCCACCACACCACTCACACACGGGGTCGCTTCCACACACGGGGACGCACTCACACCTTGCACCACACACACAGGGACAACCACACTGGGGATTTGTGTCCCCACGAGGGTCTCCGGGGCCTCTATACCCCCCAAGCTCTCCGTGCACCCGTCCACAGCACTCGTCCCCTCAACCTCGCAAAACACGACCGGACTCACCTGGTCGTGACTCACCTCAAGGGGGCATACTCCCTCCCCTCGTTCCTGGAGGAGGCCATCCAGGTGCTCGCACCGGGTCCCTGCACGCTCCGCGAGCTCACCCCTATTATCCTCCACTACCTCCGTGTGTGTGTGCGCGTCACTTACCCCGTCTTCCTCGTGTAGTCTTTCCTCTATTTTTTCTATCTCCCGTGTCTCTGCCAACTCTTCCCCCTTTACCTCCCTTGTCTCAACTATTATTTCCTTTGTCACGGCCTTCATGCCCGCCTGCAGGCATCGGCCCATGTTCTGCGTCTCACCCCGGAACTTTTTCATCTCTTCCCTCATTTGCTGTGTATTCGCATCCATCGTCGTTTTCACTTCATTCATTTGCTTGTTCATGTCTTTCATTTCGTTTGTATTTGCATCCATTTTTTCGATCATTTTCGCATTCATCTTTTCGTTCATTGCCGCCAGCATGGCGCATAGCTGGGCCATGTTGGATGCACTCAGCTGAGCCGTTTCGGCAAGGGTTGGGGAAGGGTTTTGGTGGAGAGGGGGGGGGAGGTGTCATACACCGCGGCCGCTGCCGCACCTTTTTCGGGCTCTGGGCTCAGTTGGGGGAGTTCATGTTCCTGCACAATCAACATTTCCTGCACGGGGATTTCATCCTGAGCCATGGACTCTACATTATTACACATATACATTTCTAATACCCCCGGCTCCCGCTCGCCTTGAGACGCCATCTTGCTTCTCGTGAAGGGTTAATTTAACTCGCTCGTAATTTGGAGGGAATCGGGGGTCGCTTCTCTCACCCCTGGACCGATTCCCGTGAATTTAGCCGGAGACAGGAGAGCCCGTTTTCCTGTTCTCCGATACCAGTGCCGCGAGGAGGGCGATGAATTTGTATCCCACTCCTGACACCAGTGTTGCGGTATTCGCGCCCGCCGGCGTGCTGACGGCCACGTAACTCGAATCGCGACACGTCGCCCACCGGACGGACAATCCAGTCGTGACCCTCTCGGACTAACGCCGGGAACCAGTCACGGGTGGACCTTTCGGTCTCACCGCGATCGAGCCAATCAGCCCCCGCGTGGGATAGGGTTGCTCGCCAAATTCGACCTACCTAAGTACCCACGCGGAGGGTAGACCGGGCGATCGCACCTCGCCGCAGGTCGACTTCGGACACGGGCCACTTAAGCGACCCGTTCCGTACTATCAGAATAACCGAGCGGTGTTATCGTCGACCTCGACGGTTCGATTAATTATCGGGCGTATTCAGCCCACTACCAACCCTTTACGTGAAGCAAGATGAGGATTCAATGGGAGAAAAAGACGAAGCGAAGCGGGAGAACAGTTCAATAATAAAGCACATTTATTCGCGGCACACGGGAAGCACACATATTCAATTCCACCAAAAGCACACAAAAAAAGAAAACACAATTCCATTTACACAAAAAGCAAATATAAAAGCGAAGACAATGCAGAGCTAATACCGACTACCGAGCACACGGCAACACTTATACAATTCTACTTCACAGACAGCGCCGACAACACATACCCAAAACCAAGGAAAGAATACCCTCAAGGATGAGGCGGGCCTGAGGCCGAGACCGGGTCGCGCCTACCCGTCTGGTGATGAGACGCGGAGCGGCGATGGCGCCTCACTCCGCGGGCCTCGCGGACAGTGCCTGGCAGGGGGTGGGAAAGGAGCCCCCTTGGTCGCACTATCTCAGCGCGGGGGGAAACAGGAGGGGGTTGCTGATGCTCGGGGTATAGAGGATCTTTATTATCCCTGGTGTGCGTCTCCACCTCGGCCAGGTCGCGCTGCCGGCCTCCCTCGGGCGTGCAGCTCCCGGCACCGACGCGAGCACCCCCTCGTCTGCCTTCGCCGCTGCCGCCTCTCCGCCTCTGGACTCTCCGACTCTGGACTCTTCTTTGGACTCTCCTCGTTGGACTCTCTTCAGCTTCTCCAGCTACTGCAGGCTTCGGGCTCCAGACTTCCACTCGGCTCTGACTGACGAACACGGTCCTTTTATCCCCCCGTAGCTTCGCCTTTGACCCCCTCCCTTTGACCTTTCACCTCGCTCCCCATTGGCCCGAGAAAAAGTGGGCGTGAAGGCTTTTTGATCCACAAATTTGCATATATCGATCGTTCTGGAGGCGGGGCCAAATCGCCCCTCGCTCACCGATTGGACGGCAAAAAGTGGGCGTGTGTCGTTTTTGATCCGTTTTTGAAGCACAAAATCCGTGATTTTGTACACGCTGTTCAACGTGCGCCCTGCACGAGTCCAACACCGGTACCCACAGCGGGGCAAGAACGGTGGCGATGCTACGGTTGCGAGGTGTGACGTGAAGGTCGTGGCGGTTGTGGTGAAGCGGCGTTGTGGTTGGTGGTTGATGTGGTTGTGATCATGGCGGTTGGTCCAAAATAAAGATAGTAAAAGAAAAACGGCTATCCTGAAGAGTCGCAGCACGCATAAATGACATGTATTCCCACTAGACAACGGGTTTGGGCCTAACTACACATGTACTTACCGAGATACCTCACCTAAGGGACCTGAATGGTGGTTTGCGAATTTGGTAACCACAACAATATTTTAATTCCCAACCCGGTGCCGCAAACTTTGATTTCTAAGCATCTTTTGGTTAATGGCCCCATTGACTATCTTCCTCAAACACTCAAGTACCATGATAGCATTGTTTCCATGGAAACCACTATATAGGTGAGCGGTGCCGAGCACTGGCATAGTGAGGGGGGGAAGGGGGCGAAAGGGGTGGTCGCCCTGAGAGGTGATTTTGGGGGGGGGTGGCAAATTTGTTATTTTGCATCTGTTTTTTTTTTTGTATACCTTGTCGAGGCTCGTGTGAGAGCTAACACACAACGCACATCAAGGGAGCATGAGACAAGAGGGGCGGGAGTGGGGGGGGGGACAAAATAGTGGGGAACAGACACACAAGGAGATCTGTGGAAGGGAGAGGGATGGGACGGGGAACATGGGGAATAGAAGATGGACATTACAGGGACTTTCAGGAAGGAAACCAGGGAATTTGAAGGAAGTGGGCTTGGGTGGATTATCGGCGGTAGAAAAGATCGAGGATTTGGATGGGGGATGATAAGAGGTGGTGGTGAACAGCTGTTTTGAAAGCCTGGAGGGAAGAATGGGAAAGAATAGAGTGAGGGAGTTTATTCCAAAGGTGGGAAAAAAGAGGAATGAAAGAGTGAAGGTGAGCAGTGATTCGTGATTTTGGTCGTTTTACCAGAAGGGGGTTGTTGGCTGACCTTGAGCGCCCTGAGGAAATGTGGTGGGGACAAATCGCAGAGAGAGCAGGGGGGGCAAGGCTGGAGAGGAGACGGTAGAAGACAGAAAGACCACCGACCATCCTGCGGTGATTGAGTGAGAGGCCCAAAGACTCAGCCTCATTGCGGGAGATGCCGATGATCCGAAATGCCCTGGTTTCTACAGCGTGAACCGAGAACGGTGGGAGGCAGGAGCACCAGCCCAGAGGGGAGAGTAGTACTCCATCAGGCTACGGACAAAAGCTTTGTAAGTGGTCAGGAGCTCAGGAGGGTCGAAGAAAGACTTTTCACGACGGAGGATTCCCAGTCGGCGACTGACTTTGGAGGCGAGGTTTGCAATGGGGCTTTCCCAGGAAAGGTCATGGCAGATAGTGAGACCCAGAAGCTTGAAAGAGAGGACTTCTTCCAGAGGATTGTTGAGAAAGTGGATGGGTGGGTTTTCTAAACGGTCCTTTTGAAGAGACAAAGTGAGAGTGTGAGATTTGTCCGGATTGAAAGACATGTTCCACGTGTTGGACCAGTTTGTGATTTTTGTGATTATCGACACTTCGTAACATTTTGCCGCGGCACATCAAAGTGCAAGCACCATGCATTGAGAATTAATTTTCTTTATTTTCTTTGAAATCTTGTCAGATAAAACACTGTCATCTATTTATTTCGCAAGCAGAAATGGCAGAATTCCCCCTTTGAAGGCCAAGGGGTGACGTGGTAATGCGTCATGGCGTTTCACGAAGGGGAGAAGCCACATGACCTCAGGGTTTTGCTGCTGATCGCCATCTTCGCAAAATATTGAGAAGTCGTATTTGTAAAAGTACCCTTCCCCCCATTTTTGGGATTCTCTCGTGATCGATAAGTTATCATCGCGGAGCTCTTGTTACCTCGGCCACCGAAGGTGAAGGACGTTATGTTTTCACCCCTTTGTCTGTCTGTCTGTCTGTCTGTTTGTGTACAGGATATCTCAAAAAGTTGTGGACGGATCTGGATGAAATTTTGTGGACCGGTTCGGTGTGTGACAAGGACGAACTGATGAGATTTTTGTGAAGATCCAGATCCGGTTCCGACTACTAGAAATTTTTGAAAGTGATTGTTCACCATTGAGAGATAGTGCCAAAACGATATAGTGCTGTATAGCACGATATTTCAAAAATGTATTGGGCTCAATATGTTCTCGTGGATCAGGCATTACGTGGTGAAGGTATGCGCTCTACCGAGTGCCCTTCCAGTTCTCTCTGCTTCCCTCTTTGCAGGGTTCGCATGCTGAACTTGCTTCTGCAGTTGTTTTTCTTCTCTTTTTGTTTTTTCCTTCTGCTGACCCGAAGGCGAGGAAGTGACATTGTATTTATGCGTTTGGAATACTTCTGGCATCTTGTTGAATAAGTTGGGACAATTTTTATACAATTTATCAAAAGATTCATTTTTTTTTGCTAAAATCCATAATTTTCGCTTTCCAATATTGTTTTCAAGGAATGTTAATGGCAGATCTGGAAAAGTTACGGTCATAACAATTTCGTGTTTGCTTTCTTATTTACAGTTAAACAAACAAATTTGCAGTAAACAGTGAAACAAAGTTTAACTGTTTCCTTGCGAATTTACTATACCGGATTTGATTTGTAATAACGTTATTTGATTAGGCTTTGTGTTTAATTCAGCATGTGAGTTACGAGGGGGCGGAAATTTGACATCTGACCCCCGAGCATCATTTTTTCCTTGACACGCCACTGTGGCCGAGCACTCCGTTCCGTTGGAGTGCTTGCTTAAGCGCTTCGAATCGAGCAAGCCGCTTGGCAAGCGGTGAGAAAGCCGCTTGCAAACGGAACACACCCTTGGTGATCCGTTGCACTCACAATACCAGATCAGAAACGTGAGTAAATTGGTTGCGATCGAATACGTACATTTCAGAAGAAAGTTTGCCTGCTACATTTGGCCTCTCCTGGTGGGACAAACACCAGAGAAATGTGGAGCCTGTCCGTTAGTGGGCACTGTTCTCTTGTTGTGCGGCTTGTTGCGGGCAATGACACACAGCATCGACCTGCAAACGGAGAATCATTGGTGACAAAAGATGTGGTGATGGCAGAAAGGGTTCAAACATATATTTTGTGATTTCAATGAACAGTCGGTGGTTGCTCAAGGTCACT
Organism: Eptatretus burgeri; assembly: GCF_056783735.1. NCBI lineage: Eukaryota > Metazoa > Chordata > Myxini > Myxiniformes > Myxinidae > Eptatretus > Eptatretus burgeri. Next base: position 28,012,711 of record NC_140964.1, read on the forward strand.
TGCCCCAGAACTCAGAAAGGTTTCCGGATCGAATTGCGAACCTACAATAAACTAAAGCAGGTTCTTTTGCCAAGAATCATTTTGACATGAGCACGGAATTTTTAAAACGAGCAGTCCTATTGGCTGGAACCGGTAATAAATATTGACTCACTTTGAATGAAATGTTTACACAATCGATCGTTTTATTGGTCAAAAATCCACGTAACTCCGCAAAGCGATGCGGATGTTTCCATCTTATCTTGAAACGAAATACATGTTACAGAGCTTGGCGAGCTCAGTCGGTAGAGCATGGGACTCTTAATCCCAGGGTCGTGGGTTCGAGTCCCACGTTGGGTGTTGATTTATTTTTTGTTTGTTCTTCCAACAACTTTGGCATTTTACCTTTCTTTTGAAACAAGGATTTTACCTTTCTCCCTCGACATCAGCTGACCGTGTTTCATGTTGTTCGCATGGCCCGTGATTCATCAGTTTCCTCCCACGAATGACGAGTGTGCACATCCCACGGTGCAATCGCTCAACTTAAGAATATAATAAACTTTCCAACCTTTGTTGGAATGAAACTTCAAAGAACCAAAGTATCTGTAAACACATTCTGCGTTGCTGTTCACTTTTTCCGGAAAGTGCTTGCGGTTGGGTACTGAACTTGAATGTGGTGCCGGGTTCGGTGGCGAGGACGAGGATAGATGGAGCAGTCGGGCCGTCTCCCACAGAACACCGCAAATGAAAGGTCGTAACCTTCGGGTAACTCCGAAGGTCACGAATTCCTTCGTGCACCGTGGAGGCCAATATTTTGATGGTGTGGGGTAGGGTGAATTGTCTCATTCCAATTTACCTAAGTACCCACGCGTTCTAACTGCCGGGGAAGCCACACCCTTGGCCGACTTTGTCCAAACCGAGTCGCTGTTTCCGACTCAGATCTGGCGTAACCGAGCGGGATTACCAAAGCCTGCCGAACCAAATTAACAATTTACGGCACAAACGGCCTCACTATTTATCAAGCTCGCACCATGCTAGGTCAATGGTAAAAACGACAGGTCACGAGCTGGTTCATTTAACAGGGGCTTATTTGCAATAATCGGGAAGGGAGACACAGAGCAGACTTAATCTCGAATAAAGATGCAAGCAAATGTACAAGGGAATCACTAAAACAGTTCTACTTACAGACTGGCCATAGACAGACACACACACCCAAAAATAAATGGACCTCGTGGGTCTTTATTCGACCCTTCAGCCGGGGAGGATAGTTCAGCTGGGGGTCTGAATCTGGCCAGGTACCTGGCCACCTTGTGCGGTTTCACCGACTCCAACCCACGACGGTGGGACTCGAACCCAGGACCCGGAATCCAACGAGCCCCCGATCCTGGCTGCCATGAACGATGAAACGAGCACCACAGTCCTGGCCGCCATGAATGACGAAACGAGCACCAGTCTTGGCTGCCATGAACAACGATACGAGCACCACGGTCTTGGCCGCCACAAACGACGAAACGAGCACCACGGTCCTGGCTGCCACAACCAACACCATCACGAGAAACCCCGGAAAAAGACCGCAGACCAAAAAGCAAAGAGCGATGACTGCAGACCAACGAGCAAAAAGGCGACCCGACCCCCGACACAACCACCTTTCTTATCCTTCCCCCTCCCCACGCGGGTGGAGGGATCCGCTCTGAGGTAACTCGCCTCCGGATTGGTCGGGGGGGGGCAGGGGGCGTCTGGCGATCAGTGTCCTCCCCTCATTGGACGAGGCAAACATCCCCACTGGCTGGGGGCGGGGCTGGTTCTGAGGTGATGTCACCCCCGATTAGACGAGGGGGACGTCCGTCTGGCTGGGGCGGAGTCGGCCCTGAGGCGAGGGGGCTCCGCCCGGGTCCGAAGCCTTGAACATGTGAGTGATGGCGCCGTTATGTGGACTGAAAGCTGGGCTGGTGAAGCGCCCGTTCGTCCGCAGAGTGGGAGGAGGAGTGAAGTGAGGGTTCTGTTGGCATTGTGCTATTTCAAGATGGAAGAAACCTGACTATAAAAGAAACCCGCAGCGCACATATGAAATTCCCATGAGACATAAGGGAGGAATTCTAACTCTCCACATACACTTAACGAAATAAGTGAACTGCGTGGACTCTGGCTGTTGTGTGCAAATGGCTCCCAGATTCGTAATACTACATCATACAGGTCCTGGCTGGATCAGTCGATAGAGCATGGGATGCTTCATCCCATGGTCATGGTTTTGAGCCCCACGTTGGGTGTTTTTTTTTTTGCGGTTTGTTTTTTTCAACATCTTTGGCATTTTACCTTTCTTTCGTGACAAGGATTTTACCTTTCTCCCTCGACATCAGCTGACCATGTTTCATGTTGTTCGCATGGCCCGTGATTCATCAGTTTCCTCCCACGAACGATGTGTGTGCACATCCCACGGTGCAATCGCTGGACTTCAGAATATAATAAACTTTCCAACCTTTGTCGGAATGAAACTTCAAGGAAACAAAGTATCTGTAAACACATTCCGCGTTGCTGTTCACTTTTTTCCGGAAAATGCTTGCGGGTGGGTACTGAACTTGAATGTGGTGCCGGGTTCGGTGGCGAGGACAACCGATAGATGGAGCAGTCGGGCCGTCTCCCACCGAACACCGCAATTGAAAGGTCGTAACCTTCGGATAACTCCGAAGGTCACGGGTCCCTTCGTGCACCGTGGACACCAATATTTTGATGGCGTGGGGTTGGGTGAATTTACTCATTCCAATTTATCTAAGTATCCACGCCGTCGAACTACCGGGGAAGCCACACCCTCGGCCGACTTTGTTCGAACCGAGTCGCTGTTTCCGACTCAGATCCGGCGAACCGAGCTGGGATTACCAAAGCCTGCCGGATCAAATGAACAATTTACGGCATAAGCGGCTCACTATTTCTCAACCCTCACCGTGCTGTGTCAATGGTATAAACGACAGGCAACGAGCTGGTTCATGAAACGGGGGTTTATTTACAATAATCGGGAAGGGAGACACAGAGCAGACTTAATCTCGAATAAAGATGCAGGCAAATGTACAAGGGAATCATTGAAACAGTTCCACTTGCAGACTGGCTGCAGCCAGACACACACACCCAAAAATAAATGGACCTGGTGGGTCTTTATTCGGCCCTTCAGCGGAGGAGGATAGTTCAGATGGGGGTCAGAATCTGGCCAGGAACTTGGCCACCTTGTGTTGGTTTCGCCGACACCAACCCACCACGGTGGGACTCGAACCCACGACTCGGAATCCAACGAGCCCCCGATCCTTGCTGCCACGGACAACGAAACGAGCATCACGGTCTTGGCCACCACGAACGACGAAACGAGTCCCCAATCCTGGCTGCCACGACCAACACCACCATGAAGAACCCCGGAAAAAGACCGCAGACCAAAGAGCGACGACTGCAGACGAACGAGCAAAAAGGCAACACGACCCCCGACACGACCACCTTTCCTATCCTTCCCCCTCCCCATGCGGGTGGAGGAATCCGCTCTACGGTAACTCGCCTCCGGATTGGTCGGGGGGGGGGGAGCTTCGGGCGATCGGTGTCCTCCCCTCATTGGACGAGGCGAACATCCCAACTGGCTGGGGCGGGGCTGGTTCCGAGGTGATCTCACCCCCCCCCACCCCGATTGGACGAGGGGGACGTCCGTCTGGCTGGGGTGGAGTCGGTCCTGAGGCCAGGTGGCTCCGCCCAGGTCCGTAGCCTTGAACACGTGAGTGATGGCGCCGTGGTGTGGACTGAAAGATGGGCGAGTGAAGCGCCCGTTCGCCCGCAGAGTGAGAGGAGGAGTGAAGCGAGGGTTCTGTTGGCGTTGTGCTATTTCAAGATGGAAGAAACCTGACTATAAAAGAAACCCACAGCGCACATATTAAATTCCCATTCGACATAAGGGAGGACTTCTCACTATCCACATATACTTCACGAAATAACTGAACTGCGGGGCCTCTGGCTGTTGTGTGCAAATGGCTGCCAGATTCGTAACAATGCATCATACAGGTCCCAGCTCGCTCAGTCAGTGGAACATGGGAGTTTTAATCCCAGGGTTGTGGGTTTGAACCCCATGTTGGGCATCGGTGGTTTTTTTGGTTTGTTTTTCCAACAATATTGGCATTTTACATTTCTTTCGTTACGAGGATATTACCTTTCTCCCTCGACATCAGCTGACCGTGTTCCATGTTGTGAGCATGGCCCGTGATTCATCAGTTTCCTCCCAAGAACGACGAAACGAGCACCACGGTCCTGGCCGCCACGAACGACGAAACCACGGTCTTGGCTGCCATGACAAACACCACCACCAGGAACCCCGGAAAAAGACTGCAGACCAACGAGCAAAAAGGCGACCCGACTCCCGACACAACCACCTTTCTTGTCCTTCTCCCTCCCCATGCAGGTGGAGGGATCTCCTCTGAGGTAACTGGCCACCGGATTGGTCGCGGAGGGGGGCATCGGGCGATCGGTGTCCTCCCTTCATTGGACGAGGCGAACATCCCCACTGGTTGGGGCGGGGCTGGTTCTGAGGTGACCTCACCCCCGATTGGACGAGGCGAACATCCCCACTGGTTGGGGCGGGGCTGGTTCTGAGGTGACCTCACCCCCGATTGGACGAGGCGAACATCCCCACTGGTTGGGGCGGGGCCGGTTCTGAGGTGACCTCACCCCCGATTGGACGAGGCGAACATCCCCACTGGTTGGGGCCGGGCCGGTTCTGAGGTGACCTCACCCCCGATTGGACGAGGCGAACATCCCCACTGGTTGGGGCCGGGCCGGTTCTGAGGTGACCTCACCCCCGATTGGACGAGGGGGACGTCCGTCTGACTGGCGCGGAGTCGGTCCTGAGGGAAGGGGCCTCCGCCCACGTCCGTAGCCTTGAACACGTGAGTTATGGCGCCGTGGTGTGGACTGAAAGCTGGGCGGGTGAAGCGCCCGTTCGCCCGCAGAGTGGGAGGAGGAGTGAAGCGAGGGTTCTGTTGGCGTTGTGCTATTTCAAGATGGAAGAAACCTGAATATAACAGAAACCCGCAGCGAACGCATGAAATTCCCATGAGACATCAGGGAGGAATTCGAATGATCCACACACACTGATCGAAATAAATGAACTGTGGCGACTCTGTCTGTTGTGTACAAATGGCTGCCAGAATCGTAATAATACATCCTGCAGGGCCCGGCTAGCTCAGTCGGTAGAGCATGGGACTCTTAATCCCAGGGTCGTGGGTTCGAGCCCCACGTTGGGCGTTGGTTTTTCTTTTTTTGGTTTGATCTCCAACATCTTTGGCATTTTCCCTTTCTCCCTCGACATCAGCTGACCGTGTTTCATGTTGTTCGCATGGCCCGTGATTCATCAGTTTCCTCCCACGAACGATGTGTGTGCACATCCCACGATTTCAGAATATAATAAACTTTCCAACCTTTGTCGGAATGAAGCTTCAAGGAAACGAAGGATCTGTAAACACATTCCGCGCTGCTGTTCACTTTTGCCGGAAAGTGCTTGCGGGTGGGAACTGAACTTGAAACCGCGCGTCCTGTGATCGGTTCTGCATCGATGTGTGGACTCGTGTTGGTGAATCGTACTGGATCTTTGTGTGGACTTGTACTGGTGAATGGTGAATCGTACTGGATCTTTGTGTGGACTTGTACTGGTGAATGGTGAATCATACTGAATCTTTGCGTGGACTCGTGCTGGTCAATGGTGAATCGTACTGAATCTATGTGTGGACTCGTGCTGGTCAGTGGTGACCTGCACTGAATCTTTGCGTGGACTTGTACTGGTGAGTGGTGACCTGCATTGGATCTTTGCATGGACTGGTACTGGTGAGTGGTGATCCATGCTGGATCTATGTGTCAAATAGTGCTGGTGAGTGGTGATCCGTACATAGGTCTATGCGTGGACTAGTACTGGTTATTCATGCTGATTCCGTGCATTGAATATTTCCTCCAGGTGATCTGTACTGAATCAGTGTGTGGACTGGTGCTTGTGATCCGTTTGTGGTCATTACTAATTACCAGCACTGATCTGTGCAAGGCTAGTACTTACGATGATCTGTGCACGGACAAGTGATGGGGATCCTTACTGGATCCGTGCCCACTCCTGATCACCCATACCGAATCCATGCGTGGATCAGTATCCATGTGTGGACCAATATCCTAAACCTGCGATGAGCAGCATCTGATAAAATCAGTTGTAATTATTAACCATTTCTGTTTATAACAATCACCAAAATGAAAGAACACTCATTGTACTTGTATAATTCCAAACCACACTGAAGACGTTATAATTGGTCCAAGATGATTTGGTTCAAGACCTTGTGATGTGGATGGAGTAAACGTGATTGTCACAGAATTGACATTTAACTCCCAAATTGACATGGAACAGTTATTGGGCCTTGATGGAGGTTACAAACATAGTTCTACCTCTCAATCTAACCCCAATACTGGCCTTAAGTGGCCCCCCAAGGCCAGCAGACGAGCATGTATTTAGCCTTACTCCGGCGCACCTCCTCCAACACGTACTCCGGCCAGAATTCTGACCTGGGCTCCAAGAAACTGAGAACGGTACTCCTGCCCACCCACTAGTTCTTATAATTAACCCTTTGTATCAAGAACCAGGGTCAATCAGAGGCAGTGCCAGGAGAGACATTTGTCCTGGGCCTCAAGCTCAAAGGCAGGCTCAAATTGAGACAATTGTTGATTTTTTTCGCATTTGTTAAGTTTCAGGTGAACGCACCTTCAACACATTTTGAGATTTCCATCCGAGGTGGAACCGTGCATGAAATACCTGGTGTTCACACCAATCAGGACAATATTGAAGGAAGACTCAGCAGTAACAACTGGTAAGTAGTAAATCATCGAGCTAGAACATGGTAAATGTGCAGTTTAGTGGTATTTTGATGCAACACTTCTCACTAATTATTGTAGTAACCAGAACTGCACTCGGTAGAGTGTATATCCCTGCCAGACTGAACAGTTTATGTTTTGGATCCCACTGATAGGCCAGATTTGCATCCAAACCGAAACCAAAATCTAATCGGCTTGTTCTTGTCAAATACATTTTAAATATCATGCTTGTCCAAAACCATCCAAAACTTTTTGAAAATGCGTTTCCATCCAAAACTTTTTGAAATAACATGTTCGTCCAAAACCATGCAAAACTTTTTGAAATATTATGTTCGTCCAAAACCGTCCAAAACTTTTTGAAAATATGTTCCCATCCAAAACTCTTCTTAAATATCATGCTCGTCCAAAACTTTTTGAAAATACGTTCCCATCCAAAAGTTTTTAAAATAACATGTTCGTCCAAAACCATGCAAAACTTTTTGAAATATCATGTTCGTCCAAAACTTTTTGAAATATCATGTTCGTCCAAAATTTTTGAAAATATGTTCCCATCCAAAACTCTTCTTAAATATCATGCTCATCCAAAACCATGCAAAACATTTTTAAATATCATGTTCGTCCAAAACTTTTAAATATCATGTTCGTCCAAAACCATCCAAAACTTTTAGGAAAATACATTCCCATTCAAAACTTTTTTAACTATCATGTTCATCCAAAACCGTCCACTCTTTGAAAATACTTCCCCATCCAGAGCTCTTTTTAAATATCATGCTGATCCAAAACCATGCAAAACTTTTTGAAAATACGTTTCCATCCAAAACATTTTTGAGTTATCATGCTTGACCAAAACCGTCCTAAACTTTTTGAAAATACGTTCCCTTTTTAAAATATCATGTTCGTCCAAAACCTTTCAAAACTTTTTGAGAATGCTTTACCATCCGAAACTTTTTTTAAATATCATGCTCGTCCAACACCATGCACAATGTTTTGAAAATACGTTCCCGTCCAAAACTTTTTTTTAAATATCATGCTCGTCCAACACCGTGTAAAACTTTTTGAAAATACGTTCCCGTCCAAAACTTTTTTTGTTATCATGCTCGTCCAAAACTTTTTAAAATATCATGCTAATCAAAAACCACCTCAAACAGTCCAAAACTTTTTAAAATATCATGCTAATCCAAAACCATCCAAATCTTTTTGAAAATATTATGATGGTTTTGGAAATGTACCCCACAGGAGAGCATTCATGTCCACCTAGGATTCCCAAGAATGAGTTATTTTATGAGTTAATGTTGGAGGTAGATCTTTGCCCCTTGTCTAAGGGTTTGAGGTAAAAATGTGTTCTTAGTTTGTGCATCCCCAGTGTGATGTCTTCCCCCTTTCCCCTTCTGCTACTTTCAATCTTTCTACTCAACCCTCCCCACCCCCACCGCACCCCTTCTGCTCTCCTCAATCCACCAATAATCCGCTTCACCAAACCTCAATTCAATAACCCCTTTTTCATCACCTTGGTCTTGCTCTCAATCCCACAGGTTTATTCTCGTCCTATTGTGCGTCTTATCTTCCTCACCACTCAAATTCACTCATTTTATTAGTCCTAATTAAGCGTCCATTCATTCAACATTCCCTCTTTTATTAGTCACCATCTATTCATTCATTGCTCACCGTTTGAGGCGATTAATTATATTCGTGCCGATTGAATTATACTCCTCCATTCTTCCTTCCCTGCACTTCCACATTTGTCAAGCGGGACTACGCTTCTCAAATACAAAATAAAGTACAGGCTGTTCCAAAAGACCTGGACAACTTTGGTTGTTAATATATTTAGAACCACAAATGATACGATACCCATTGCTTTATATGATACATAAACTCATAAAGTTTTGTGCACACCATCAATAAATTTCAATGTGAGCTCCGTTTGTCATGCGCAGGACATCAAGGTGGTACACGAGTTCTTGCCATGTTCGGCTCAGCATGTTTGCGTCCACCAGTGGGCATGCAGTTGTGATCCGAGAATGAAGATCCTGCAGGTTTGCCGCCTTAGTGTTGTAGTCAACATCTTTGACAAACCCTCACCGAAAAAATAAATGGGGGTTATGTCTGGTGATCATGGGGGCCAGGTGGTTGGCCCATTTTGGTCAATCCAGCGACCTGGAAATTTTTCATTCAGGACGGCTCGAGCGAGTAAGGCCCAGTGATGGGGAGCACCGTCCTTTTTAAAAATGATACTGGGTTGCAGGTCTTCAATCTGTGGGAAGGCAAATCTTTCTAACATGTTTATGTAAATTGTTGAGGTCACTATATCCGTTGCAAAGAAAAACAGACCCACCAAGCAGTCATGGAGAAGGCCATACCACATATTGACCTTTGGACTGTCACATGTGTTCAATGCACGTGCGGGTTTTCAGAGCCCCCAGATCCTCACATTGTGCCGGTTGACCTTCCCCGATACATGAAAGCAAGCTTCATCTGTGAACATGACCTTTTTCAGGTCCTCTTCGTCATCCTCTATGTGACTGAGCATTTCCAAGGCAAACACCTTGCGTTTGGGTCTGTCATTTGGTTTGAGTTCCTGCAGAATCTGCACCTTATAGGCATAAAGCTTCAGTCTTTTATGCAAAATCCTGTGTATGGTGGTGGTTGGTAGTCCCAGTTCTCTGGATCTGCGTCAAATTGATTTTCTGGGACTTTGTTGAAATGATTCACGTACTCGTTCAACGTCTGCTGCACTTGTGCTCGGTCGACCGGTACTTTTATGTTTTTGACAACTTCCAGTCTCCTTAAACTTCTTGTACCACTCTCTGATACTAGTCTGTCTATGCCTTTATTTCCCTTTGGAATTCGACATTTTAAGATCCTTCTGGACCCCTATTGACCCTTTGAAACACTTAGACCCTTTAGATCTTTACACCCCTTGGACACCTTCGACCTTTAGACATGTAGACCCGTTAGACACACACTAAACAAACATCTCTAGTCTTCTTGCAATACAGACTCTCCTTTTTCATCAAGTAATGCACAATCTTCACCCACACAGTGGCTAAGTACTCTGCTAGTTTGAACAGAATTTGCATATCGGGTCACTGAATTGGTTCACCAATCAAAACCGACAATAATTTTGATTTTGAGGTCAAAACCTTAAAGGGTCAAATGTCAAGGTCATATCAAATCACCTCTTTTCATCCTATTAACATGAAATTTGAACAGGATTTGTATATTGGGTCACATACCTGGTTCACCGTGGAGAAGGTTGTCACGGGGTCCGCAAGGCTAACCCCCACTTTAGCAGGGAAAATAGCCTTTAAATGCTTGTTGTTGTTGTTGTTGTTGTATACCTGCTTCACCAAACATTACAATAATCGATTTAACCTTTTTGACAAAAGTCAAATTATGAGGGGTGCGTGATGGGACAAAAGTCAAAAAAACTTTGACAAAAGTATTTGAGCAGTGCAGTCGCTTTAGCCCGTCCACGATGTTGTCAACATGGGACACGAACCGAATGGAGAGTTACCCAGGCAGAGACACTATTCAAGATGAGGGTCTTTGAGGTGTGAGTGGGATTTGTTATTGGCATACTCCCTTCCAGTGGTTATCATTCATCAAGTTGGTCTGAATGGAGAAACGCCAGAGGCCATTAACACATAATTAGGGGCAGATATAAGAGAACACCATGTGATCAATCGATTTAGGGGGGTTTAGGATTAGCTCCACAGTCAGGAGGACTGATGATATCTGCTGTCTGGATATGGACCATGGTCTGCCTTTTGAAGACCCTCTAAACCTTAGAGGGCTTTGCGTGTTCAGACTGTGTTTGAATCTCGGTCCAGCTCTAAAGTGTCATCTTGGTGTTTCGCATGTCGGGCGAGGCAGCAATGTGTATGTCATCTCTCAGATGGCCGATGTTTAGCCGGAGGACCCATCTGGGTGAAACCAATATGGCAACCAATGTAAGTCACTTGTGCTGCCAAGCAGAGGTGCATCATAACGTTTCTTGGGAAGTAGTATATTAAAACAATTGAAACGAACAATTTGAAGATGCATTTCTTTCATTCAGTTTTATGTTTAAATGGAGCAGTGATCAACAATGGTTGTGAATTGAGAAGCAATCTTGAGTATTCCCATATGCAAACAACTCATGCAAACGTGATCCGTTTCAGGCTGACCAGATGTCCCATATTTTACGGGATCGTCCCGTTTTTCAACCACATGTCCTGAGTCCCATTTCACACCTTCCCGGGATGCCATTTGTCCTGTTTTCTTCAGTACTACGAACAATATTTGGAAAAGCAAAGGCGGCACGCAGTGCGGGCGAGTACGCCTCCATCATGGCAACAGTATCCCGTCAATAAGGCTAAGCATCAGTCAAAAACCCTGCAATGGCATAACGGGACCCATTGCATGGTGGTGATGTAATCTTCACGAAAAATGTTCAATTATTTAAAAAAAAATTATTTGCAAATGACATTCAGTGTCGGTGGAAAGAGCGATCCTGGAATACATTCGTCAAAACTGGACGAACAATAATTTTGTACTTTTTAGCAATTTACATTTCATTTTTATTTTATAACATTTATTCGTACAAATCTTGGCGATATAAAAACATATTCAAAATCCTAAAATTCAAAGGATATGAAGATACAAAATTACAGGACATCGTTTTGTTTTACCTTTTTTTGCGATCTCCTTTTAATATAATCCACCCCTCACTTCGACATTGAAACATATATAAAAACTAGAAGGGCACTCGGTAGAAGGCATACCTCCGCCACATAATGCCTGATCCAATAGAACATATCGGTCCCAAGAAGATAATATTCTATTGCATAAATACACCTCATTCCACTGCTCAAAGCCTGGGACCTTCATTTCCACTATATTTTAGATAGATGAATAGAATACAGTCCTATACTTGGGCTGTTACACGTCGTTTTTGGCCTCAACTCTCAATGGTGAAGAATCAATTTAAAAATTCTCATGTCCGGATTCAGATCTTCACCAAAATTGAATCTATTCATACTTGTCACACACCCAACCTGTCCAACAAATTTCATCTGAATCCGTCCACAACCTTTTGAGATATCCTGCACATAAACAGACAGACTGGGTGAAAACATAACCTCTGTCCACCTTCGGTGAGCAGAGTTAATAAATACTTATGGACTTAGGCAAAAATTAAGGGGTAGGGATGTTGCAAAAATGAAGCAGCAGGGGTGGAGACAAAGTGAGAAAAATAAATTTTAGAAAGGGAGATGAGGAGAGAAAATAACAGAAAAAAGCAAAGTGGAATAGGTGGGGATTTGGTGGAAGAAAATAGAAACATATTTTGAGAGGATAAGGGTAAAGGGGCATCCATGGGGCATATTGGTGGTGGGCAAGGTTAAAAATTCTG
>NC_140964.1:28034942-28069942 GCF_056783735.1 Eptatretus burgeri
CACGGAGGGTAGACCGGGCGATCGCACCTCACCGCAGGTCGACTTCGGACACGGGCCACTTAAGCGACCCGTTCCGTACTATCGGGATAACCGAGCGGTGTTATTCGTCGACCTCGACGGTTCGATTAATTATCGGGCGTATTCAGCCCACTACCAACCCTTTACGTGAAGCAAGATGAGGATTCAATGAAAGAAATGACGAAGCGAAGCGGGGAACAGTTCAACACAAAGCACATTTATTCGCGATGAACGGAAAGCGCACATATACAATTCCACCAAAAGCACATAGAAAAGAAAAGAAACACAATGCAAATGCGACAATGCAGATCTAATACCGATTACGCGAGCACACGGCAACACTTATACAATTTTACTTCACAGACGGCGCCGACAACACACATTCCCAAAAACAAAAGAAAAGAGAACCCTCAAGGATGAGGCGGGCCTGAGGCCGAGGCCGGGTCGGGCCTACCCGTCTGGTGATGAGACGCGGAGCGGCGATGGTGCCTCAACTCCGCGGGCTTCGCGGGCAGTGTCTGGTAGGGGGTGGGAAAGGGGCCCCCTTGGTCGCACTATCTCAGCGCGGGGGGGAAACAGGAGGGGGTTGCTGATGCTCGGGGTATAGAGGATTTCTACTCTGCCTCGAGTCCCGCGACGAGCGTCTCCACCTCGGCCAGGTCGCGCCGTCGGCCTCCCTGGTGTGCAGCTCCCTGCACGACGCGAGCACCCCCTCGTCTGCCCTCGCCGCCTCTCCACAGCTCCGTCCCCTTTGCTCCGACTCCAACGCACACGACGACGACCAACTCCTTCTTGCTTCTTCTTCCCAACTCCACCGCCCGCGAAGTCTTAACTCTCTATTATCTTGACTGACGAACGCGGTCGCTTATATAAGCCCCGTGGCTTCACTCTCTCATCTTTGACCCCCTGCCTTCGACCTTTCACCTCGCTCCCCATTGGCCCGAGAAAAAGTGGGCGTGAATGCTTTTTGATCCATAAATTTGCATATAGCGATTGCCCTCCAACGCCCTGGAGGCGGGGCCAAATCGCCCCTCGCTCACCGATTGGACGGAACAAAAGTGGGCGTGTGTCGTTTTTGATCCGTTTTTGAAGTGGAAAATCCGTGGTTTTGTACACGCCGTTCGGCGCGCGCCCTGCACGAGTCCAACACCGGTACCCACAAGCGGCGCAAGAACGGTGGCGATGCGACGGTTGCGAGGTGTGACGTGAAGCGGCGCCGCGGTGGGTGGTTGATGTTGTGGTTGGTGGTGGTAACAATGGGGGTTGGTCCAAAATAAAGATAGTAAAAGAAAAACGGCTATCCTGAAGAGTCGCAGCACGCATAAATGACATGTATTCCCACTAGACAACGGGTTTGGGCCTAACTACACATATACTTACCGAGATACCTCACCTAAGGGACCTGAATGGTGGTTTGCGAATTTGGTAACCACAACACTACCCCCTCCCCTTTTTACAGACTCGTCCCGAGTCGTCAAATTTTCGTGTGCCATCATGTGTAGTTTTCCCCTAGTACATTTTACCTACGGATCCCTGAGTGCGACATTCATGGTATTCGTGTCCCCAAAATAAATAACCTGAGGGCTGCGTAACTATCTAAACAAACTCACTCACACGGACGACTTAAATAAAATTGCCGGCGCTAAGACAAACATGCCGGGGGCGCACTCATATTTACAGTACATCTTAACCTTAACTTACAAATTTTACACTAAACCATGGCCCAGGATCACTGAACTCTGCAAAAAGAAAGCAGTTCGCAGGGAGCCAGGCTGCTCGCATGCAGTCTCTGGCTCAAAACAATGCAGGTGACAGGGAACGTGGCTGGCTGCTCACACGCAGTCCAAGGCCTTCCCTTTTGAACTGAACGCAGTGAACCACAACGGTGCATGGGCTGCACAACGCAGTCTCCATGCCAGCTCAAGTGGCACACGCAATGAGCACAACGAATGGATGGATGGACACAAACACGGTGCACGGGCCGCCACTGCAGGCCCGTGTTGTAGCTGCCAACAGGGCAGTTCTCGCAGCTTGCAAACTGTTGCCTTGCGGATCCTGGCGCACATGGAAATGAACAGGGGGGGCAAAGCAAAATTGAACGGGGCTGGTGAACATGGGCAGTGGGCATGGCATGGCAAAGGCAGCAGGCAAACACAGCCCGCAGAAGAAGGCCGCTGCAGGCAAACACAGCCGGCAGATGAACTGGCCGGCACAGGCCTTGCAGAAAAAACAGCCAGCCGGCAGATGAAGTGGGCCGGCACCGACCTTGCAGCAAAACAACAGCTGCCGATGAAGTGGGCTGGCACCGGCCTTGAAGCAAAACACGGCCAGCCGATGGCACAGGCCTTGCAGCAAAACAACAGCTGCCGATGAAGTTGGCCGGCACAGGCCTTGAAGAAAAACAGCCAGCCGATGAAGCTGGCCAGCCTTTGCCGTTCAGTGGAGGTTGGTGGAGGGAGTGCGGTGGTGCTGGCCACTTGGAAGGCGGGCTCGGACCTACCTACCTGTCTCCCTCCCAACCTATCGCCTTTGCCTGTCACTGTACATACCCACTCCCTTAATTTGTGAAAAACCAATTTAGCCCCCACTTATTTTTTTTTTTTTTTTTATGTTTACTTCCCCTCTATAAATCGTCCCCTAACCCCCTTTATCGTCCTTGTTCGGCTAACCTATTCTGTCACCTCGCCTACTCCCAACCCCTACGTTCCCTTCCCGGAGGGGAATAAGGGAGAGCTAGCGTCCTGTGTCGAGGCCCAACGAAGCCTCAGAATGGCCTACCCAGACTTCAGCGATCTATAACCAAAGTGGGTCCAGCGGCCCACAACGACAGCGAGGGGATGGATGGTGCGGAGGGGTACATCTCCTAATCTACCCTATCCATTTAACCTGTTAAACTACCCCGGGGCTTTCAACAAGCGCCTCTCGCTTAAACTATTGGTTCTAACAACCCAGATTCCCGTCGCCTGTGTTGGTGTCCTCACAATTTCGGGCCTCGCCCCCCAATTTTCTCTCCGTGCCCTCACACGGTCTCCTGGCTGGGACACGTGGCTCCCTTTGGCAGGCACGACCCTCTGCCAAATCTCCCGCTATGGCACCCCCGGGCACTACACTGCCTCCGAGCCTAACCAGCTCCCTAACACCGGGGAGTGCCCCCCATGGCACTTCCCCTGAAACGCACACGTGGCAGGCCGGCCTCCCGGGCCCCTTTCCGAGGGTCACCCGTGCCCACAACACTGCCCACGCGGCTAATGGCGCCCCGGGCCCCCGCACCAAGCAGGCGCACCCGTGCCCACTACTCTATCCCGGCCCCCCATGGGCCCATGGCCTACCGCGGCCGACTAGCCTGGTGCCCGGGGTACCCACTCAGCGATACTCACCTTTCGCAGCCACGCTCCCAAGCCCGTCAACAGGGCTCCTGCACCCCTCCAAACGGGTTTCGAGCCTACACACCCACCAACAACAAAACGACCTCCATTTTTCAATTTGACTAACCCCCTAACTCACTTTATACTGACCCCGGGGTCCCTTGGGCGGGAGTCACTCCTCCCCCCAATCACTCATCGCACCATGCATTCCCCATTCACTCCACACACACAGACCCGCTGGCCTCACTCACTCATCATGTACTCACCTCTCAACTCTTCAACACACACACCGCTGAACTCTGCCATACTCCTAACTACATCCCCTAACTAACTCGTGCTCCCACGTCGTCCCTTAAACTAGTAGCACGTTCCTTTTAACACTACGTAGCTAAGCTACGTCCCCTCTACACATCCAAAGTCTGTCACTGTCTCCAAAATAATCCCATACTCCATTTTCCCAACCTAAAGCTCATCTAAATCCCTCTAACTAATCCATTCCACGGGCCCCATGAGGACTTACCCCTGCCCCATGGAGCCGGTCTAGCTAAGCTAACCCTTCCCCCTAACTAGTTTCCATCCTGTGCCCAGGTCCAAGGGGGTCTTTCACCCCTTGCCCAGGAATCCTGTGCACCCGAAAGTGAGGCTTGTTTTTTTTTTTTGTTTTTTTTTTTATGCGCAGCACCTGCGCGGCAACTCGCGCACTTTGCACCTGCCCGTGACGTCATGCAGCTGCACGTGTTCCTCGTCCCTCCTTGGACGGTACCATCCGGCAGAGATACCCCTCCTGCCGGATTCCAACCCCACGTGCAGCCATGACGTCACCGTGCGCATAAAAAAAACACAAGCCCCACGTCTCCAGGGGCTCCCCACGCGAACACATGTGCTTTGCCCGTTGGAGCTTAACACACACGATCGCGTGGAGAACCCGTCCGGTCCAAATCCATTTACCTGCCTAAACTTTGTCCGTCCGCGGGATCGGCAAATCCACCGCGTGCGTTTCCGGACCGGGACTTCACTCTCGCAAGCGAGCACGTGGCGGTCTCGTGCGTTGCACAGCACGAACCTCGTGCTCGCGGCTGGGTGAACCCGGCACGGTCCCCGAAATAGCGACAGCCGCTACTCGGCTTTCTTTCATCACTTGTCTCCGTCGTCGCCATTCGACCCACGCACACCTGCGTGTTACGACGCACACAGTCCACTCCATCACATTCACACCGGGAGACGCGGCTGCGTGCTCCCGCATGCCCACCGACATCTCCCTTACATACCGCTCTCTCACACACACGGTCTCCCTTGCACACAGCGACCTTGCACACGGCCGTTCACTCACGCACGCGGGGGCACTCACCCGCGGTTCCTCACTCACACACGCGGGGGAACTCACCCGCGGTGCCTCATCCACACTGGCCGTTTCATCCACACACGCGGGGGCACTCACCCGCGGTGCCTCATCCACACACCGTGCCTCACTCATATACCGTGCCTCACCCACACACGCGGGGGCACTCACCCGCGGTGCCTCATCCACACACCGTGCCTCACTCATATACCGTGCCTCACTCACCCGCGGTGCCCCTTTTACACACGGCGTGCTGGGAAGCACGTACTCTGGCACCATCGCCACCACACCACTCACACACGGGGTCGCTGCCACACACGGGGACGCACTCACACCTTGCTCCACACACACAGGGACAATCACACTGGGGATTCGTGTCCCCACAAGGGTCTCCGGGGCCTCTATACCCCCCAAGCTCTCCGTGCACCCGTTCGCAGCACTCGTCCCCTCAACCTCGCAAAGCACGACCGAACTCACCTGGTCGTGACTCACCTCAAGGGGGCAGACTCCCTCCCCTCGTTCCTGGAGGAGGCCATCCAGGTGCTCGCACTGGGTCTCCACCCAGTCCGCCAGCTCACCCCCATTATCCTCCACTACCTCCGTGTGTGTGTGTGCGTCACCCCGTCTTCATCGTGCAGTCTCTCTATTTTTTTTGTCTCCCGTGTCTCTATACATTTATAAGTTTCTGTTGTCCCCTCCTGTCTCTTCGTCTCCGCTTCTTTCTGGCGTCTTTCCCTTATCTTTATGTAGGTCGACCTTGCTTTCTCTTTAAATCGCTCCCGTCCTTCCCTGTTTTTCACTCCTTGCTCTTTCACGATCTCCGCGTACCTCATCCTTGCTCTCCGTATTAATTGTTCTTTTCTCTCCCTCGCAATTACTTTCACCTCGTCTCTTGTCTCCCGAATTACTTTTTCCTTACCCGCCTCCACCGCGGGCCTGTCAGCCGTTGCAACCCCTTCCAGCTCGTTTGCTCCCACACGTGGAGTCGCCATTTTGAGCTCCCTGCTCACCGCCTTCATGCCCGCCTGCAGGCATCGGCCCATGTTCTGCGTCTCCCCCCGGAGCTTTTTCATTTCTTCCTTCATGTTTGCTTCCATTCCGCTTATTTGCTGTGTACTTGCATCGATCTTTTCGTTTATTTGTTTGGTCATGCCTTTCATTTCGTTTATAAATTCAGTTGTGTTTGCATCCATCTTCGCTGTCATTTCCGCCAGCATGGCGAATAGCTAGGCCATGTCGGGTGCGCTTGGGTGAGTCGTTTCGGCAGGGATCGGGGAAGGGTTTTGGTGGAGAGGGGGAGGGAAGGTGTCATACACCGCAGCCGCTGCCGCACCCATTTCGGGCTCTGGGTTCAGTTGGACGAGTTCATGTTCCTGCACGGGCATTCCATCCTGGGCCATGGATCCTACGCATTCTACATCCATTTCTAATACCCCCGGCTCCCGCTCGCCTTGAGACGCCATCTTGCTTCTCTTAAAGGGTTAATTTGAATCGCTCGTAATTTGGAGGGAATCGGGGGTCGCTTCTCTCACCCCTGGACCGATTCCCGTGAATTTAGCTGGAGACAGGAGAGCCCGTTTTCCTGTTCTCCGATACCAGTGCCGCGAGGAGGGCGATGGATTTGTATCGCACGACCTGACACCAGTGTTACTGATTCGCGCCCGTCGGCGTGCTGGCGGCCACGTAACTCGAATCGCGGCACGTCGCCCACCGGACGGACAATCCAGTCGTGACCCTCTCGGACTAACGCCGGGAACCAGTCGGGTGGACCTTTCGGTCTCACCGCGATCGAGCCAATCTGCCCCCGCGTGGGATAGGGTTGCTCGCCAAATTCGACCTACCTAAGTACCCACACGGAGGGTAGACCGGGCGATCGCACCTCGCCGCAGGTCGACTTCGGACACGGGCCACTTAAGCGACCCGTTCCGTACTATCGGGATAACCGAGCGGTGTTATTCGTCGACCTCGACGGTTCGATTAATTATCGGGCGTATTCAGCCCACTACCAACCCTTTACGTGAAGCAAGATGAGGATTCAATGAAAGAAATGACGAAGCGAAGCGGGGAACAGTTCAACACAAAGCACATTTATTCGCGATGAACGGAAAGCGCACATATACAATTCCACCAAAAGCACATAGAAAAGAAAAGAAACACAATGCAAATGCGACAATGCAGATCTAATACCGATTACGCGAGCACACGGCAACACTTATACAATTTTACTTCACAGACGGCGCCGACAACACACATTCCCAAAAACAAAAGAAAAGAGAACCCTCAAGGATGAGGCGGGCCTGAGGCCGAGGCCGGGTCGGGCCTACCCGTCTGGTGATGAGACGCGGAGCGGCGATGGTGCCTCAACTCCGCGGGCCTCGCGGACAGTGTCTGGTAGGGGGTGGGAAAGGGGCCCCCTTGGTCGCACTATCTCAGCGCGGGGGGAAACAGGAGGGGGTTGCTGATGCTCGGGGGAAAGGAGGATTTCTACTCTGCCTCGAGTCCCGCGACGAGCGTCTCCACCTCGGCCAGGTCGCGCCGTCGGCCTCCCTGGTGTGCAGCTCCCTGCACGACGCGAGCACCCCCTCGTCTGCCCTCGCCACCTCTCCACAGCTCCGTCCCCTTTGCTCCGACTCCAACGCACACGACGCCGACCAACTCCTTCTTGCTTCTTCTTCCCAACTCCACCGCCCGCGAAGTCTTAACTCTCTATTATCTTGACTGACGAACGCGGTCGCTTATATAAGCCCCGTGGCTTCGCTCTCTCATCTTTGACCCCCTGCCTTCGACCTTTCACCTCGCTCCCCATTGGCCCGAGAAAAAGTGGGCGTGAATGCTTTTTGATCCATAAATTTGCATATAGCGATTGCCCTCCAACGCCCTGGAGGCGGGGCCAAATCGCCCCTCGCTCACCGATTGGACGGAACAAAAGTGGGCGTGTGTCGTTTTTGATCCGTTTTTGAAGTGGAAAATCCGTGGTTTTGTACACGCCGTTCGGCGCGCGCCCTGCACGAGTCCAACACCGGTACTCACAAGCGGCGCAAGAACGGTGGCGATGCGACGGTTGCGAGGTGTGACGTGAAGCGGCGCCGCGGTGGGTGGTTGATGTTGTGGTTGGTGGTGGTAACAATGGGGGTTGGTCCAAAATAAAGATAGTAAAATAAAAACGGCTATCCTGAAGAGTCGCAGCACGCATAAATGACATGTATTCCCACTAGACAACGGGTTTGGGCCTAACTACACATATACTTACCGAGATACCTCACCTAAGGGACCTGAATGGTGGTTTGCGAATTTGGTAACCACAACAATATATATATATATATATATATATATATATATATATATATATATATATATATATATATATATATATATATATATATATACATATATACATATATACATATATATATATATATATATATATATGAGCCTGGTGTTGGCGCAGTGGTTAGGGCAGCGGCTTGGGATCCAAAAGGTCCTGAGTTCAAGCCCCGTTGGGCCACTGAATTAATACACCAGGGGGTTGACTCAGCCTGTCATCCTTCCGAGGTCGGCGAAATGAGTACCAGTGTACTGGGCCGTTGTATACCCCAGTTAAAATAGGTGTACCATATCCTTGTGTCGTAAGAGGCGACCAGGGTTGCGTCAGGAAGGGCATCCGGCGTAAAACATGTGCCAAATCACTATGCGGATCATACGGATGTTCCGCTGTGGCGACCCCGAACGGGAGCAGTCGAAAAGAAGAAGATATATATATATATATATATATATATATATATATATATATATATATATATATATATATACGCACGCACGCACGCACGCACGCACGCACGCAGTACGCAGTACGCAGGATTTTGCTTCACGGACGTAACCCGGGTTTTTTTATTTTTGGGAACAATTGAGGCAGCTGTCTGCTGCTTACACACTGCCTAAATAAAGGGACATGTTGGAGGAACGTGTTGTATGTTTGGAACAAGATCGCCCATAGAGAAGGTACTCTGCTATTAAGAATAATAATAACTAGAAGGGCACTCGGTAGAGCGCATACTTCCACCACATAATGCCTGATCCAATAGAACATGTCGGTCCCAAGAAGATAATATTCTATTGCATAAATACACCTCATTCCACTGCTCAAAGCCTGGGACCTTCATTTCCACTATATTTTAGATAGATGAATAGAATACAGTCCTATACTTGGGCTGTTACACGTCGTTTTTGGCCTCATCTCTCAATGGTGAAGAATCAATTTAAAAATTCTCATGTCCGGATTCAGATCTTCACCAAAATTGAATCTATTCATACTTGTCACACACCCAACCTGTCCAACAAATTTCATCTAAATCCGTCCACAACCTTTTGAGATATCCTGCACATAAACAGACAGACTGGGTGAAAACATAACCTCTGTCCACCTTCGGTGAGCAGAGTTAATAAATACTTATAGACTTAGGCAAAAATTAAGGGGTAGGGATGTTGCAAAAATGAAGCAGCAGGGGTGGAGACAAAGTGAGAAAAATAAATTTTAGAAAGGGAGATGAGGAGAGAAAATAACAGAAAAAAGCAAAGTGGAATAGGTGGGGATTTGGTGGAAGAAAATAGAAAAATATTTTGAGAGGATAAGGGTAAAGGGGCATCCATGGGGCATATTGGTGGTGGGCAAGGTTAAAAATTCTGCCATTTTGGCGTATGTAATATGTGTACAGTCACTTTTAAATTCATCTTTGACAGAATTCTGGTGTATTTTCCATTACCAATCAGCTTGCTATCGCTTGTCAGTCAGTCATGCACATAGAGAAGCAAAACAACTGCTTCCGAATATGCATGACTGACTGTGGTCCTTCAGTCTGATGCTTGATTTCTTCCAGTTCCGAAATCCAATTTGTGTAAAGTTCTTTTCTGTGTTTTTACTGAAATACAGAATTTAACGTTCTTCTGCGTCTGTTTGAACGAGGCAAAACTGTGTGAGACTCGGAATAAACTGAGTCAGCCATGGGAGTTTCTGAAACCACTCGGCTTGGACATTTCTGGTCCTATCTCCTGCCTTTCCTTTTCTGGTTTCCTGCCTGTTCTCTCGAGAATCGCCTTGTCCTTGGGTTGATGTCGCATGTCACCCTGGCAGCATATTGAGGAGCATTGCTCATCTCCAGTGGTCCATTCATGGAGGAACCCCCCTCCCCCCCACCCCAACCCCACAAAACGCTCTGTCGGTGTGCTATGTGTTCCATGTGCAAACTTTGTTAGAACGTGATGTCTTATGTTTAACCTGAACCTAACTCCAACTTTAAAACCTTGAAAATTCAACTTACGTTTACTGCAATAAATTCGAAAATATTTCAGGTCACAGTAAGATGTACCAGGGTGTTCCAAAAAGACCTGGACAACTGTGGTTGTTTATATACTTCGTACCACAAATGATACAATGATATGCTTTGTTTTATATGGTACAGAAACTTATAAAGTTTGATGTATTCTCAGGTTTTATGGTTTAATGTAAAAGAAAATGGTGACTCCGCAGGAGAAAGCTCAGTGTGTCGAATGGTTCATGGAGACGAGATCTGAAATGCAAGTTCAGCATAATTTCCAGACAAGGTATGGAAGGAATCCGCCATCGCGGACTAATATCGGAGTGGTACAAGAGGTTTAAGGAGAATGGAATTTGTCAGAAATATAAAAGTACCAGTCGACCGAGCACAAGTGCAGCAGACGTTGAACGAGTGCATGAATAATTTCAACAAGGTCCCAGAAAATCAATTTCATGCACATCCAGAGAACTGGGACTACCAACCACCACTACCAGAACTACCATTTGCAAGAATTTGCAAGACTACAACTGGGACTACCAGAACTGTCCTATATGGTGCAGATTCTGCAGGAACTCAAACCAAATGAAGGACCCAAAACGCAAGGCGTTTGCCTTGCAAATGCTCATTTGCATAGAGGATGATGAAGATTACCTGAAAAAGGTCATGTTCACAGATGAAGCTTGCTTTCATGTATCGGGGAAGGTGAATCGGCACACTGTGAGGGTCTGGGGCTCTGAAAACTCCCACGTGGTCATTGAACACATACACAATGTGTGGTGTGGCCTTCTCCGTGACTGCTGGGTATGTTTTTCTTTGCGGAGGATACAGTAACCTCAACAATTTGTATCAACATTTTGGAAGGGTTCGTCTTCCCACAGATTGAAGACCTGCAAACCAAGATCATTTTTCAACAGGATGGTGCTCCCCCTCATTGGGCTTTAGTTGCTCGAGCTATCCTAAATGAAAAATTTCAAAGTCGCTGGATTGGCCAAGATGGGCAGACAGATTAAAAGACAGACTTGTCATCTTATTCATGTTCCAATTCATGTTAAAAATATTACATTCGATTTGAATACATTGTTCCTTGATCACAAACTGACGATCATAAACTGATAAGACAGACAGATAGACAGACGGACTTGAGCCAATTGCTTAACCCCACTTTACCCTTCATGTGCACGGGGTAACTACTTAAAATTCCCATTGACAAGACTCAGGTTCTCCATTTCGACCATCGAGTGGTCTTCATCCTCGACTGTGCAGGCACTGTATGCTTGGTGTTAAGTATCTTCCCACAAGTTAAGAAGTACCACGTGACTACAATATACAGCACATGAGACCGAAGCATGTGGCACTGGATGTACTCAGGTGTGCATGCTCAGTTACAGATCACACACACCAAGGAGTTATGCCACCTATTATATATACAGCATGTATATATATATATATATATATATATATATATATATATATATATATATATATATATATATATATATATATATATATATATATTGTGGCGGTTGCTGGATTCAGACCACCCATGGACCACTGAGTAGTTAAGGGATGAGAAGTTGTCACGTCCACCTGTAATTTGTGGCCGGTCGGTGGTTTAAAGCCACGCGCTGTTCCAAATCTGCCCGACCAAATTTGGCCGAGCGATGCCAAAGGGCAGTTTGGTTTTAACTAATGGCACATTGTTGCGTCATTTCCAAATTCCTGCATACGGATTTACGTGCCAAATTAACTAACGCGCTACAGAGCCCCTGTTCCCTCAGTGACCAAAAAACAGGTTCTCATTAACAAAGGATTTATTCACAATAAATAAATAGGGCCAGGAGAGAAGGGAAAATAATATGACCGGTGAAATAAACCATTACAAATTAATAAATAATTAATCCTTGCGCCCACGGTGCCAACAATGGAGTTTATTCCTGGTATATGAAATACCCTGCAACTGATGCCTGCAGAAATTTGATTTTTTTTTGGAATGCCAGTCACATTTTCTATCCAATCATCATGTTGCTTTGTTAAAAATTTATCCATGGGTGGGCACTCCTAGGATGAAAGTTTCATGTCAATTGCTGAAGCGGTTGTGGAGAAAACAAATTTCAAAGTGAATAAAGGTGAAAAAATAGTGAGGGACTCGGCCGACATTCTACAACATGACCAAGGATGGTTGTTGATGCCTATTATTTGTTTATTTAATTTTAAAGCCTCTCTCTCTCATACAGGTGACAGAAGAGATGGAGGAAGAAGAAGAGACAAAAAATAACCTGGGTGGGGGGGGGGGAGCAAGCGGATCCTGCTCTCGTTTTGGTATTCAGATGTGCTGGTGTGCAGCCTTGAGGTGCTTTTTCCATCCCACGATCTTCCGGCTTTGTTACCGCAGCACACCACAGTGCACCACTGACATTCGGAACCACGCCGAAGGAACAGCAGGACCAGAGTGCCATGGGAAGCTAACCTGGGCACAGAGAGCAGGAAGTCCTGCGGAAGTCAGGCCCGTGGGGAAGATAAGTCCAGGAGGAAGACAGCTCCACAACGAGGCAGTTTTGAGCAAGGGAAGACTCTGCAAGAGATGACAACCGGATGACAAGACGTGAGCACGTGGTTTATTAATTCCCCGTGTGGCTGGGCCTCGGGCCGCTCATGGTGCACTCATTAGCCACTCTCCGAGGGAGGGGGGGGAGGATCACCCCCATCCTCTTAGAGTCTCTGACCCATGGAGGGATCGGGATCTCAAAGCTTACCTCACTCATGGAGATCACGTGGAAAATGTGCTGATATAATATATTTTCAGGATCCACAGAATCATAATATATATATATATATATATATATATATATATATATATATATATATATATATATATATATATATATATATATTTTTTTTTTTTTTCCTCCATGATGATATTGATTTGGAAGTAACAAAGAAAGAACTGAACATGTTTTTGTATTGGAAATTTTTTTTTTTAGGTGTTAAAGTTTTTAAAAAACCAAACTTGGTTGGTACCACTCCTGAAAATTCCAGAAAACCTCTATGGTCATTGCGTCATCTGTGTAATGTCATCGCCACTACGAGTGTCTCAGCATGCAAATAATAATGGCCACGCAACTCAGACTCATCAGAGAGTGATTTTGACGAATAATTTTCTGATCAAGAATCCTCAGATTATGACGATACTAAAGTCAAAATCATGATGTAGAAGGTGCTGTTAGACCATACGTGTATGAATCCGAGGTGGAAATTGAGGATGACATCATTCATGAAATACCTGGCATTCAGGAGGGGTGACGTCGAACAATCGGGAAGACATCGAAGAAAGACTCGGCAATAACAACTTGTAAGTAGTAAATCATAGAGCTAGAACATGGTAAATGTGCAGTTTAGTTGTATTTTGATGTAACACTTCTCTGGAATTCTTGTAGTAATGAGAACAGCACTCGGTAGAGTGTATACCTCTGCCAGACTGAACAGTTTACGTGGTTTGTACCCCACTGATCGGCCGGATCTGGATCTGGACCTGAACAAAAATCAAATTGGCTTGTTCTTGTCACAAAGCCAACTCATCCACCAAGTTCTGTCATAATCCGTCCAAATCTTTTTGAGATATCACGCTCTATATTGTTTTGGCCCCATCTCTTCATGATGAAGAATTACACGTATTCTATACATGAAAGATGAAAGCAAGTCGCTTCGTTTAAATTCCATCATTGCTATTCAATCATTTTTTTTTCCACGGACACATAATCTCATTTGCAAATGAAAGCAATTGAACATACCACTCCAAGTGATTCATCCGATGACATCATTGATGGTGTGAGTCGTCGCTTTCGATGAAACTCTCCCCTTCGTTGGTGTGCTCACTTTACATTGTGCATTGTGTAATGGCTGTGTAGTCCAATGAGGGACCCACAGCATCTACTGCAAACAAGGCAGGTATAGGCTGTTCCTTGCAGAGCTGGACGTCGGCAGGTTTTCCTTTCTTGCCTCCGCTGTCTCTTGATAGCAAGTCACCCACATTCAAAGTGGTCCAAGCCTTTGTGGCAAATGTTACGCCAAGCTGAGACCTGTTCGTGGCCTGATGTTCCCAGGTGGCAACTGGAATGGCACAACACTTGAGTGTAGACTTAAGGACATCCTTATAATGCTTCCTTTGTCAACCATGTGACCATTTAACAAATTTAAGTTGGCTATAGAAAAGCACTTTCAGGGTTCTATGGTCTTCCATATGTGTGAGGTGTCCTGACCAGCGAAGCTGGGCTTGCATTAAGGAAATACTCAATTCTTTGGAGGCGACAGTGATCTCGGGTATAAGTGTTAGGTATTGTCTCACCAGGTGATACCAAGGATCTTACGAAGGCATCACATATGGAATTGATTGACGCGTTTGATATGACAATGCTGGGCTGTCCAAGATTCACATCTGTACAGAAGTGTTGATAGGACAATGGCGCAATAGACACTAATTCATGCCAAAGGCAATGCATCAATCTTCCAAAGGACACACATGCTTTACCGACTCTTGATGTTACTTCATCGTCAATCATTGCATTTTGGGAGAGGATACCTCCGAGGTAGCAGAACTTATCTACAACTTTGAGTGACGTGATATCGATTGTAATGTATGGGACAGTATATGAACCCTCTGGTCTCAGCTGAAGCATAGCCTCGTTCTTTTTGAGGCTAATTGTAAGGCCATAGCAATGAGCAGATTGCGCAAAGGAGTTGACAATAAATTGCATGTGTTTGAGATTATGACTGAAGAGTGCACATCGGCAAAAAGTCGATCACGGAGCAACATTTCCACGATTCTTGACTTGGCCTTCAGATGCTGCAAATTAGACACTACCGTCAGTGTGAAACTGGATCATCACTCCCTGGGTGCAATCTTCAAAAGCATCATGAAGCATAGAAGAAAACACAATGATAACTATTAGGGGAGCTAGGATACAGCCTTGCTTTGCGCCGTTGGTAACATGAAATGGCTCAGAAGTGCAACTAGAACCCTTCACACGAGCAACTATGCCATCATGGAAGGATCTGATGATGTTAACCAACTTAGCAGGACAGCCGACTTTGCGTAGTAGCTTCCACAGGCCTTCTCTACTGACCAAATCAAACACTTTTGTAAGGTCGACAAAGACCATGTATAAGTCGCAATGTTGTTCTCTACTCTTATCCTGGAGTTGACGAGTGGAGAACATCATATAGGTCATGCCACGTCCAGCGTAAAAGCCACATTGACTTTCTCGGGTGATATTGTTGGCAATTGTTGATAACATGCAATTATTTTCCCAGCAATAGATAGTAGGGTCATGCCATGGTAGTTGTGAACACACGACCTATCACCTTTGCACTTGTACAGGGGAACAATCATGGAATCTTTTAAGACCTAGGGTACTAACTCTTCACTCCACATGGTCATGTAGAGTTGGGTCAGTCAGGTGAGGAGGTGGCACCACCAAATTTTGAAAATGTCAGAAGGGATGCCATCATCGCCAGGGGCCTTTCCAGATAACATCTTATTGATAGCTTTGGTGACCTCTATTTTAGTATCAAGGTCTTCTAATATAGGTCACTGGGGGAGAGAGTCAATGGCTGCATCCGAGATGGAGGAGGGGCAATTAAGGACACCATTAAAGTGTTCAGCATTGTGCTCCAGGATCTTGTTTGGATCTGTGATTAGGTGCTGGCCGTCTGAGCTATGGAGTGCGGCGATACCCCGAGAACACTGTGCAGAGACTGCCTTTCGACCAGCATCGAAGTGCTTGACATTCTGTGCATTAGCTGCCTCCTGGATTTCTTCCACTCTTGCTGCCCACCAGCTTTCTTTCATGGAACGTAGTCTTGACTGTGTGAGTCTCCTAAGTTGCAGGTAAGAGGAGTGTTTACTTGCTGAGCGTCTGTCATCAATCCAGCGAAGATGAGCTGCATGCATCGAGTTGAGTAAACTTTTTATCTGAGCTGCGTTCTCATCAAACCGGTCTTTGTGACTATGCTTAACGAAACCGAGAACATCAGCAGCTTCCCTGAAGGTGATGTCTTGTACAATGGCCCATCCCACTTCAGCGTTGGTAGTCGGTAGATCCAATTGTTCCAAGATGGCATTGAGATGGTGCTGAAACTGTGATTGCACATCACTGAATTTAAGCTTTTCAGTGTTTAGCTTTGTCGCAGGCTTAAGATGTTGCCTTTTCACAGGAGGCTAACAGCTTGAGTGACATTTTACTTCTAACAAGACTGCGGTCTGACCAACAGTGAGAGCCTCTCATGATGCATGTGTTTAACATCATGCCAGTCGTGTTGCCTGACTATGACAAAGTCGATGAGGTGCCTATGTTTAGAGCGAGGATGCATCCATGTAGCTTGATATTTATCAGCTTGTTGGAACAAGGAGTTTGTAGTGACGAGTTCATAAGTTGAACATAGTGTCAGCAGCAAGGTGCCATTGGAGTTTGCTTTGCCGATGCCGTGATGTCCGATCACCTTTTTCCATGCAACATAATCACATCCCACTCGGGTGTTGAAGTCCCCCAGCAAAATAAGCTTGTCACAATGAGATGTTGACTGTATACCTGCTGAAAGGTCATCGTAGAATTGCTCTTTGACCTCATGTTATGGTTGGGGCGTATGTACTGATGACGGTAGCATACCGTTCATTGTCAAGTTTGAGTCGCACAGTCATGAGACGTTCACTTATTCCAGTTGGGACAGCATCTAGAAGGTTTATATGTTTGGTTTAAATTGCAAAACCAACACCTGCCTGATGACTCTCACATTCTGGCTTTCTGCTTCAGTAGAACTTACGGCTGGATCCTCGTTCCTCCAGATGGGATACACCGGGTAGATGAGTCTCACTGAGTGCTGCAATGTCTATCCCATATCTCTCCAGTTCACGGCCGTTTGACGTTCGAGGCAGCTGCCATTGTCTTGAAACGTGCACAGATTCCAAGCACAGAAATTTAATGTCTTGATGTTATATTTGTTAGGCTTCTTGTTATTTGATAATTTATTTTTATTTGATGTTTCTCGACCACAGAAATGGATGACCAATCTGCCATGGTAGGCAGGTAAACCTAAACTTTCTTTGGGGAACCTTTTTATGCCATCCCTCTCCCACTCTCTCTTCCTATGAGCATCGTTGGCTTCAGGTGCAGTGAATGCAACGTGAAGCCGAATGCGCATCTGCACAGCAGACTGGCCAGGTCTTCGGCATGATGATGACTGCCCTTAATATCCATAATGGACACATATATCTGCAGATGCTGCACAGTGGTGCCTAAATTGGTGCCACCACAGACTTTCATGGGCACATTTATCCACGATGTCGTGCTGCCCAGGCTGACCTACAGGTGTGGTTTGATATCTGAGTGCCCTTCTGATATAGCCTAATAAGGCTTCCACCACAAAGCAGTGGGGATCTGTTACCCTGGACAATGGGCCCATTCCAGGTTATATCAGCCATTGCCAGCTGAACCCAGGACTCGCATAGGGCAGGAACATCACTCCCTGAGGCAGCTGAAAAACAGCTACCCTGATGACGTCATTACAGGGATTGTGACTGATACCTGGTCTTATTGATGGTACAGTGGACCACATTTTCTTTTTCAAATGTAGTTCGTAGTAACTGAAAAAAACAACGGGATAAATAGTATCCTGGGATTAATGTATAAAGGAGGGGGGAGGGACTGGGGGGGGTGTCAGATTTGGGCAAAAATTGCGTCACGTAATTTTTGAATGGCCCTTGCCGGGTGTCTGTGAAGTCGGCGATAGCATGTCATGTTAGGAGAGCAGAAAACGTTACATATTCTGCTGTTTTGAGATGGGAATGCGCGTTTACTTTTATGAGAGTGAGGAAGGCTAGAGTAAAGATGGGACAACTTGGAAGGTGGGGGAGGTTGAGGACTGTCGATGGGAGACGGGGTATGGGGGGTTTGAAGGTTTGAGTGCGGGGGAGGGGATCGATGCCTTCGGGTTGGGAGGGGAAGGGTGAGGACTTGGGGTTCGGTGGGTTGGGGGGAGAGCAAAAAGGGACTGTTGGGAGGGGAAGGGTGAGGACTTGGGGTTCGGTGGGTTGGGGGGAGAGCAAAAAAGGGACTGTTGGGAGGGGAAGGCTGAGGATTTTTTGTTGAGGACTTGTCAGAATTACATGTGTAAGTTTACTCACAGTAAAGGTGTGTGTGTGTGTGTGTATGTGTGTGTGTGTGTGTGTGTGTGTGTGTGTGTGTGTGTGTGTGTGTGTGTTTGTGCACGTGTGTCACTGTGGGAGGGGGGGTGACAATTAGAAGGCAGACAATAATTATTGAAGTTTCTAACTTGTGGATGCTTTCCACGTCGTGCGTGTGTTGTCATGCATCGTGTGCGGCGTTTCTCTATCCCTGAATGTTTGTGCCTGCCATGCCTGCATGTCCGGCCCATCCACAAATATTATGCATTAAGATGTGAAAGTTGTTTGTTCCTGGAAAGCTATGCACCATGGTCACAGAGATTAAATATAATTTCAATATTTCATAGTTTTCTCCATTTCTGGAGATGATCTATCTGCTTGGCACGTGGAAGCTACATGTATGGTATTGTTAGCCCTGCTCATGGCTGCACATATGTCTGATAACTAACGTAGAAAGTAATTGATTGATTACTATCGTGGTGGTGATCATGGCTGATGCTAAGTAGAAATGCCAGGTTTAAAAAAACGCAACTTACCCTTAGTTGTTGACTTACCCTTATTTACCCTTACTTACCTAACTTACCAACGCAACTTCTCACGCTTTTCCGCAGTTGTTCTGTCCATTTTCTTCCTTTCCATTTGATTCGAATTATGTCTAGTCTTCGTGGGGATTGCGTCAGCTTTCAAATCGCTTCAATTTACTCATCCTAAACTGGTAACACAGGCCGGTTTCATACAAATTATCTTCAAAATGGATTCTGCAAATGACACTTGAAGCGGTTGGGCCATGATGACACTTTCCTCTGGTCAGTTTTACTTTGGTTGTCCATATCTTCCTTACAGCTGGATCTTTTTCGGAAAGCATGCACACTCACACCATCTTTGGTTGTATTGTTACAACCAAGCAACAATACATCAAGCTAGCATTCTCAGGACTTTTTTCGAGTTCAGAGGTTTTCAGAGCGTATGGAGGCCGCAGGTCAGGTCAGGTATGGGAGCATGTGCCAGAACAGCGCGTCGCTGCGTCCACTTTCCGCCGGTACTCCAGGGGCCTCCGTCTGGCCATCCCCCAGGCAGATGCCAGGCCCATCCACATCTCCTTGAGATGGAGGCCGCCTGTAAACACAAGTCCCGAAGCAAAAGTATCCTGGAGATGACGTAGCGGGTCACGTGATATATGATGTAATCACTTCGCCGTTTGTTAGATGGGTGGGGCCAAGCAGCAAACAAGGACAACAAAAAACATCAACATCTTCATTTCAAGATTTTTATTCAACAACAAAAAAAAATCAACGATTAAGTGTTAAATGAAGCCATATTTGTTCATTCAAACCAAATGAATTTCAGATTCTGTGGACCTTTAACCCTTTGAACCCAGAGCTTCTTGGACTTTTGGCTCCCTCACCCCGGGCTCGCTAGAGAAAAATCTGGCTGCTCGGGTATATCAAAGTTTGAATAGTTGCTGGTGAAACGGTTCAAAGGGTTAAAGAAAACACATGACAGATTACAAGGGGGGAAAGGCACATGGAACACAAAGGTTAGGAAATGGGGCTTCAAAACGTATATCTGAAAGGCAAGATGAAGGGATCATTACTCGACCCCTGACTGTTATACACGTATTACATACGCTTATGCTGAACATGTACTATGAAATAACTATTACAAACTATTCCCCTTTTACCCCTCAAGTTATTCTCATAACAATAAAGACTGTATAATATATATATATATATATATATATATATATATATATATATATATATATATATATATATATATATATATATATATATATATATGCAGTATACATACATACATACGGTATAAATTTTTTAATGATAAATTTCAAATTATAAGACACACACACACACACACACACACACACACACACACACACACACACACACACACACACACACACACACACACACACACACCGATGAAGAAAATGACGATATGTCTCACCTTATGTTTATTGCAGTCACATGGTACCTCATTACCTTCTGGAAGGGTGTAACCAACACCGTGCAAACGCTGACTGCACAGTTATGGATGAAGACCACTTTGTGATCGACACTTGGACTTCAATTTTGGTGGTGCCTCCGTTATTGAATATCGACCTTCTAAATCAAAACTATACAAACCGTTTTTTTTGCAAACCTTGATCATTTATCTAAATATTATGTGTGCAAGAAGATAAACGTTGACTTGATTAAAAAAATAAAAAAACAGGGAGGGGGGGAGATATTGAAGACAGTGAGAAAAGAGTTGTGAGTATAAGAAATATAAAAAAGAGACTTGGAAGGGATTTAAGTCAGGGGAGGGAGTTTAAAGGACGAAAGAGGTATGGAATGGAAGGGTTAAACGGTTTTTTAAATCCCTCTTTTTTTCTGGTGTGGGTAGGTTTTTTTTCTTCTTTTCTTTTACATGGTCTCGGCTCGTGGAAGAGCAAGAACACAGAACAGACAAAGACACAACATAACAAAGGGAAGAGCAGTAATAATAGTAAACACCAATAGCATGGTGGAAAGGGAGAAAGTAGACGGATACGGACAAACAAGGGATGCAGGTAATGATGAGGGTTAGGGGAGAACACAAGGGGTGGACAAGATGGCTACATAGGCAAAAAGTTTGGAGGGGTGGGGGTGACCTGAGATGGTGGTGAACAGCTTTCTTGAAGACCGGGGGAGAAGAATATGTTATTGAAGAGAGTGGAAGGTGGTTCCACAGGTGGGAAAAGAGGAATAAATGAGTGGAGGTGAGCAGTGGTTACAGATTTAGGCAGTTTCACTCAGGTGGTGGTTGCTGGTGGAGCGCGTTTGTCCTGCAGATACTTGGAGGGGATATAGTGCGGAGCGGGCAGAGGGTATTAGTCCAGAAATGAGGCGGAAGAAGGCAGAGAGACCACCGACCTGTCAGCGATGGTGAAGTGATAGGCCTGTGGACTCGTTGCTGAAGCTGAAGAAGCTAAAGAAGGCCATTGACATTAAACATGCAAACCACTTGGTCATTTTGTTTGTAGTGCAGAAACTGCTGCCTAAACATCACCCAGTCTCAGATAGCAAGCAGCGTAACCTGATGTCAAAGAAACTTGAAGATCAGACCACTTTCCACCTGCAGTTGAGGTAGGAATTTGGAATTTGTTCATGATGCAAGCGATAACTCCCCTACTTTTAATGAAATATACTGTAGAATCTTTTTTGTATATACCAAGTAATGATGGATGATGGGACGCGCATTTTAGCGCCCATCCGATGGACGTCACATACATTGACGCCTTTCCCTTTCTACGAAACACAAGAATGACAGTTTATAGCTGGACCGAGATTCCAACCCAGGCTAGACACCTCAGAGGCGAGTGCTTATACCTCTCGGACCTAGGCTATCCTTCCAGTCTCATTGTCTGGTAGGAACATATCATGTGGAAGGTCACCATGCATATTTAAGATTTCAAGTAGACGGGAGCGTTTGCCTCATAACGTTTTGTCGTTTGTCACATCAAAATGGTCCAGATTAGTGTTTATGAGCACATGGTCGGTGGGTCATCATGCAAGGCATTGCCCTTCAGACTGAACATTAAGTTGGCTGTCCACTCTGCAACCCTGTGGATCCTTTTCAAAGAAAGTCCTTTTGATTGTTTACCTGGTAGTCGTCGTTGTCGATCACTGAACGGACATGCAGAGAACAATCAGTAGTCTGAATATATATATATATATATATATATATATATATATATATATATATATATATATATATATATATATATATATATATTGTTGTGGTTACCAAATTCGCAAACCACCATTCAGGTCCCTTAGGTGAGGTATCTCGGTAAGTACATGTGTAGTTAAGCCCAAACCCGTTGTCTAGTGGGAATACATGTCATTTATGCGTGCTGCGACTCTTCAGGATAGCCGTTTTTCTTTTGCTATCTTTATTTTGGACCAACCGCCATGATTACCACCACAACCACAACATCACCACCAACCACACCACCGCTTCACCACAACCGCCACGACCTTCACGTCACACCTCGCAACCGTCGCATCGCCACCGTTCTTGCGCCGCCTGTGGGTACCGGTGTTGGACTCGTGCAGGGCGCGCGCCGAACAGCGTGTACAAAATCACGGATTTTGTGCTTCAAAAACGGATCAAAAACGACACACGC
This sequence comes from Eptatretus burgeri, assembly GCF_056783735.1. Lineage (NCBI taxonomy): Eukaryota > Metazoa > Chordata > Myxini > Myxiniformes > Myxinidae > Eptatretus > Eptatretus burgeri. The sequence goes on from NC_140964.1 coordinate 28,057,321, forward strand.
CCACTTTTTGCCGTCCAATCGGTGAGCGAGGGGCGATTTGGCCTCGCCTCCAGGGCGTTGGAGGGCGATCGATATATGCAAATTTATGGATCAAAAAGCATTCACGCCCACTTTTTCTCGGGCCAATGGGGAGCGAGGTGAAAGGTCGAAGGGAGGGGGTCAAAGATGAGAGGGCGAAGCCACGGGGCTGATAAAAAGCGACCGTGTTCGTCAGTCCAGAGAGTAGGAAAGTAGGAGAGTCGAGAGGGAACAGAGAGTCAAGACTTCGCGGGCGGTGGAGTTAGCAAGAAGGAGCTGGTCGTCGTGTGCGTTGGAGTCGGAACGGAGGGGACGGAGCTGTGGAGAGGCGGCGAGGGCAGACGAGGGGGTGCTCGCGTCGTGCAGGGAGCTGCACCCCAGGGAGGCTGACAGCGCGACCTGGCCGAGGTGGAGACGCTCGTTGCGGGGCAATAAAAATCCTCTATACCCCGAGCATCAGCAACCCCCTCCTGTTTCCCCCCGCGCTGAGATAGTGCGACCAAGGGGGCCCCTTTCCCACCCCCTACCAGACACTGCTCGCGAGGCCCGCAGAGTTGAGGCACCATCGCCGCTCCGCGTCTCATCACCAGACGGGTAGGCCCGACCCGGTCTCGGCCTCAGGCCCGCCTCATCCTTGAGGGTATTCTTTTCCTTGGTTTTGGGTATGTGTTGTCGGCGCCGTCTGTGAAGTAAAATTGTATAAGTGTTGCCGTGTGCTCGTGTAATCGGTATTAGATCTGCATTGTCGCATTTGCTTTTTGTGTAAATTGCATTGTGTTTTTCTTTTCTGTGTGCATTTGGTGGAATTGTATATGTGTGCTTTCCGTTCGTCGCGAATAAATGTGCTTTGTGTTGAACTGTTTCCCGCTTCGCTTCGTCATTTCCTTCATTGAATCCTCATCTTGCTTCACGTAAAGGGTTGGTAGTGGGCTGAATACGCCCGATAATTAATCGAACCGTCGAGGTCGACGAATAACACCGCTCGGTTATCCCGATAGTACGGAACGGGTCGCTTAAGTGGCCCGTGTCCGAAGTCGACCTGCGGCGAGGTGCGATCGCCCGGTCTACCCTCCGTGTGGGTACTTAGGTATGTCGAATTTGGCGAGCAACCCTATCCCACGCGGGGGCTGATTGGCTCGATCGCGGTGAGACCGAAAGGTCCACCCGTGACTGGTTCCCGGCGTTAGTCCGAGAGGGTCACGACTGGATTGTCCGTCCGGTGGGCGACGTGCCGCGATTCGAGTTACGTGGCCGTCAGCACGCCGGCGGGCGCGAATACCGCAACAATATATATATATATATATATATATATATATATATATATGTAGTCAGGAAATACAGTTCCTTCAGAAAGTATTCACACCCCTTGACTTTTTCACATTTTGTTGTGTTACAGCCTGGATTTAAAATGGATTAAATTTAAATTTTTGTCACTGTTCCACACAAAATACTCCATATTGACAAAGTCAAAAAAAATGTTTTTAGACATTTTTACAAATTAATTAAAAATGAAAATCTGAAATGTCTTGTGTCAATAAGTATTCAACTCCCTGAGAGAATACTTTGTAGAAGCGCCTTGGGCAGTGATTACAGCTTCGAGTCTTTTTGGTTATGTCCGCATCAGCTTTGCACATCTGGATTTGGGGATTTTCTCCCATTGTTCCTTGCAGATTGGCTCGAGCTCTGTCAAATAGGATGAGGAGTGTTGGTGAACAGCAATCTTCAAGTCTGTCAACAGATTCTCAATGGGTTATAAGTTTGGGCTTTGGCTGGGCCATTCAAGGACTTTCACGTTCTTGTTTGGAAGCCATTCCAGTGTTGCTTTGGCTGTATGCTTGGGGTCATTGGCCTGTTGGAACGTAAATCATTGCCGCAGTCCAAAGTCTTTTGCACTCTGAAGCAGGTTTTCCTCAAGGATTTGTCTGTATTTGGCTCCATTCATTGTTCCCTCTATCCTAACAAATCTCCCAGTTCCTGTTGCTGAAAATCATCCCCATAGCCTGCTGCTGCCACCACCATGCTTCATGGTAGGGATGGTGTTAGATGGGTAATGAGCTCTGCTCGGTTTCCGCCAGACATAGTGCTTTGCATTCAGGCCAAATAATTCAACTGTCATCTCATCAGACCACAAAATCTTTTGCCTCATTCTCTGTGAGTTTTAGACATACAAACTCCAGGTGCACTGTCTTGTGTCCTTTTTCTCAGGAGTGGCTTCCATCCAGCCACTCTCCCATAAAGTCCTGATTTGTGAAGTGCTACAGAGACAGTTGTCCTTCCGGCAGGTTCTCCCATCTCAGCCAAGGAACTCTGCAGTTCTATCTGAGTGGTCATTGGTTCTTGGTCACCTCCCTCACCAAGATCGCCTCACAACTTGCCCAGTTGCTTAGTTTGGTCGGATGACCATCTCGAGGAAGAGTCTGGGTAGTTCCATATTCTTTCCATTTCCCAATGATGGAGCTCACTGTGCTCTTGTGAACTTTCAACACTCTAGAAATTGTTTTGTGATCTTCTCTCGATCTATGCCTCACAATTCTTCATGGTCGAGTTTCTGCTCTGACAGGCACTGTAAACTGTGGAACCTTATATTGAAAGGTGTCTTTCTTTCTAAATCATGTCCAATCAATTGAATTGGCCACAGGTGGACTCCAATGAAGCTGTGGAGACATCTCAAGGATGATTAAAGGAAATTGGATGCACCTGAGCTCAATTTGGAGTGTCAGAGCAAAGGGGCTGTATACTTATTGACACAAGACATTTCAGCTTTTCATTTTTTATTATTTTGTGAAAATTTCTAAAAACCTGTTTTCACTTTGTCATTATGGAGTATTTTGTGCCGATTGGTGACCAAAAATTTAAATTTAATCCATTTTAAATTCAGGCTGTAACACAATAAAATGTGACAAAAGTCGAGGATTTGTGAATACTTTCTGAAGGCACTGTAAGTGATTGTAAGTAGCCTTCTCACAATTTATTATTATGTAACACTGTTCACATTAAAATGACTTTTAGCAAGAACAGGGTGATTTCACAATGTCATGTTTGCATCCAGTTGACTTTACGCTGAAAATCAGTTCATGCACCCTCATTATGATGGCATACACTGTTCGAAGAATCTATGCAATAAAGAGAGCTGTTTGTCTGTCTGTCTGTTGGGTGTGTCACCATTTTTCTCAGTGATGGCTGAATGGATCTTTGTCAAACTTTCAGAAGTTCATCAGTGAGTGAACATGGACAGAGATTATGTTTTCACCACTCTTTGTTTGTCTGTCTGTTTGTGAGCAGAATATCTCAAAAAGGTACAGACAGATTCGGACGAAACTTGGTGGACATATTGGGTGTGTGACAAGGACATCTGGATCCGGATTCTAGAATACTTTTAAAGAGATTCCTCACCATTGAGAGATAGGGCCAAAAACGATAGATAGCATGACATTTCAAAAAGGTACAGACGGATTCGGACGAAGCTTGGTGGGCATGCTGGGTGTTTGCGAAGGACGAATTGTTTTGATTTTAGTGAAGATCCACATCTGGATACCAGAACTTTTTGAGTGATTCTTCACCATTGAGAGATACAGTATGGCCAAAAATGATATATTTAGCACGATATCTCAAAAAGTTATGGACGGATTCAGACAAAACTTTGTGGACATGTTGGGTGTGTGACAAGGATGAATTGATTCGATTTTGGTGAAGATCCGAATCTGGGTACTGGAACTTTAAAGGTGATTCTTCACAATTGAGATATAGGGCCAAAAACGATATACAGGAATATGATATTTCGAAACATTGTGGACAGTTTATGACAAAGCTTGGTGGTTGAGTTGGGGAGGTGACAAGAACAAGCCGATTAGATTTTGATGAAGTTTCAGATGCAGATGCAGATATTACCTATCAGTGGGATACAAAACAAAAAACTGTTCAGCCTGGCAGTGGTACCAAGTGCTTTTCTAGTTTTAATTTGTTATCTTCAGTCACAGGGAAGTGACAAAAAGAGTAATCACACATGGGGCATTCAAAGTGTTCTTGGAACAAGATGCTCACGATGGTTCAGAAACACCAGCTTTTTTATTTTTCAACAAATAAGTTTAGAGATAATCAATTAGTCAGGAAGTCCTTACTTAGAAGTTACGTAAACTTATGTTTCTCTTTTTTAATGTTGTCGCTGTTATACAATAGAAGGCCTGAACCACAGCCCTCCACCCTTTCCTACCTTGTGCATCCATCTTCCATCATAATTTCAGCTGTGATTATATCCCTTCACCATTTGCTTAAATCTGGTTTTTCATCTAACCACTGGCCTTTATACTGTTCATCCTACTTTGGTGCATTCTTTTTATTTGTCTTTTATACTCCATTACTCCAATATGCCCAAATAGTTTCAGTTTCTTGATGTATGTGTTCTTGCAGTTGCTACAATTTGTTCATGTCTTTCTGTGATATCTCCAATCTCTATAAAGTCATCCCATTTTGTTTTGCTTGTTTCCCAACAAATGAATTTCAAATTAATCTGTTTTTTTATTTCTCGTCTATTTTTGTGGTGGTCCTTGTGGACAATCCAAATACCAAAATCGGTGTAACTATTGTATATGCTTAGAAAGTGAAAAAAATATAAAATAAACCTGTGTATGTTTCTGGGACTATTGTGAGTATCTCGGACCGAGAACATTTTGGATACCTAATTGAACTAGAAGGGCACTCGGTAGAGTGCATACCTCCGCCAGGCTGAGCAGTTTATGTTTTGTATCCCACTGATAGGCCAGATCTGGATCCGGACCTGAATCAAAATCTAATCGCCTTGTTCTTGTCACCTAACCAACTCATCCACCTTGTTTCATCTGAAACTGTCCACACATTTTTGAAATATCATGCTAAATATGGTTTTTGGCCCCATCTCTCAATGGTAAAGAATCATTTAAAAATTAAAAGATTCCCATTTCCAGTTGTGATTTTCACCAAAATCGAATAAATTCTTCTTGTCACACACCCCAACATGTCCAGCAAGTTTTGTTTGAATGTCTTCACATTTTATTGAGATATCCCTGGTCACAGACAGATCGACAGACAGCGGTGAAAGCATAACCTCCACCCACCTTTGGTTGCAGAGGTAATGATCGTCGTTGTCTTCCCTTTTCTCCTGCAGTCGTTGAACTTTTCCCCTCACCATTATATTCACATAACAGATGAATCATGAGATTTTTGAGCAAATTGCCATGGTTGATCAACAAATAAAGTGAAGGCAATGCAGTGTCATTTTAATGCCATTTAATTTCCTGAACAGTGCACTCTCTACCTGTGCTCTCATCTCTGCAGTCGATACGTGGACTTGCCAAATTGTAAGGCCTGATTGTATATGGTGAAACAACGGATGGAATGAACGGAACGTTGATCGAGGTTTTGCTAACCGCTGTGGGAAGCAAAGAGTGTATGTGTCGATCAACGTTCTTTTGATCCCATCCATTGTTCTAATTCTAACCTGTCCTTCAAAACAGAGAGGCATTCACCTTCACGGAGACGAGTTTTAAATTGTACGTACTTGGTATGGTATATAGCGTTGCCTTGAAGTCCGTTTATGGAAGAAAAAAAAACATTAAGTGATTTCAAGTATTAAAACGAGAGCCACACCCAAACACACTCCTTCCTCACGCACATTGTTGGATATATAGAATTAACACTTTATCAATGGAACAGAAATTCACAACGGCACAACGTTTATCAACTAAAGATAATGTCAGATTTTGCCAACTACTTCTTCAAAACGAATGTTGATCAGCAAGTTCATGGTCTGTAGACTGAGACACAATTATTTATAGTTAGTTAGAATTATAAAATTGTTCGACAAACATGACATAGAAAATGATATTTCAAATTGGTTTTGTTTGTCCAGTTAACGACTTGATAAGTGCTCGGAACGAGGTACTCGCAATAGTCCAATAAATGCAAACCTTCATTTATTTTTCCTGCTATTCTACATTTATAAAGTGGAAAATAAAAAAAAAATTGAGTTGTTTTGGTCTGGTCAGGTGTCATCTCCATTCAGGAGGTTGGCTACTACAGATCTCCAAGCTGTTTGTCTGGCCAATACAGCTTCAAGCATTCCATATTGTTAGTGAATGCATATTGGACTGAGATTCAATTCTGAATTCAGCTCGCGAGTTGCATCATTGCTGAGGTTTGGCTGTGCCCCTGGCACATTTGGGCCAGAATTTGTAATTCGTTCATTTTGCTGGAGATAATTTGTCTACTTTTCACGAAAGACCTGTTGGGACCTTTAACGTCCACCAACTAATGCTGGCAGATGGGACAGCCGCATTAACGTCTATCCGAGGGTGACAGTTTATAGCTGGGCCGAGATCAAATCCAGATTTGACAGCTCAAAGGCAGGTGCGCATACCTCTCAGTCGAAGCAAGCCTCAAATCAAAACTTATATCGGGAAAAATAATAATAAACATTAGCGTTTTTACACTTATGTGAGTATCTCATGAGAAGTTTTTGAACGCTCCTTGTAGTCCTGTAGCTTTAATATTAATGTCCATTTCAAATGCCCTGCATATATCTTTCAGGCTGATATATATATATATATATATATATATATATATATATATATATATATATATATATATATATATATATATATATATATATATATATATATATATGACTGTGCGTATCTCATTGCGATAACTTTTTGAATGCCCTCGTTAACGAGAGGTGGAAATAACGTAACTACAGATGTCCAGGGTAATGGAGTTTATGACGAAGAAACCCCAAAGGGTTAAAAAAAAAAGATGAAAAAAAATCTGATACAGTAGGAATAATAATAAAAAAGATCTGTTGAAGAATATCTTGAATGACCTCAAAGAGGAGTGTCTGCATTTCATCAAACTCCTCGGTGCCATCAACTTGAGCTTTCATAACGTGTATGGTGTGGCCTATTTGTGGAAGCTCTTTGTTGGGACTGAAATTTTTTTCTCTTTCAAGTTCTATTGAAGGATCACGGCATCGCAGTGATAGCTGATGGGCAAAAAACCCGTGTTTGAGCCCAATTAAGAGTCCCCAGCGGTTATATATCAGAAGCGAGATTTCACGTTGATTTAACTTAGCCCCCTATAGCTCACGAAGGCTGCGGAAACATAAACTTCACACTCAAGGCGAGAGATTGAGTTCCCATGGAACGTCGATGTGACTACAATCATAATAATTTGACCGCTTTTTAATCTTTAAAGGTGCTGATTCCTCGTTCGGGGTGTGTGTTTGTGGGGTGCGGCGGGGGAGGGTGGGGAGTTCTTCGCTCGTCGCTATGTGAAGTACTGCAGAGTTATTGTACACTTGTGACGTGATGTGGACAAGCTTACATCGGGCGATTGTCGTTCGTTATAGGCGTTAAAAGGATATACCTAATAGCCATGGTATGAACAGAACATAATGCATAGTTCATCATATTATATTCTGAAAAAGGGAAACAAGAGAAGGTATAAAAAAATAGAAAAAACATTCGACGAAATCTCAATGGGTTTAATGGATCGAATCAAGAGAGCATTGATCGAGGTATGCTAACCACCATGGGAAGGAAGGAGAAGCTGACATTTCAGGTGTTAACCCTTTTGAGAAAAAAAGTCAAATTATTATGATTGTATAACCAACTATTAAAATTAAATAATTAAGTTAAATTATAGTATGCGATGTATTATTTTCTCCATGCAGTAGAGTTCCACAGTAGAGCTTTATTTTTCGAAACTAAAGATATTTATGTATCTATATTTTGCACGAGGAACTAATTCTATAAAAAATCTGAACAATATCGATTATATACAATGTGATAAAATAGGACTTAATATACATCTTTATATATGCATATATGTAAACATATATATATGTATACAATATATATATATATACAATATATATATATATATATATATATAAAATATATATATATATATATATATATACAATATATATATATATATATATATATATATATATATATATATATATATATATATCAATTTGTTGTGGATTTCATTTTTTTTTTAAATTATACACTGTATATCGTGCAGTATTTCTTTTATTTTATGCAAAAATTCCTTGATGATACAGTCATTGTATATTCATCGTACATTCATTGAAAACAGCAGAGAAACTATTCTTTCAAATCGACCAAATCAATTACTGTATGTTTTCACCGTTTTTAGTTCGAACTTGCAGTCTCAAGATTTATCCTGTTTTGTATAAATACGGCTTTTACTTCGTTAAAAAGAATGTAGAGTACAGTATAGTCCAAGGTAATGACGTTGATTAGTCAGTGTGTAGTATAATGTGATCTTGCAATATATTGTCAGGGTGATTGTTTCGATCAAGATTAAAATTATTGCGAAAGGACTTCAGCACTTAGAAGGTCGAGTTAAATTGTTGCAAGAAGGTGATCAATATTTTTTTAGCCTGGTGGAACAAAGAATAATGATAATAAGATGAAGAAGAATCAAATTTTTGTCTTCAACGAAACTGTTTTTGTTTTTCTACATTTTCCCACAATAATGTAAATATAATTTTTCTATCTGCTCTTACATACAATGTTAACCGATGAAATGAAAAATCGTCCTCACCTTTATTATTTATCGCGGTTATCCCATGGACTTACTGATCATCCCCCTTTTAAATTGAAAAAGTATGTAGCCCAGATCCAGTGGTCCCGATACATGACGATGGGACAACAAGGATCACACATGCTCTAAGGAAAAGTTATGATAACCTAGTTATGATGAACCTTACAGTTTTGTTTTGTTGGCTTTGACTCATGAAATAAGAATGTATTTCATTGCATATTCCATTTATTTATGACAGACAATCAAACGGGACACCATGCAAGAAGGGATTACTATGTGTGATGTGTCCGGCTGATTTTAAATCAGTAAATGAATATGACATTAAACCACAATTAGAGATTTGATTACACCATTAAATTAGAATGACGAAGAGCATAATTGACGTGATGACCACTTATTTAGACACGTCTCTCTCCACTCTCATGTTCCCACCTGTAAAGTGTAAACTTTAACACATGATTACATGTATGTTTTACTGCACCTTTAGTTCAATAGCTAATTCGTTCATGTCTTTTTTTCGATGAAACTTTTTCGTGTAATCTACTGGATCAAGCAGCTTGGTGGTTGAGTGGTTGCAGCATTGTTGCAGTATCCCCACTCGTGAGGTTTGATTCCTACAGCCACTCCTGCGATGGAGTGAGTGTCCATTGTTCTTATCCACAGATCGTTTACGACCTGTTGTGAACACACCAATTGTCTGTCAAAAGTATGGGCTGCAACCAGCACTATATTGTGTCCTTTAACCACCACTCGATTGTGGGCTTCCCACTATCACTACATTGTGCTCCTCCACCACCACTACTTTGTGGGCTTCCACCATCACTATATTCTGGGCTTCCACGGCCATTACTCATAGATTGTGAGCTTTCACCACCACTACATTGTGCACTTCCACCACTGCTATATTGTGGGATTTAATCACCACTATATTGTGGGATTCAACCACCAATAGATTGTGGACTTCAATCAGGACTACATTGTGGACTGCAATCACAGGTATATTGTGGACTTTTACCACTGGTAGATTGTGGGCTTCCCCTCCCATTATCATTGACTTCCATCACCACCACAAGATTGGGTGATTCCACTGCCACTACAAATTGTGGTGCTTACACTATCACAATAGATTATGGGCTTCTGTCACTACTACATTGTGTCACGCGTCCATTACGACTAGATTGTGCACTTACGTGATGACCACAAGAGATTGTGTGCGTTCACCCCCAACAGATTGTGCACTTCCATGACCACGAGATTGTGAGCTTCCACCACCACCACTTAAATAGATTTTGGCTTTTCACCACCACCAGCTTTTGCACTTCCACTACCATTATATTGTTTATTTATTTGACATTTCTGTTGTTAAAATGAAAAAAATTCGTTTGTGACTAGTCATTTGCATGCACATAAATGATGTTATAATAGTAAAAGGCATATCAAGTGATGCAAACCTTGTAAAGCCCCAAATTTGCTAAACATCTTCATTTATTGTATTCGGAGTTCGTGAAAACCACGTTGCTTTATTCCCGTATCATAATTGCGATTTTTCTGTCCAAGATTATGGTGAGTGTTATAATTTCTGTTAGATAACTGCTTCTTGTGACTTCCTTTACACTATGTGTTTCTTTCATTATAAAAAGGAAAGTTTGTTCAAACTTAACGAGTTATCCGTTCACTTTGCTGTTTAACAGTTTGGACTTGCAAGCAGATATACATTTCCTTCGAAAGTCTTTTTCACTCATGAGTTCAATTCTTACAAGTGAGTAAAACAACCTTTCCTAGTTTGAATGTAGTTGTATTATCTCTTCACATTCGTTCAGGAAAGGAACATCTGCAAAGACTGCTGCAGGAAACTTTGTGGTGTTAAATGTGTCCCATATTAAATCAAACTATATTTATGGAGAAATCTTTTTTGAGAGATTAAAAAAACTTCTCCATGTATTTAGGCCAAAATGATGTGTATTTGGAGAAAATCTTGAAAAACTGCAAAGAAGCATCCTGTACATCCGCAAGACAAATCAATGTGGTTTTTAAGGTAAATGAAAGTTTAAAATAAAAATGATTGACATTTTCCGACAATTATAAATGCCCCCCTTCCCCCCTCCTTTATGTGTGGCGTAGATATTTCGAGCTGGTTTACAGATTTTAAGGAAGTGATACATCACGAGCTCGAACGTCTGTGCTGTTAAAACATGCGGCTGGCATCGAAGATGTGGCAGCGCATTCTCAAAGAACGATTGTGTACAGAGAACAAGAGTTCTTTAATTGCTTTTTCACGTTCTTTTGGACGAGAACGTCCACGTTTGTAACCGGAGGTAGGGATGAAAAAAAAACGAGTTCATGGCTTTGTGGGGAGGGAAATGGGGAGGAATGGACAACGGAGCGCAGAGGGGTCTCACGGCGTGAGAACCCCCGTCGAGCGATGAAGCTGAGAGAGCGAATATATCGCAAGCTGGGCATGCGGTAATGCTCTTCTCTTCCTCAACTTCTAGTCTTATATATTACTCTTCTGCTGCATAGTGGTGTGTCATTTCGTCTCAACTGAAGGAATGCAGCTGGTTGGTAGTTAATATGTACTTTTTGAAAATGTATATTGAGGATATATGATTGTTTGAATTGCATGATTCATGTGATTTGTGATACCGAGGATAATTTTTACTTTTCTAAAGTAAAGATAATTGTTCTCAGTCAAGTGCATATACCTGCAGAATATATATATATATATATATATATATATATATATATATATATATATATATATATATATACATATATATACAGTATATATACATATATATATATATATATATATATATATATATATATATATATATATATAGTATATATATATGTATATATACACATAAATATGTATATATATATACAGTATATATATATATATATATATATATATATATATATATATATATATATATATATGTATATACAGAATATATATATATACATGTATGTGTATATATACACACATACTTTATAAGAAGTAAATGTATGGCCAAAACTCGAGATAAATGAGGGTGATTGTTCAATGTGGAAACTTGAATAAAATTCAGTGCAAAAAATGTTTGTGTGTGTATGTATGTATGTCTGTGTTTATATGTATATATATATATATATATATATATATATATATATATGTATGTTTACATACATACAGTGTATATATATATATATATATATATATATATATATATATATATATATTTACAGATGTATATATATATATATATATATATATGTATGTTTACATACATACAGTATATGCACACACACACACACACACACACACACACACACACACACACACACACACACACACACACACACACACACACACACAGTCTATCATATCAGAGTGATTAAATCAAGGACATTTTATGTGGTATGATTGCTATGATGGTAATTATATTATTCTAAAGTATACATGTGAGTATTGATGGATGTGTTAAGCTTGTTCAAATATATAAAATGCATGCATGTATGTAATTAATGTGCTCTAAATACATGCACTTACCTTGTTCTTTGTGTTCAGCCGATGAAGTTGCCGATTCAGCAGAAAGAAAATTTGAAAGTAGCTTATTACGGATGCATGGCCTTTTAATGAATGCAAATTCCTCCAATACGGTGTGAAATAATCTCAGGATGCGTTTTTTTTTAAACGTATTAAGATGTTTTTGTATTCACAGCGCATTCCCGCTCGATCTGTATATGTATGTATGTGTGTGTGTACATATATATATATATATATATATATATATATATATATATATATATATATATATACATACATATAACTTGTGTGTAACATTTTAAAACATGTCTCCACATACAGGTGGTTTTGAAGTACACTTTGTGCATGTGCTCAGGTCAGTCATATATTATGTTTATTTTTAAAAAAATCAAACTGTGTGTGCCGTTTTATGTTTACTTTGATTGCTTCAAGTTCATCATTTGGTATAAAATGGTGGGTCTGAAGTTGAAA
>NC_140964.1:28074942-28092442 GCF_056783735.1 Eptatretus burgeri
AGTGTGTCGAGTTACGCACAAAATCGTCCCTTTATAAAGCAAAACGTTTTCTTTGCTTTTAAAGGATTCATTGGGTGTGGAATCACCTGCTGGATTCATAGAGGGTGGAAGAAATGGACAATTAGTTGGTCCTGGTACGTTTTCATCGCCTGACATAATTCTAGTCTGCACCATGTTAGGAACGAAATGGATTCTTGCCTCTCATTTTGTGCATACTAATATATGATTTAATTGAGATGCATTTGCATATTTTTTGCATGCAGCACGAGGTGTCGTATTTAATTATTTCTTAATATTGCATCATAGGCTGAATGATACGGGTACTCTACGTCTATGACAACATTTGATACGATTATATATATTTTTTCTATACTTTCTATACGAACAAAATGCTGAGCTCAAATTATTTCAGGTACATGCTGAGGTTATCACTAAGCAGAAAAATTCGGAATTGCACACAATTGCAGGTTAAAAACATTCTTTTATTGTATAATGCACGGAATGTACAAATCACAAACAAGGACGATTCTGCCATTGAAAGAAACATGGAGATTTGAGCAAGGATAAGGTAATAAACGGTGATGTGACCCGCTCCCGCTACCCCACCTTCTTTCCCTGTTCACAAATCACTTGCTGTTCTACCGACACCACCAGGTGGCGCCAACGAACCACCATCCTGGTTCTGCCGCAGTGTTCAATTTCGCGGCGACGACAGAAGGGATGGCAAGGAAACCGTGACGGTGGCCCTGAAATTCTTATTAATTCATTCACGTTGCATGCTTTGTTCGAACTTTGTAGTTTCCAAGTATAGTCACACCCCTTAGATCCCCCCTCCAACCCCAATACAAGCAACTGATAAAGCATTTTTTCCGGTTTACTAGCGTCTTCTGAATATCGTTCCACGCATCATATTTTAATTGGACAATTATATGTTTTCTTCTGTAGGAAACCTTAGATGCGTGAACAATCGAATGATTGAATGAGCTAAACAGGTGACCAAACTTCTTTCATACTTGTAAGCAGGTGTGTATATATAGATATCCTATAACTTAGTAACCAAAATCATGCCATGTATGATTAAAGAAAAGTCACATTGATAGTAAGAAGTCTATTTTCCCTGCATTGCGACGCATGTCAATTCAAACTTGCAGTTTGCCTCGTTCTGGCCATTTTATTAACATGTGAGATGCAACGTAAACTGAAGGACATGTTGTACTTGTAATTTAATTAGCACAATCATCTTTAAAACACCATGTCCCTCCTGATATAAAAAATATAATCTTGGAAGAAGGTTTTTAAAATCTGTACTTTGGGAACCAGTTACCGACTCGAGGCATTCCACGCTGTCTGTGTGGAGATAATGTGGATCTTTAATCCCATTTTATAAACGACTTTGAGCAGATTTACATTATACCCAAATTGTATTGAGTTACTTATACTGTAAAATAAATAAAATAAGACTTAACGTTTTGAACATGATTCAGTCTCTTATTTCAAATACTGTTTCTTCGTGCAAAAATATACCCACGTTTAACGAACTCACCAATTGCATATTCCGTTACAAAACCATGATAATTATTTTATCATTCTCGTCTTTCACAATTATTTACGATAAGTATTGCAAGTATGAATTATATCAGTATTAATTCCTGAAGCCTTTTTATGTTGGGTATGTGGGAAACTGATATATATATATATATATATATATATATATATATATATATATATATATATATATATATATATATATATATATACATACATAAATGTATATTTTAGTCAAATAAAGTCAGAAAGGTCAATATTTTCAAATGAATAACATATCATTTAAAGATAAATTTGTATGATGTTCCAAAAATTACAACAGGTGGTGTCCATTTTAAATCTTCATTAAAAAAAATCCTTTATGTACAATGATTACAAATTCCTTTACCTTTACATACATGATGCAAATTGTGGTTTATTAACTGCTCAATAAATATGTTGTTTACCTTTATATATTGTCAACACTATAATTGTGACTTGAACTGTTTTGTGTATATATATATATATATATATATATATATATATATATATATATATATATATATATATATATATATATATATATATATATATATCCTTCATGTACCTTTAAATATGAAAGTTTTCAGAAGAATTGATAATTATAATAATCAACAGTCATAGTTAAATATTTGAAACTGCATTGAATTTGATCTTCACCAGAAATGTTTCGATAGATTTTTTCCATGAAAACCCTGACCCTCTAAATGAAACGTGAATCAATATGTCCTGGCTCACCAGCGGATGTGCCTTAACATTGCTTTTCATTTTAGTTTATGATATCATTATACTGTATATGCATTGACATTGTGTATTTATTGACGAACTCGTATTTTCCAAAAATATTATGTATTAGTCGAGAATACGCAACAATATTTTATTTTCAGAAATATAAGTGGGTATTTCTAAGCTTACTTCAGCTCTGCTGACAAGTTAAGATTGTTTAATACCTGGGTATTTATCATGAAAGAAAATATGATTTTTTTTCCTTCCATCCATAATTGATTGCATCATATATAATAATGTGCCCAATTTAAAGTAGCTTCTTGACTACTTTTCATGAAAATGAAGAAAGAAAAAAAAAGTAAACTGAGATTATAAATGCGTGCAAAATGGAGATGTATCATTAACGCCTGATGATATTCTGAGACGGCACACATTTTAGTCTATTACGGCATTAAACACTGGAGATGTTTCGCATATAGAGTCGGTTGTTTCATCCAGATTCTTACTCAAATGTGATTCCTAATCCCACCCCCCCTCCCAACCAAACATGCATTCATTGTGCACCCATCCCCCTCATGCCTTGTGCCAAATAATTTGATAAAAACAACCCAAACCATTATATAAAATATCATTTAGCGCAATCGGAAACAATGGCATCGTCTCGACAATGGCGCCTTTTGTCAATCCATGCAAAAGACATTGGCAAGTCTTATAGGCTGCGGACTAATCGAAAACGCATCAACGATGAATATATAAAGGAGTGATGCAAAACGAACGTTATGAAAATAAATAATTTATAATAACCATTGATTAACGTCAAACGATTATATATATATATATATATATATATATATATATATATATATATATATATATATATATATATATATATATATATATATATATATATATACACATATATATATACACATATATAGATATAGATATTGTACAGCCAAACATTTAAAGTCGCCTTGAAAAGCCATTATGAACGCAAAGCTAGATCTGAATAAGCAAAACCACTGTGCGGAGAAAAACTAACCTTTTGTACAAAATAGGTCGCCGTTGTTCACGATGGACAGACACTGTACGTTGCCCGATGCTTGATTATTTAAATTCGCGAGGATGGCGGCGACGTGATGATACCCCCGCAGAGCCGACCATAGTGACGCCATTTTAACCCTCATTTGCATAATATCTGTGCTGGAATGAGAGCCACGTACTTGTTCGCCGCAGCTACAGACCAATCACGAAAGACTTCCTTTGCGGTGAGTCTAAAATACAGACGGGATTCGGAGAAGAGCTGTGTGCATGTATTATATATAACGAACGCTGGAGGGGTTTTATACACAGCAGCCTACGCCCAGCCTAGCACCTAATCACGCGGGAAATATCCTAGCACGTGACGGCAATTAAGAACCGACTGTGGTGATGGAACAAGGGTGGGAGAGTCCATTACACTGATGCTGAGTAAGTTCTAAGGTTGGGGACTTTATTTGGATGTGATTCTCACCATTCCAAGCTCCCAGCCTGTTCACCTGCATGACTGGGTGGGGGAGGAGGTTTTTGGGGGCAGGGGTAGTTAGGGGGTGATGGGTTGTAAACAGGCAACACTGAATGATTGACAGCCGGCACAGAGTATAAGCTGCAGTGTCAATCCTATAACAACATAATCGTACCCTGCACATTCCCCACTTATTCAATAAGTATGGAGCCTTTTTTATATTAAGAAATTAATAAATATATTTAAAGCACTATGCATTCCTGTAGGTGACGCATTCGGTGTTGCTTGCGATGTGTCATGTCCCTGAGAACAAACGCTGGATAATTACACCTTCATATGAGCAGGTGCACAGCTGCTAGGTGCAGTTTGTCAGGTTGAAAATGTCCAAAAGGGTTTAAAGAGCCGAGCCCAGAGCAATTACGTCAAGTTGATTTTACAACGTTTGTGCACAAGACGAGCCGGTCTCGGCGGTGTGAGATTTCAACTTAAAGTGAATATGGTGTCAGAGTGTGGGAAAATCCCTCATTTATTATGCATTCACATATTGCAAAAATTGCGTTGCACACACGAGATAATTCCCCCGGACAGCTACTTATTTTGACCACCATGAAAAGAATCCTTTGGCATTCGAGGTTGTTTTTTCTTGTGTGTGTGTGTGTGTGTGTGTGTGTGTGTGTGTGTGTGTGTGTGTGTGTGTGTGTGTGTGTGTGTGTGTGTGTGTGTGTGTGTGTGTGTGTGTGTGTGTGTGTGTGTGTGTAGTGTCACTCGTCTTGCCGAAAACAAGCACAAAAGAGTGCACCGAGGAATATATGGTTTAAAAAAGCGAATCACTTTGAGCACGCAGCACAGATGCTCCGCCACCACAAGTCTTTGGTGTATCCGAGCGGCTTGGCTCCGTTTCTTTTTGCCAATTTCCCGAGAGCGTCTCTGATATCAGTCCTACGTGCCCACGCTGCTCAGATGGGACAAGGCACAGCGGGAGCTTCACCGTAGTGGGTGCGCAAGACCCAGGCGGGTGGAGGATGAAGGCGCCATGAAAGCACGTTCAGCATCTTATTTCAAATGTAATGGGGGGGGATAACAAACCAACGCACTCACGTGGACCGGAAGAAGCCCCCCCCCACCTGTAAACCATATATATATATATATATATATATATATATATATATATATATATATATATATATATATATATATATATATGACCAAAAATGTGCAATAATCTTCTTTCTTGTGGAATGTGCACATTAACTTTATGGATAAAAGCTCAAGCAAAACGGCTCTGAGCTTGAGCCCAAAACCATTGGGGAGCCGCATGCTTGAGCCGGCCAAGATATAATTGTGATGGTACGTACAGTGGGATGTGACGTAAAAACGTTGCGCAGCTGAACGTGTTGAAGGCTTTCCGGCTGTGCCTCGTCTCCTGGCTCTGTCAGCTCCCGATCCTTGCTGCTGCGGCGACATTTGGCGGTGAGGATATATGGGAGCGATGCTGCATCACTGGTTGGTTTTACTCAGCATGGAGAAATTAAACACTAAAAAAACAACTCAAGAAGAAGAAGTAGTAGGAGTAGCAATTAAGTACACAGAGTCAATTGGTTACGCCACACATAACAATCGTTGTGAGGAGTAAGTTTCCGACATAACCTTACGAAGAACCATCAACTACGCACTCTGCTCTGGTTGTGACCCAAGCACGACTATTCACGATGTTTCCTTGAGAAAAAGACTCGAGTACAAATGCCCCTCCTCTCGCAGATTGAAAGTTGCGTAAAAATGCGAAGAGCAATTAGACGCTTTCCTCCCCCCCCCTTTTTAATCTGGGCTTGGCGTGGGAGCCAGATCTTCAGTCTGAAATTGAACATGTATAGTGGAAAGGCTGGGGACTCAAAACTCCTGTACCCCCTCCTTCCCAAAAGCCCCCAGCCCCCCCCTCGTCACAAAAAAACTTGGCAATGTCTCGCCGCGAGGCAGATTTTTTTCTTTTTTCCTTTGTGAATGACGCCAGACATGTTTGGTCGTGGATGTTAATTAACATTGAACCCGAGGTGCGATCTGTGCACCAACGGTGAGGGCTGTGGGGGGGGGGCATAGGGGTGGGTAGGTGGCTGGCTGAGTCTGCTTCGGATAGGAGGGGGCAATGTCACTGAAAGAGACCTTTCCAAGTTCCCATGGCTTTTGCAGACTGCTGTGATAAATGCTTGCCAAACGGGCTGCTCGCTTGTCTTGCCTCTCTCTATAGGGTTGGGGTGCATGCCTATTCATTACCATGGCCAAAGTTTGTTGGAGGGATGTAATGTCCACGAAGGGTCCAGCTTTCTCCACCCCCCCCCCACTCCCGCCACTGCCACGACTCCTCCTCTTCCAGACTAGACACCCCGCCTCTGCATCTGAACGAGGCGCGAACAATGCGTCGGGTGTCCATCGCGTATTCTGAGCACACGCCCGCCAGGCGCGGCCTTGTCAAATCACCATCAACCAACGTGCCCCGTGAGGCGGCCATGGGAAGCTGGGGAGGGGGAAGGTTGCAGAGGCTGGGAGAAGGGGAGGGGAGAAGAAAAAAAATAAAATAAAGGGAGGGGGAATGGTGATGTTGTTGAAGAAGAGGAGGGGTGAGGGTGGGAGTGCTGGACATAATGCCTTACAATGGTCACCTTTTCGTCTCCCCACTTGCCTCCTCCCCCTCGGAACAAAAGATGCGCCTCGGAATAATGATTTTGGTTGCTGGACACGTCCGCTGCTGCAAGCTTTCGCGTCTGTCTCTTTCGCTTGCAGCTGGCACGGAGATCTACGCTCTTTACGCGGGAGGAAGAGCAGGAAGAGGAGAGGGGACTGATGCAAGGAAGGCCACAAACTCTCCTCGCCTTTCTGATTGCTCGACGCACCCCTGGGGGCGTACGGAAGAGAGAGAGAGGAGGGAAATGGGAAAATAATCCAAAGAAGAGGGGAAGAGCTGTCAGAGCCGATCACTTGTGAGGAGAAAACGGCTCTGAAGGCGTGAGACCGATCTTGAAGAAGAAGATCCGACGTGCTCTCTCTCTTTTTTTTTTTCTTCTTCAGAAAAGTTTTGCTGGTGCAAAGAGACGGATTGACACTGCAGATTTTCGGGGAGTTGTACATGCACTTTGGAAGACAAATCTCTGAGGATAACGAATTCCAGAGAAAAACGTGGGATTGATGCATTCATGGTAAGCAGACAAATCTCTTATTATATTCACTTTTATTTCTTTCTCATCGAGCGAGTTTGTTCTTCCCTCCGAGCAGAAACCTTGTAAGCAACATTGTAGTAAAGTTAGCAATTGTTTTATGCACCTCGCACTTCACGACGTGGCCAACATCAGTGAAGGAGAGACAGGTGCATATCCGTGGCCTCACCCAATGTGCAGCAAACGTTTGCGCCTACTATGGACAAGCCTATGATGCCTACTGTCCTTCTTTCTACTATATATATATATATATATATATATATATATATATATATATATATATATATATATATATATATATATATATATATATATATATATATATATATATATATATATATATATATATATATATATATCTGTGGGTCCGTATCTTTGATGTCTAACTCATTCCTTCTGACGATGTCTGTGCTCACGAGCTCTCTCGGCTCACGCGTGCATCGTGCTCCCTCCCGACGCTCCCACTCCCTTGGCAAACGCAATTCCACGATAGCCATCAAGCTGTGTGAATATTTTGGCATCAGCACTCTGGTGGGACTAAAAATGACCAAACTCTTCAAAATGATTTTCCCTGTACAAGTACTTTGTCCCTCCACATTTTCTCCACCCGAAATCCCAGTCCCTCCTCCCCTCGAGGTTCCCTCATTTCTATTATCATGCTAATGGTGCGTAGGCCCTCATTTGAACTTGGCGGTTGAAGCCAGTGTCATTTGCATAGCGAATGCGCATATAGGAAAGAGAGATGGAGGCGGAGGTTGGCTGTTGGGGGCGGGGGATTGGGGGGGGAGCTTTGAGCCGCGGTTGTTACGTGGGACACATCATGGTCTTTGGCCGGGAACACGCTCGGCCCTCGGCAGCAATCTGAGTCGACTTGTGCGCAGTGCGCGCCTACAGGCCTGTCTCACCGCCTCCGGAACAGGACGTTTCCACTATGATCCTGAAGATGTGGATTCCGTCCATATCATCCTGGCTTCCTGCAATTGCATCTTCTGTAAATGTCACTGTCCCGGGGGCTTCTGGCCTTGCGATGGCAGGGTCGCGACGGGGTGAGTGCGCCGCTTGGGCCTGATGTGCTCCCTCTGTGTGTGTCCGTCTGCTCATTTCCTTTCGCTCTCTTCTTCGCTCTCCCTCTCTGTAGTGCAGAGATCCGCACGTAACCCACCCCCTTCTCCCGTTTTATTGCCTGCTTCTTCTTCATCATACTCTGTGTCTGGCAAGCGCTGCGCAAGGCGAGGCCGCCTGGGGAAGGCACGGACCGACCGGGTCGGTCAAGGCGTGCGTGGGGAGCATGTGTGGGCCATGACTGTCTAGCTAAGGTGATGGCGAGTTTGGGCGATCCCTGCATGCGGTGGTGAAGAAGATGTGGTTGGGCACAGGGTGAGGGAGGGCATGGAACGTGTCCGTGTATGCCTGTCCACATCCGTGGGCGCGACATGGGGACGCGCGCTCACGTTTAGCGTCCACATGGCTACACAGCTGAAGTGGGACTTGTGCATCAACGGTTCCTCACTTGAGATGTCCTGGCTGCTATGACCTGATGACCTGATGGCTGACAGCGTATCCTGCATGTCTTGTGCAGGTTAGGTGTATGCGGTTGAATGCTGAGGCAAATCACGACGACGGTTCCCCTCTGGATTCGAGCAACTTTATGGAGAAAGGAATATCAGGGCATCCAACTTTACCTTAATATCTTACTAGGAAATTGACGCAATAGAACTTCATTAAATGCACATTTAAGGCTACAATCTATATGTGAAAGCAATAATTATATAGGTTGACTAATGCTCATTCAATAAAAGAATAAATATTCCTTCTATCTTACACTCCAACTCCGAGCACATTATTGCAAGATATATATATATATATATATATATATATATATATATATATATATATATATATATATATATATATATATATATTTTGAATGTGTGTGAAATAAATATGACTGTCTTCATATCACATTTATTCCACGTGCACATGATTGTGCTTTTAAATTTTTTTTAAATTTGATTTCCTCTGTCAATTGTAAGTTCTTTCTCAACAGCATCTTCAATGCTGTCGGTAATCTGCAGATCATCATCATCAGCTATTTTGAGTCCACTGCTGGACGAAAGCCTGGACGAAATCTACAGCTTGGTGACAAAAAACCGAGCAATGTTGATGTAGCTAACTGATCTGATGCTTCTCTAGCAGAAAGGGTTATGGCATTGTTTGGACCTTCATTTGATGACCTTGCATCTTCCCGTCGAAAGTTTGTTCATGTTTCTGTGCGACGTGCACTTTGCATGTGTGGCTGAAAATAAACCCAGCAAACCATGGCGCATTTTCAAAGACTTCCGCGCAATTCATTTAACTCGAGCGTTCACTGGCTTTTTTGCAATGACGTCACATTGCGATGTTAACCTTTGAATATCCGACTCGATTATAAAAAATGAAATATTCAAATCGCTTTTCAATTCAACCCGCAACCCCCACGCTCGCATCTTCACTCCATATCTTTTTCTCTGACGTCAATATAATAACAGCGAGGGCTCATATGCTTTTTCGTCATTGTTGTAATTTGTGTTGTGCTGTTTCATCGTTTAAAGGTCCACTTTTTCAGCTCATTGTTGATGCAGCATGTGGTATCAGTATAACCACCACGGGCCTCCTGGGATGAGAATTTGTGCAACGTTTTGAGGTTGGATTTCAACAAAGCATAGAGAAACTGCATTCGAGCGATTCGTGAATTCTTATTTTCCTATCTAAACCGCAAGTGAGAGCTGACGGGCATCACATGCACGGATTGTTATTATTATAAAGAGCATATGCCCATCAATGTACACCGTCTATGTAGCTACTCCTCAATTGTACATATTTCATGTATACTCATGTGGTGCGGAATAAGCGTAAAGCTTGTAGTCAGTGTCTGACATTCACAGGAAGCTGTTATTTTTCTACGTATTTGATTGTGACAGAACTTTCTCAACTATATTAACGTTCCACCACAATATTAACCTTTTTCAACGTACAGATGTTCATATTTATTTATTTATTTATTTGATATCTATTTCAGGCCACGGAATTACTGATCAGCGTTCGGAAAGATCTTTTTCCATTGAATGCAGCATAATTTCTTTCACAGCCCCAACTGTTATCCCACCTTATTTGTGGAGACGGCAGACTCTTTCACATTTGGCCCATTTTTTCACGAAGTGGATGCTCAGAGACCTGACTTTAGATTGGAGTTGATTTTGGCAGGAATTTTTTCATGCGTTCAGGATGCTGGAGATAACTCCCCCACTCTTTTTGAAAGACACCGTGGGATCTTTAACATTCATCAGATAATGCTGGCTGACGGGACACCCAGCTTTAAGTCCATCCGATGAACGGCACACACATTGATGAATCGTCCTGCCAGAAAAGCACCAATCCAACTGTTTATCGTCTGGTCAGGAATCAAACCCAGAATAGACAATTCAAAGGCAAGTTCGCTACCTCCACACCATCTTGTCGGACTGAGATGATATCTCTGTGCATGCCTTTATAATTTCTGTGTGAATGTTTTCCTGTCGAAAATGGGTTAAGGGTGCACTCTCTACCCAAGGACACAAGTGAGGGTGTTTGGACCCCTCGATGGTGGCAAATGTCACACCCCTCCTTGCTTTGGCTTGCAACGGTGCATTTACCTGCTCGAATCACCATGTGTAGCAAAAAATGGCAGTTTATTTGGAACCAAAGATGCATCTTGGTAATGTTTGATCAAGTGTGACTACAATAAAAATGACCCTTAATTGCATGGTCTCGACATACCATGGTATTTCATGATTCCCTGAATGAGATGGGATGTGTTACTATGTATGCTTAATTTTATGCAAGAGTCTAGGTTCAGGAAGGAGCTAAATGGGAAAGGGCAACAGGTTTCCAAACTACCAAAGGGTATGAGGAGTGGGGTCGACATGGGGGGGGGGGGTCGGAGGTACAGACTATCATAGGGTGTGGGGTGCCACACACAAAAAGGAGTAGTAGCCTGGACAGGAACAGAATGACTCAGCACGTGTATAAGAGATCATGGATGTGCATGGGTGATGCATGAGGAAGTGAGGAGGATGACACAATGGACATAGGGAGACGATTCCACAATTGGGATGATAAGGGGACGAATGAATGCAGGTGGGCAACTTGCTTGAACTTGGGCAGGGTGAGCAGGTGGGGATTTCTTGAGGAAACATATATTTAATATGTTTTTATATATGCTATGTTTTATTTTACCATGTATGCACAGTAAACGGTACAGTACAATAGTAAGTGTTGTTAAAGTATCGATCATATTTTGTTCTTTTTCAATGAAATATGGATTTGGAATGCTCATAACAGGATATTGTTGCAGTGGATATTTTAAAGAGATACTTAATGCAGTGCACAATCACACAGAACTGTAGTGCATGCATATTTAGGTATTGTGCCTATTAATGCTGTGAAGATTGTTTACATTTCATAAAAAGTCGCAATTTTTTTTGTTCCACATACTTTTACATCCTTTGCATCATGTCATCATTTATTTTTAGAGATACAAGTCATTTTCGTGCTTGAGCCAAATAATAAATGCAAGCAAATTGCATTCAAAGGTACAATAGCTACGTCATAACAATCCTGATCGTAATCACGTTCCTCTTCTTCTTCACTCCAGTGTTCATCGCTCGGTCTCATGTCATGTTTTGTGCAAACGCTCCATTGTAGCACGTATACCATCGGAGTACAGTGCATGACTGTATGCCCATTCCGAGATTGTATAGCTTCCACCGTGGATTTGGGGAGTCGTGTAAATTGATATAATGCAATTCACAGGTGCTTGTACGTATCATGACGCAAGACAATTTTGTAATCAATATGTCGATTATTCAAAAGTAATGAGTAATTTCATGGCATTGAAGTTGTGTGTGTGTGTGTGTTTGTTTTGAGGGAGGTATGGCTATAGGTCATTTACAGCAACATAATTGTAATGGGTAAGCCACACGATGAGATAGTTGTGTACATGGCCGAAATACGTGAGGTGGTTGTCGCATGGACGTGACGTGACGTTAAATAACAAGGTTCGCTCGGTTTGGAACTCTCAGCCCGTTGGATTCATGATATATTGAACATTCAGCATGTGTTTTCAGCAACTTAACATCATTATTCCATTGTATCCAAGAAGAAATGGCAATCACACACACATATATATATATATATATATATATATATATATATATATATATATATATATATATATATATATATACATATATACATATATATATATATACATATATACATATATATATATATACATATATACATATATATATATATACATATATACATATATATATATATATATATACATATATACATATATATATATACATAAATACATATATATATATATATATATATATATATATATATATATATATACATATATATATATATATATATATATATATATATACATATATATATATATATATATATATACATATATATATATATATATATATATATATATATATATATATATATATATATATTTCCGTGTTTTGATGTGATTTTGACTCTCCGAGGCATTTCTACAATACGAGGTCAGAGTATATCTCCAAATCTGCTTTTCAAACTTGTATGAATATCAAAAGGTCGGACATTGCGATTATCTTGGATTAAGACAGGAACCTTTTAATATTTTTTACATGCAATAGAACAGCAGAAGTGTTTCAAATCAAGGTCACTTTGCTTTTTCAAGCTTATGAAAGGTCCTGGTGCTGTCAAAATAAAAACATCAATAACGCAAGTGCACCTCGGGAGAAAGAGGCAAATTGTACAATGAGAGGACATGAAAACTGAGACGTGCTTGTACGTGATGACGTTTACACGTTGTGAATCGCAGGCAAATACAGCGTAATACACTCAATGAGGTTTCTTTGTGCAACAGGGAAAGAGTTAATATTCCCTTCACGAGAATGTACAGCTATTCAAACGACTGTATGCACTTCAGTAATTGTGTAGTTTTAAATGTGTGTGTATAAAGTGAGATACTGGCAATAGTCGAAGACATACCTAAAGAGGTATAAGGAAATATAGATCTAAATAAAAAAATACATTTATGTACTCTGTCTCGATATATATATATATATATATATATATATATATATATATATATATATATATATATATATATATATATATATATATATCTATATATATATATCTATATATATATATATCTCTATATATATATATATCTCTATATACATACATACATACATACATACATACATACATACATACATACATACATACATAGAGCAAAAGCATTGGGTTCATGTGAGCTGGACTATTATGAGCATTTTATTCATCAAACTTTTTGAATGATTATATGTACTGTTTATATATACATTTGTTTCACTATATGTATATATATATATATATATATATATATATATATATATATATATATATATATATATATGTATATATATATATATAGTGAAACAAGGCTTACTATCCTCGCTCTTATAATACCCTGCACTGTCTATTCCGAACGAGATATAACAGACTGCAAGCAGGTACTGTGGTGCAGACAGAATGAATACAAGCTCTATATAGTTTATGAAGTGGGTTGTTCTTACATTCTGTAAGCAGCAATAAACTCTTCAGATCTGGGTTTGATTCTTGACCTGACGATGAATGCTGTGTTCCTTTGATAACTGCCCCCTCACTCAGAACCTTGCTCTTCCAAGGGGATGGGTGTAAGCAATCCTTTCCCAGCGGACTGTCTCCACCCTCCTTCCTTGGCAGCATCCATTGGCGGTGTATTCAGCCATTATGGTGACAAAAATCCAGGGAATAATGGCATGATTGTTTGTTTTGATTTTTTTTTTTGACAATTCTTTAAGGCAATCTCATCTGTGTTTCGACAGTCTTATAATGCTGGGCCTTTTGTTTGTGTTCAAGTTGCCGGGGCAAAGCTATCTTTACAGCCGGGTTTTCAACAAAATGGATGGTGAATACAGGGTAAATATGGATTGATGAAAACGTGTTCTGAATGTTTGTTATAAACAGGGTGCCTGATACAGAGGTCCGACTGTATATGTAAATGTGCAATGTTAATATATGCATTGCGATACTTACCGTCCCTAAACGACAAAAACCCACAGACACTTTTCAAACCATACCACCATAAAACCGAGAAACACCCACGAGTGATCGTGCCTGTGCAACATCACGTAACGTGCCATTGTCTTTGGTCACGTGACCCTCCGTGAGCGAAGCTGCAATGGCCGACATTTGTTTGCAGATGGTGTCGTTTCCGGACATTTTTATGGGATTTGTTTTTTTTCCTGGGATATTGGCTTTGAGTTATTGTTACGAATTTGGAAAACTATCGCACACAACATTCAGGTCCTATAGATTAGTTATATCGGTAAGTATGTGTTTTATAGATGGCCCCCGTCCCTTGTCTAATGGGTAAATAAATGTAAATGTGCTATGAAGTTATTTTAATAATCAGGTTTTCGTTTCGTTTACTTCTACACCCCCATCGACGCCAGCCACACCTTCACCTCGTTCTGCCCGATGCCATTATCCCGATGCATCCGGCCACGTATGAGGGCGGAGTTAAAGGAGGAGCATCGCAGTGGCGCTCGACCAATCGGGATGCATCAAGTGGCGTGACCGCCGCTCGGCCAATCGGACTTCCCTGACTGTGTGAGGGGCAGTCCGAATGATGTCATCACGCCACCTGGCCAATCGAAGGGCTTGCCGCCAGTTTTGGCCAGTGAGAGCGACAGCGAGGATGTGCGTGCCAAAAACAGGCCAGTGAGAGCGACGGCGAGGGTTATGCGCGCCGAAACTGGCCAGTGACAAGGCAACGAGGGATTCTGCGCACAAGACCGTCCGGTGTGGAGAAACGGGGAGGGTGGAGACACCCCCCCCTGGGGGGGACAACAAAATAAAAGCGCAGACGGCTGGTCTGAAAAGAAGGGAAGAGATTTCTCCACCGTCCTCGTCGTCAGTCCTGGTCCTCGTCCGCCTCCGCCGCCTCCTCCTCCGAATGATCGCGAGCTTGTGCGATCACCTCGACTCACCTCAAATGGGTTCGGCTGCGCTAGTTTGTCCTTGAGTGACCGGAGTTCCGGGAAAGAGTGGACGCCAGCCGCCCGCTCGTGGCCAGGTAGCCAGCTACCCTGATCTTTAGCCCGACTGTCCTCCGGGCTGGAGATCCAAATAAAGACCAATTGGTCCGATTCTTTGGGTGTGTGTGTGCGTGTGTGTGTTTGTGGCGCCAGTCTGGTAAATAGTAAAACTGTTAAGTGCTTTTGCTGTATATATTTGTATTTTCATTTCAATTATTCGGTTTAGCTCTGCCCTTACGTGCTTCCCTAGTTCTCCCCATTATTGTATCAATAAACCCCCATTTGTTCAATGTTTCAGCTCGTTCACGTCAATTCTTTAATTGATTCGACATGACGCGTGATTGAGAATTAGTACGGCAGTTCGGACTGGTAAATTTTCATTTGGTAATTCTGCTCGGTTATGCCGGATCCGAGTCGGTGATCGCGACTCGATTCGGACAAAGTCGGCCGAGAGTGAATTTCCCCGGTAGATTCCCCGCGTGGATACTTAGGTATATAGAAAGTTGGCTATTCACCCTATTCCACGCGGGTGACCTGTTGGCGATCTTCGGTCCGATAGAGGACCCGTCGGCTCCAGACTTATCCGGGACGACGACCTATACATTCTGGGCGATCGGTCGGGCCGACTTGCAGCTCCATCTAACGGTCGTGCTCGTGGCCGACGTCCGGCCCCGCAACATTATATCAGTATGCAAAATGACAGCTTTCTAGCCCACCTAGAAAGTAGTAAACATTTATTTCAGCATGTGAGTGGTTAGAAAGAGCTGTATATATTTGATAACATATTGGCTGTTTACCCTTCATATAGGTGGATATAGAATGTGTATTTCAAATGGAGTTCAACTTATTGTTAAAAGCAATGATTGTATTGTATGTAGGTGATAGTTTTAATAAGCTGCATTCGACTACATACCATTCTTAATGGATATACTCACATTGTCGTACATACTAAAGAGATATACTCAATGACTGCTACGTAACTTGTCGACATCCTTGCATCTTGCTGAGGAGAGGGCGGAGCTTGGACTGCACATGCGTGTTTGCCAGAAATTTTCCCCTGCCTCACACCCTCATGCTGAGGAGATGGGCGGAGCTTTTTGCATCCTCCTGCTGAGGAGAGGGGTGGAGCTTGCATTCAGCAAGTAAGCAAACTCAGTTTTATTTTGTCATTTTGAAATGTCTTCTTTGTTAATCATAGCATTTACTGTGGCTCTGCACCACCAAGTAGTGTGTGAGCAAACTAGTGGTGGTACACTAATAAGAGCAACAGCAACATATTGTAAAAATACTGCAGTAACTTTCCTCTTTGTGAAGAGGCAGTCCTTGTGTTAGGCAATCATCAGCACAGTATGAAACTGGAGAAAATTTGTGCATTATCTGCACATTATATTTTAAGCTGCGCCTGCTCAATATTTGGTAACCATTGATGTGATATGTGTGGTGTGTGTGTGTGTGTGTGTGTGTGTGTGTGTGTGTGTGTGTGTGTGTGTGTGTATGTGTATGTGTATATATACACATATGTATTTATGTATATATATATTTATATATCTTCATATATATATATATATATATATATATTTTTTTCTAT
This sequence comes from Eptatretus burgeri, assembly GCF_056783735.1. Classification (NCBI taxonomy): domain Eukaryota; kingdom Metazoa; phylum Chordata; class Myxini; order Myxiniformes; family Myxinidae; genus Eptatretus; species Eptatretus burgeri. The sequence continues at coordinate 28,091,683 of NC_140964.1, forward strand.
GCACATACAGTATGTGTTTGTGTGTATGGTGAGATGCAGTGTACTATTTACACAGTGTCGGTTTTATCAAAGCAGTTTGTTGCCAAGTTTTATGCTGGGTGGTTTGTCATTGCTTTCCCAACAATCCGTTAGGGCAGTCATTTGGCATTCCACAAGGGTGCTGGCGATAGCTTGCCTACTCTTCGCAAAGGACACCGTGGGATCTGTGATGTCCACCAGCTAATGCTGGCAGATGGGATGCCCAGTTTAATGTCAATCTGAGGGACAGTACACACACTGATGCCTCGACCTGCATGTGAAACACCAATATGACAGTTTATAGCTGAGCCAAGATTCAAACACAGGCCTAGAGTGCTCAGAGACAAGCATGCATTCCTCTCGAGTCTAGGCTATCCTGCCAGCAAAAATAAATGATAATTATGGGAATGCTACTTTCTTGTATGAAAATTAACTGCACCAGTGTGCAGTCATGTGTTGTTAGTTTATGTTGCTATTTATCATCCAGGCAATTAGGAAGTGCCACACTGATATAAATCAATAAATGTACATGTATTTATACTTCAAGCATCGGCATCTCGGCCTACCTTTGGTGGGAAATTTCAAGTGGTGATGTTTCCAAAAAGTGATACTTTCTTCTGGAACACACTGTACACCAGAAAATAACATTGGTATATCCATCCATCCATCCATCCATCCATTGGGACCATGCTCCATGTAAAGCATCAGCGCTGCCCAAACAGTCTCCTCGGCTATTGGGTAC
>NC_140964.1:28097442-28099942 GCF_056783735.1 Eptatretus burgeri
TTAAAAAAAAAATTCCATAAATATAATTTGTTTCAAACATAAATGCTTAGTGGTCTTCCCATAAATTCAATCAATAATCTACAAGTATTTGGTTTGGTTGACGAATCTAGCCAACAAATGCGGCCGACATTATTACGTAAAGGAATACACATCGCCTGTGCCATATTTTTGGAGTTGAAGAAATTTATGTTTTCTCTGCTTTGTGCAAAGTTAACTTGTCTGTTATGAATTTGACAATGACTACAATTGCAATAGTCTATTATTAATATTATGATATTTTCCTGATGCACTGCAGTATTTTTCAAAATGCGAGACTAACGGAGTATTTGCCGCAGCTGATAGTCTCTTGATTCTGGGCCACTCGTGTATATCTACGCCATGCACTACTTGCCACACATGATTTGCATATATACATATTCTCGCGATAATACTCCTATTACAATATTAGTGAATTCGCTGTACAGTAGACGTGCACATGGCAGTCTGTACTCTCATTTTAAAAATATTTTTCCTCTCGTATTTGTTTGATTTTCTTATCGCTCGTTCACAAAAGAGTGCGTTTTCTTTTTGTCTGCAGTATTTCAATACATTTAGGTGTGTGTGTGTGTGTGTGTGTGTGTGTGTGTGTGTGTGTGTGTGTGTGTGTGTGTGTGTGTGTGTGTGTGTGTGTGTGTGTGTGTGTGTGTGTGTGTGTGTGTGTGTTTCAGAAGACAGACTTGCAAAATACAATAAACCTGAAAAATGAGTCTGGTTCTGCTTACGTTGTGCGAATGACAGCAATATTTAAATGTTTACAGGCCACCATATTGTACTTTCCCACTTGAGATGAAAGTCTGAACATTGGAGGTATATTTCCTTGAGATACATGCGATATTGCGAGCGAGCTGGTAGCGAAACGTGTTCCTCCCTGCACACTCTCTCCATGGCTACCCCAGGACACGAGCGCCGTGTCGGCTTTACAGTATCGATATAACTCTTAATAAGCACATTAACTTACACCTTTTTACCATCTCCATTGTCACATATTCCATTTATAGCAGCCATATTAAAGTTATGAATAGCATATTTATGCATCTTTTAGCTGGAATGGAATATCATTATACGAATGAGATTGGCATTAAACGAATGTAGTGTGCGTGATATTATTGTTGAATACAATCATTGATATTTGATACTTGCGACATACATATATATATATATATATATATATATATATATATATATATATATATATATATATATATATATATATATATATATATGTGGCGACCCCTAACGGGAGCAGCCAAAAGAAGAAGATATATATGTGTGTGTATGTGTGTGTGTATATATATATATATATATATATATATATATATATATATATATATATATATATATATATATATATATATATATATATATATATATATATATATATATATATTTGCTTGGAACTATGGTTAAGGAAGCATCACATGTACGAGTATGACGTGGATTCATTTGATTAGAATAATTAGTTGTCTCTTATTGCACTCCATTACTGCAATGGTTTCAGACGAACACATCCACATGTCCATTGGCCACCATAGTGTACACCCATATTTGGGGCATACACTCGCTCATGTGATGTGAGAGGTGGTCGAGATTGTGGATTGGTCAAAGCCGAATATTTCTCTGATGTCACAATCAAAGTTGGTGTTGAAAAGGTTTGTGCGTCTGATGTCTTGCAGTACTCGTAGCTGATGATGTGCTCAATGGCCGGATATTTTTGAAGACCACTTCACAATTTGTCGTGCAATGAAGACGAATGTTTCCTCTTCTAATTATGCTGATGGAGATACATTTATGGGTCTCCTCCTCTTCCTTCATTATTGCTTCTCTCTTCTGTTGATCATCATGAGTGATCCCACTCAGTCAGACCACCTCCAGTGATCTTCAGTGTGCCAATGCAGGTATATATATATATATATATCGTCACACACATGGTTAAATAGTCGGTCACCATACAACCTCATTAAGCCTTCTTTCTCTGCACATTCTTCATTTAACATAACATTTCTTTGTTGTGGTGATGATATAATTTATGCTTCCTCCATGAATGTAGAATAAAATCAAACACTTGAGTGGCTAAGTCTTTCTGTGTTCCTCCCTGTACATTATATATATATATATATATATATATATATATATATATATATATATATATATATATATATATATATATATATATATATATATATATATATACACACACACACACACACACCACACACACCTTGGTTGCGGTCAAATTGATTATAATATTCCAATACAGTACATTAGATTTAGTTATACAATAAAGACTTTTTTCAGAGGAAAGTGATTAATATAAAATTAATAGCAGCATAATCTATCCCTTATAACAATGCATTTAATAATTTATATGTGATTATGTAATTAGGTCACGAATATTTTGAAGAAGTTTCAAAAAATTATCAAAAAAGTATTTTTTATAATTTTCAAATGTACACTGGAGAAT
>NC_140964.1:28104942-28117442 GCF_056783735.1 Eptatretus burgeri
GTGATGCTCACTCATTGGTGTACACCGCCAGTGATAGGCTATTTATAACTGTGTTGCGTTCAGCTTAGTCAGCACGCCGTCCCACATGCATCTGAAGAGGTAGACAGACTGCGCAATGCAGTCTCTGGCAAAGGAGTAAAGGATCGATCGAGCTTAGTGTTGAAGTCCAATCATGGTTTTATATTGGCTTGTTTTGTACATCACCACACTCACTTTCAAATAGGTATTGAGTGGTAGTCATCACAATGACTGTGTGTCATGTAATTTGTCGATGGTATATGAGTTTTCATTCCATATGAAAACTCATTCCACATTCATTCCAATGAATGAATTCTAACAGCCATTCGTTCCACATTTGTCGATGGTCATTTACCTTCACCGATGATATATGAGTTGTCTTACAGTTGTTCATTATCTTTACTTTTGATAAAGTGATTCATGAATTCCATCTTTGCTTGATCACTTTCCAACTCACCAATGAACCCCCACCTATGCCCCAGGGATTGTATTTCCCTTTTGGTACAATAGCTGGCTTAGAGATTGTTGCGCCCTCTCACACGTACGTGTCCAGGCCACGCACGACTTCATCCTTCACCCCACAGTCATCATGAATGTTCGCATACGCGTAAGTCGTCACTTTTTTTCTCGGTCCCGATGGTGACGACTTACATCGTCTACTGTATATATATATATATATATATATATATATATATATATATATATATATATATATATATATATATATATATATCTTCTTCTTCTTCTTTCGGCTGCTCCCGTTAGCGGTCGCCACAGCGGATCATCCGTATGATCCGCATAGTGATTTGGCACATGTTTTACGCCGGATGCCCTTCCTGACGCAACCCTGGTCGCCTCTTACGACTCAGGGATATGGTACACCTATTTTAACCGGGGTATACACCAGCCCAGTATACTGGTACTCATTTCGCCGACCTCGGAAGGATGACAGGCTGAGTCAACCTCCTGGTGTATTAATTCAGTGGCCCAACGGGACTTGAACTCAGGACCTTTTGGATCCCAAGCCGCTGCCCTAACCACTGCGCCAACACACCAGGCATCTATATATATATATATATATATATATATATATATATATATATATATATATATATATATATATATATATATATATATATATATATATATATATATATATATATATATATATATATATATATATATATATATATATAGATGCATCGACCATAATTCCAAGCATTTCTTGGTTATATATATATATATATATATATATATATATATATATATATATATATATATTAAATGTGTGCATATTTTTATATTGTACACACAGACACACAATCATACCCTGCCAAGCTGGTAACAAACAAGTGGGAGTAGACATAGCCTTCGGTAACATTTCATCACTCACCCATAGACTTCCACAGGTCAAAAGACTCGTTTGGCCAAAGAATGTCCATGAATTAGAGGACGAAATGTCACCTGAGAGTCCAATACCAGTTCTCTTCTGGCCTGTTACCAAATCATGAGTAGATCCTAGTCCATTTTTTGGTTGGATGCACCTTTCCTATGAACTATGGATATTTCGCTTGTTGTGGCACTCCCCTTCCTTGGTGTTGCTCTTGGTGTAGTTAAAATAAAGGATTTTCGAGAAGGTATCACATCCTGTGAGAAACATGTGGTGTTAATGCGAAGTTATACAATATGTTTTTAATATTAAACAGAACCACTTCCTCACAGGGGTGCCCCTTTGTGGAATGTAGTGTTGCCCAGCAGTTACTTCGAGCACAGTATATGAACACAGTATTGTTGTGGGCCGGTGGTCGGTGGCGAGGAATGACCGCTCGACGGAGCAGTAGGGCCGTCTCCCGGAACACCCAGAATAAAAGGTCGTCACCCCGGATAACTCCAGGGTCAACGGGTCCCTTAGTAGACTGTGGATGCCAATATTTCGACGGCGTGGGGTAGGGTTAATTGTCTAATTCCAATTTACCTAAGTACCCACGTCGTCTAACTACCGGGGAAGCCACACCCTCGGCCGACTTTGTCCCAACCGAGTCGCTGTTACCGACTCAGATCCGGCGTAACCAAGCGGAGATTACCAAAGCCGCGCCGGCCCAAATGACAACTTACGGCACAATGGGCCTTCCGAATTCTCAAGCCCGAACCATGCTAGGCCAATGAAAGAAAACACGGACAACGAACTGGAACATTTAACAGGGGTTTTATTTTACAGTAATCAGGAAGAGAGACACAGAGCAGACTTAATCACGAATATGCAGGCAATGTATAGTGAGCAAAAGCCCTTAACAATTATTACTTATCGGACTGCGCCACCACAGACACACACACACACACACACACCAAAAGAAAATGGACCCCACCGGGTCTTTATTCGGTCCTCCAGCCGAGGAGGATTGTTCCGCTGGAGGGACAGAGTCTGGCCGGGTACCTGGTCGCCTCGTGCGGTTACACCGACTCCAACCCACCATGGTGGGACTCGAACCCACGACCCGGAATCCAACGAGCCCACGATCCTGGCTGCCCTGAACGACGATCGAGCACCACGGTCCTGGCCACCACGACCACCACCACCACCAGGAGGAACCCCGGAAAAGACCGCAGACGACAACGACTGCAGACCAAAAGACCAAAGGGGCAGAGAGCAAAAAGCCCAGACGACGACGACTACTGCAGACGGCAGCTCGCCACCTTTCTTATCCTTTTGGGTCGAGGGAACCGCTCTGAGGTAACTCTCCTCTGGATTGGACAAGGGGTTGGCGGGCGATCAGTGGCCTCCCCTAATTGGACGGGCCGAACACTCCATCTGGCTGGGGTGGAGTCGGCCCTGAGGTGATGAGCCTCCTGATTGATTCGGTGGGGGAAAATGGTGGCCATCCGTGATTGGAGGAGGTCCGGTGGGAGGGGGCAACGACCACCCTCCCCCCGTGCATGTCTGAGAACCCAGATGGAACAACGAGGGGAGCACCCTATTCCCCATCCACCCTTGTAGCGGGAGGGGGGGATCTCGGGTCGGCTGTCGGGCTGGCCGCTGTCGATTGAACAAGCTCACGGTGGACAGAGGGAACCTCACCTCTGTACATGACACGTTGCACGTGGGCGATGGATGGCGATAGTGCGAGAACGAAGGATTGATTGGTTGGCGTTGGGTATTGCAAAAATCTAACTGGAAAGAAACTTTGCAGCGCACACATGTAATTCCCTTTAGATACAGAGAGGGTTCTAACTATAAACACATACTTATCGAAATAACTGAACTGCGGGGACTCTGGCTGTTGTGTGCAAATGGCTGCCAGATTCGTAACAGTATCTGGACCTTTGGATCAGTTTTGTTGTTTGCTAGGATACACGGTGGACCGTTGCACTGTATATTGATGTACTCTTGACCCAATCATTTTCTCTTGATGCTTTATGCATTATAATAAATACATTATCCTCGATGTAAATTATTCTTTGAATTGACTGTTGTGATGATTCTGCACACATATGGCACAGACCATTGGCATCACAAGCATCATCATCCTTTGAAGACATAAAGTTAAGTGTCTCAACTTGTACTCTTCTGGTGGCATGGTCTTCTTCGTAAGAGTGGGCTTTACGTGCGCCCCTTCTATGTTCCACATTCCCAGTACAGATTAAGCATTAGGTCCATCATCCTGCATCATCACTCCTTGTCTTTAACCATTAGTTTGCTTATGGTCTTTAACCACGTTGAACTCTTGACTGGTTTAGCCTCCAGTTTGGTCTATTCTTTTGTAGGTCTTTTGAAGCATATATTAACATGATTGACATTTAATATGATGATTTATAATATGATTACAGATAAGTCCTTATAATGAACGATCATCTAAAAGTGTAAAATAAATAATATTTCAAGTCTAACTGTAACTCCAAAACACCGATGATAATTATAAATCATGTCTGTGTAGGTATCTGAGGAACACGTCCGCCATATGTGAATGAATGGAAGAGTGAGTTTATTGAAAGACACAGGGGAGTGAGAAGGAACGGTTTGCAGGAGGTAAAGATTTTCATCGTTGAGAATGTTTGTATTCAAGTGTTATTTCCCTGACTTTAACCGATAAGACTTTTTCATGTCAAGTTAGAGAGATCGATGGACACATTTAAGGTGAAGTTCAATCTGGATGCACTTGTCCGTTCATTAATGAGCTAAACTACAGGGAGGGGCAGTTGGCAGAAAATAATGGTTGGGGGGGGAGGGGGAGGGGGTTGGGAGGAGGTTGAAAATTCGGCTTCGTCCTTCTTATTCTCATTCTTCAACCCCACCCTCCAAACTGCACCTTGTCGTTCACCCTCAGGGCGAGAGGTTGAGGATTGAGGCTTTAGGAAAGAGCGAGCAGAATGAGGGTCTGGCGGGACTGAGTGAGCGCTTTTTGCAGGATCATACAATGGGGGTTTGAGGTGGGGTGGCGGTGTGGGGGGCGCAGCACATCGAATTGAGCGTTGAAGGGGCTCCGTGCTTCATGTGAACGGCAAGCCAGCAGTGTTCCCACGCCCAGCCGGCGATGCACCGTACGAGACAGAGGAAAAGCAGGGTGGTGGGGGATGGGGTGGGGGGAGGGGGTGGGAGGTGTCCGAAGTAGTGGCGTGCAAAGGCATAGGTGGGGGTCATTCTGTGGGGAATGACATGAAGAACGATCAGGAGGGGCAGAGGAGGATGGGGCTTTGGGAGTAATAGGAAGAGTAGCTATATGAAGATAGGGAAATTCATCATACTAGTACTGTTCGACAAATTTTTAGGGGGAAGAAAAAGGTGAAGGTATGCATAAGTGGTAAATGTTAGTGCGATGGAGTGAAAGAAGAGGCTGGAGGACCAACGATGTCGGCTTATTTTGAGAGATGAGAAGGGGTGGGGGGTAGGTAGGGGTGGACCACTGCGACCTTGATTGGGACTAGACACGGCCATTGTGTGTTCATCTTGGAACCGTTGGGGAAGAGGTCTGCATTTGCGTAGAGTGTCCTAACAACACTCATCAGCCCGGGTCCCATTTTTAGCGCACAGTGGCGCATCCGCAAACAAAGGCAGAACCATGAAATGCATTTATTGATTCATGCCAAAGCCTTGCTTAATAAAGAGAGTGTTTGTTGTTGCGAATGTTATTAATTTCCCCCCCTATTAATATCGTCTGCTGATGGTGATGGCGGGGCACTCGACCCTGCCAGCTGGTAAAAAGCTAAGCACATTCAAGCATGCTGGATTGTTGGATGCTTGGGTTGTCATGAATCACTGCACCTCCACTGGTGCAGGCTTTGCAATCAGCCGAGAGGACTTTCACATCTTTATATAGGGTGCACGATGTCAAAAATGTACGCAGAATATTATTAAAATAATGCCTTCTTAAGCTGGCTGCACTGTTCACCTGTACTCACTTGTGAACAACATCAAATGATCCCAAGGTGCCTTTCGCAAAGAGCTTTGAAGAGGTACTGTATAGCGTGGTCGAATATCTTGCGTGGGTTGAGTGTGTATAGTGTATACACTTTAACACCTTGATTCATCAAGACACATCTAATCTATGCCTTTAACCACCACCATCCAATGACCTTCAAATTTTCATGAACCCACACCGAGTGATTAAATCGGATACTGCTTTTAATTTCTTATCATCGTCATCGTCATCGTCATCGTCATCATCATCATCATCATCATCATCATCATCATCATCATCATCATCATCGTCATACATATGTTTAAAACCCGATACAGTAAAACCTGCATAATATGGTGATTGGCTTATTGCGATTCATTTGTGCTCAAAATTCGAAGCATGCACAGAGCCGATATTTGGAATAATAAAAGACCTCAAATATGCAGTGACATATTTTATGTGGACAGTTGCTTTCCTGAATGTATGACCACATAAGGCAGGTTTAATGTACATGTACAGTCGATGTTTCTGAATATGTAATATCGATGCAAAAGTGTGTGTGTGTGTATGTATATATATGTATATATATATATATATATATATATATATATATATATATATATATATATATGTACAGAGGTACATGCATATATGAATATGTATATATCCATCTGTTTGGGACCATACTCTGTGCAGAGCCTTGGTGCTGCCAAAGCAGTCTCCTTGGCTGTTGGGCACAATCCTGGATGGGTCACCACTCCAACACAGGATACCAGCATGCTGTCACTCATTTTGCTGACCTCGGAAGGATGACAGGCAGAGTCAACCCCACCTGGTATTAATTCAGCATCCAAATGGGATTTGAACTCAGGATCCGAGGATCCCAAGCCTACCACCCTTACCATTAAGCCAACACCTGGCATATGTATGTTTGTATATATATATATATATATATATATATATATATATATATATATATATATATATATATATATATATATATATATATATATATATACATATACATATACATATATGTTGTTATTCGTCTTTCGGCTGCTCCTGTGAGGAGTCGCCACAGCGGATCATCCGTTATGATCCGCATACTGATTTGGCACAGATTTTATGCCGGATGCCCTTCCTGACGCAACCCTGGTCGCCTCTTATGACACAGGGATATGGATTGGGTTTTGCCATGATTCCGGGCTGCCCTACACCCTCTCATAGCGCGGCCCAGTGCAGAGCTCCCGTCCTCAAGCGATCTTCCAACCCAAGCCTCCAAGGAGCCGGATTACAGGCGCACGCCACTATGCCCGGTATATATGTATGTATATCTATATATATATATATATATATATATATATATATATATATATATATATATATATATATATATATATGTAATATGTATGTATATGTATATATATTTATGTATATATGTATATATATATATATGAATGCATATATGTGTATATATATATATATATATATATATATATATATATATATATATATATATATATATATATATATATATATATATATATATATATATATACAGATATATGTATATTTATTTATATTATATATGTGTGTGTGTATATATATATATATATATATATATATATATATATATATATATATATATATATATTATATATATTATATATACATTATATGCCTAACAGAAACTTTCCTCTCCCAAGACGTGTCTGACTCCCAAGTATCTCTCCCTGGTTACTCCCTCTTACGGTATGACAGACCTGAGTCTCGTCCTGGTGGAGGTGTTGCTCTCTTCATCAAAGACTCTATTCCTCACTCTCCCTGCACTGCTCTCACTCCCCCACACCCCCAGGAATACCTCTGGCTTCGGCTTCCCCTCCACTCCCACCTCATGTTTATATGTGTACTGTACCGTCCACCGAACAGTGATGACTCCATCTACACCTCACTCTCCGAAAACATGGACCATCTTCTATCTTCTCATCCAAACTCTCTCTTCCTCTTATGTGGCGACTTCAATTGTCACCACGCCAGTTGGCTAGGTGTGGGTACCTCTCTCACCTGCCATGGGACATCAGCAAAAGCTTTCTGCGACTCATTGGGACTGACTCAATCGGTCAACTTCCCGACCCGGATCTCAACCAATGGTACTCCATCTCTTCTGGATCTGATTTTGACAAATTTCCCTGACAATATCTGCTGCTCTTCCTTTGCTCCAATTGGTTCTTCTGACCACGTCCTTGTTAAAGTGGACATCTCTCTGGCTGTTATCAGAGAACCACCTCACCGCCGTCGAGTCTGGCATTTCACTCAAGCCGACTGGCAGGGTCTCCGAGCAGCCATCAAACTTACAGACTGGTCTCCTATCACTACTTTCTCAAACATCAACTCATCCTGGGAATTCTTTCAAAGAAACTTGCTCTCCCTCATGCACAGATTTATCCCCTCTCGTGTTCAGTTGTCTTACCCTTCCTCCCGCCCTTGGTTTACTGAAGCTTGTGGCGAGGCAGTTGTCCTGAAACAACTTGCCTTTGCCTCATGGAAAGCAAACCCAACTGAGGGCAATCTCAGTTCTTTCCACAAAGCTCGGAACAAGTGTGTATCTACCCTCAGGAGAGCCAGAAAACAACATCTTTCTCATCTCAAGTCTGAACTCTCAAACCTCTCTCCCTCCTCAAAATCCTGGTGGCGTTTAATCAAATCTGTTTCTGGTGTATGTTCCCCCTCCATCCCCTCCCTTACCTCAAATGGCCGCACTGCTGATTCCACACGTGATAAAGCTGAATGTCTAAACTCGGTGTTTGCAGCTAAATCTTGTGTCCTAAACCCATCACTATCTCTACCCACTTTACCCAGTCGCACCCAACTGTCCCTGGACTCTGTATCCTTTTCTCCTGACAAGGTGGAGAGCTTGCTTTCAAACCTCGAGTCAGATTCTGCAACCGGTCCAGACGGCATCAGCCCACGTGTCCTCAAAGCCTGCTCTTCTGCTCTTGCTCACCCTCTCTCTGTTCTATTCACCCTCTCATTTTCCCAAGGTCATCTGCCATCTGCTTGGAAATCTGCTAACATCACTGCCCTGCATAAAAGGTGCAAAAACAGATCCCTGTAACTATAGACCAATCAGCCTTCTCCCAATCATCAGCAAGGTTATGGAATCCATCATCGCTTCAGACATGAAATCCTTCCTCTTCTCCAATGGCTTGATTTCCAATCATCAATTTGGTTTCAGACCAGGTCACTCTACCCTAGATATGCTGCTACTGCTCTCCCATCAATGGATGGAGGTCCTCAATGCCAGACAGGAAATCCGAGCCGTATCCCTGGACATATCACGTGCTTTTGACACAGTCTGGCACCCTGCCCTACTCACCAAACTCTCTTCCCATGGTATTCAAGGCCATCTCCACTCATGGCTCGCAGACTTCCTCTCCTGTCGCAGTCAACGTGTGGCCCTAAATGGAGTTCTTTCATCCCCTCTTCCTGTGCAGGCTGGAGTTCCTCAAGGTAGCGTTCTGGGCCCTGTTCTTTTTCTGGTTTTCATCAATGATCTCTCGGACTCTCTGGAAAATCCTCTATTTCTCTTTGCCGATGACTCCACCCTCTGCCGTACCATCTGTCATCCCTCAGACCGGCAAGCAGCAGCTTCTTCGCTCACTGCAGATCTGGATAAAATCACAAACTGGTCCAACACGTGGAACATGTCTTTCAATCCAGACAAATCTCACACTCTCACTATGTCTCTTCGAAAGGACCGTTTAGAAAACCCCCCATCCACTTTCTCAACAATCCTCTGGAAGAAGTCTTTTCTTTCAAGCTTCTGGGTCTCACTATCTGCCATGACCTTTCCTGGGAAAGTCACATTTCCAACCTTGCCTCAAAAGCCAGTCGCCGACTGGGAATCCTCCGTCGTGCAAAGTCCTTCCTCGGCCCTCTTGAGCTCCTGACCACTTACAAAGCTTTTGTCCGTAGCCTGATGGAGTACTGCTCTCCCCTCTGGGCTGGTGCTCCTGCCTCCCACCTTTCTCGACTTCACGCTGTCGAAACCAGGGCTTTTAAGATCATTGGCATCTCCCGCAATGAAGCTGAGTCTTTGGGCCTCTCACTCAATCACCGCAGGTTGGTCGGTGGTCTTTCTGTCTTCTACCGACTCCTCTCCAGCCTTGCCCCCCTGCTCTCTCTGCGATTTGTCCCAACCACATTTCCACAGGGCGCTCAAGGTCCGCCAACAACCCCCTTCTGGTAAAACTACCAAAATCACGAATCACTGCTCATCTTCACTCTTTCATTCCTCTTTTTTCCCGCCTTTGGAATAAACTTCCTCACTCTATTCTTTCCCATTCTTCCCTCCAGGCTTTCAAAACAGCTGTTCACCACCACCTCTTATCTTCCCCCATCCAAATCCTCGATCTTTTCTACCCCCGATAATCCACCCAAGCCCACTTCCTTCAATTCTCCTGCTTTCCTTCCTGAAAGTCCCTGTAATGTCCATCTTCTCCTCGCCATGTTCCCCGTCCCATCCCCATCCCTCTCCCTTCCACAGTTCACCTGTGTCTGTTCCCCAATGATTTGTCCCTTCCACTCCCGCCCCTCTTGTCTCATGCCTCCTTGCTGTGAGTTGTGTGTTAGCTCTCATACGAGCCTCGACCAAGGTATACAAAAAAAAAATATATATATATATATGCAGCTCTGGAAAAAATTAAGAGACCACTGCAAAATTTGCAGTTTTTCTGGTTTTACTATTTATAAGTATGTGTTTGAGTAAAATGAACATTTTTGTTTTATTCTATAAACTACTGACAACATTTCTCCCAAATTCCAAATAAAAATATTGTCATTTCGAGCATTTATTTGCAGAAATTGACAACTGGTCAAAATAACAACAAAGATTCAATGTTTTCAGACCTCAAATAATACAAACAAAACAAGTTCATATTCATTTTTAAACAACACAATACTAATGTTTTAACTTAGGACGAATTCAGAAATCAATATTTTGTGGAATTATCCTGATTTTAAATCACAGCTTTCATGCGTCTTGGCAAGCTCTCCGCCAGCCTTTCACATTGCTGTTGGGTGACTTTATGCCACTCCTGGCGCAAAAATTCAAGCAGCTCAGCTTTGTTTGATGGCTTGTGACCATCCATCTTCCTCTTGATCATATTCCAGAGGTTTTCAATGGGGTTCAGGTCTGGAGATTGGGCTGGCCATGACAGGGTCTTGATCTGATGGTCTTGATCAAGACAGGGTCTTGATCTGATGGTCTTGATCTAACACCTTGATTGACCTGGCTGTGTGGCATGGAGCATTGTCCTGCTGAAAAAACCAATCCTCAGAATTGGGGAACATTGTCAGAGCAGAAGGAAGTAAGTGTTCTTTCAGGACAACCTTGTACGTTGCTTGATCCATTAGTCCTTCACAAAGACAAATCTGCCCGATTCCAGCCTTGTGAAGCACCCCAAGATAATCACTGATCCTCCACCAAATTTCACAGTGGGTGTGAGACACTGTGGCTTGTAGGCCTCTCCAGGTCTCCGTCTTACCATTAGACGACCAGCTGTTGGGCAAAGCTGAAAATTGGACTCATCAGAGAAGATAACCTTACTCCAGTCCTCTATGGTCCAATCCTTATGGTCTTTTGCAAACCTCAGCCTGGCTCTTCTTTGCTTCTCATTGATGAAGGGCTTTTTTCGAGCTTTGCACGACTTCAACCCTGCCCCGAGGAGCTTGTTTCGAACCGTCCACGCCGTGCACTTCACCCCAGCTGCCGTTTGCCATTCTTTTTTGTTGGTCACTTGATGTCATTCTCTGGTTGTTGAGTGACATTCGAATGAGTTGGTGGTCATCCCGGTCAGTGGAAAGTCGTTTTTGCCCTCTGACAGTCTGTAGCTTTGTTGTCCCCAATGTCTGCTGCTTGACCTTGTTCTTATGAACCGCCGTGTTTGAAATTTTAAGGATGGAAGCAACATGATGCTCACTGTATCCCTCTGCCAGTAAAGCCAGAATTGAACCCTTCTTTTCCTCACTCAAAACTTTTCTTTTCAACTATTTTGGCATGGTCAATAGTTATTTGTTTGATTCCAATTACTTTTGAGGTACTACTAGCACTGTTTTTGCCATCCAGCTGGTCCTATTGCAAGAGGATAGTGATGACTACGGCAGTGGTTTTTATACTTTTCCTTGTTAAATAAGATTCGGTTCAGGTGATCACCTAATTAGTACCTCACTTAGTAGAATGAGGTGTGCCTGTGATAGAATTCAACAGACACTGGAATGGAATGGCTGCCATACATGTAGAGATGCTGATTTAAATTTTTTTTGGAGTGGTCTCTTATTTTTTTCCATGGCTGTATATATTTATATATATATATATATATAATGTATATACAGTATATATATATATATATATGTATTTATACATGTATATATGTATATACATATGCATATATATGTATATGGAAATATACACAAGTCAAAGGTTTTAGAACATCCCCATTTTTCAGTTTTTTTCTGAAATTTAACAGTTCAATTCCATTGAATAACCTGATATGGTACAAAGCGAAGCGGTAAACTGCCCGAGGTTAAAAAAGAATGTTTAGGTCACCAAAAACTGAAAAATAATGAAAATTTCAGTTGTTAAAAAAGGCCCTTTTCAGGGAACAAGTAATGGGTTAGCAACTGCAGCTCTTCTGCAGCAATGGAAGTAAATTAAGCTTTGAAAGTTGATGCAAGCACTATCTCCAGGTGCCCCAACTTTTGTTGATTCGTTACAAACCCTCAGTGATTAGTATATCAGCAGTGTTGGAACAGACTGTGTTGCTATACCCACACGTATACAAGTACACGTATATACAGCCAAGGCAGTCATGCAATATTCAGGCGAGAAGCAAAAGCAATACAACCGAATATGATTATTATTTACAGTCACTTACTCAGTTCTCACTTGTCTGACACGGCGCCACCAACATTCACTCAAAAGTAAAGGAATGGCCACCCCCAAAGACGGGAGTGACAGACAGGGTCCGTGAACCTTTATAACGCGGAACCTGGAGGACCGAACGGGTCCCGCGAGACCGTGGCAGGTTA
>NC_140964.1:28122442-28164942 GCF_056783735.1 Eptatretus burgeri
CGTAGGTGCGCTATTGGCAATATTGCCAATTGAGTCGGGCACTTTGAGAAAATGCCGGACGTGACTTGAATATTTTGAGTGAACGCGGGCGTGACCCATTCTTTCCTTGTATTTTAAACGAGCGCCACCACTGGGATTCGTAGTGGTATATGTAGATCTAGTGGTTGCTTGGCATACCCATATGTGCACAAGATCGCACAAAAATTTTTGCTCGCCATCGGGTGGTGTTGATTATATACTTCATGATGGAAAACAAACGACGATGGCTGCAGCTCTCCCAGAGGCGGCTGAATCTGAATCCTGTGCTAACTGCAGTGCACAGAGGTAGAGTGTCCATGGAGCGCCTCCTCGTGCACACCTCTGTGCAGCGCGGTGCAGGAGGCAGCGAGCCATGAGCGCTTCGCTTCGCATTTTTTAACCCGTGCGTGCAACAGCAAAATGCCAACATGTTTATACCGTTCTCTATCTCTCTCTGCCTCTCTCTATCCCTCCCTCACTCTCTTTTCTCCCCCCTCCCCAAATTTTCTCTCCTCCCCTCCCTTTTCTCTTCTCCCCTTTTTCTCATTTTACCCTGTTGCGCTCTTTCCCCTTTTTATTTATTATTTTTCTGTTTTTCCCATTTCTCCTGTTTTTCTCACCATTTTTTGTCTTGTTTCTATCTTTTCCCCCTTTTTTTCTTTTCTTTCTTTTTTCTGCCCTATTTATTTTGTCCCCCCCCCCCTTTATCTCCTCTATTTCTCTCATTTCCCCCTTTTTCTCTTCTCTCCCTCTCCCCCTTTTCTTCTCTCTCTCACTCTCTGTCTCTCTCACTCTCTGTCTCTGTCTCTCTCACTCTCTGTCTCTGTCTCTCTCTGTCTCTGTCTCTCTCTCACTCTCTGTCTCTGTCTCTCTCTCACTCTCACTGTCTCTCTCACTCTCACTGTCTCTCTCACTCTCACTGTCTCTCTCACTCTCACTGTCTCTCTCACTCTCACTGTCTCTCTCACTCTCACTCTCACTGTCTCTCTCACTCTCACTCTCACTGTCTCTCTCACTCTCACTGTCTCTCACTCTCACTCTCACTGTCTCTCACTCTCACTCTCACTGTCTCTCACTCTCACTCTCACTGTCTCTCACTCTCACTCTCACTGTCTCTCACTCTCACTCTCACTGTCTCTCACTCTCACTCTCACTGTCTCTCTCACTCTCACTCTCACTGTCTCTCTCACTCTCTGTCTCTCATTCCTTGTCTCTCTGACTCTCACTCTCTGACTCTCTCTCACTCGAAAATTTTGCCAACGGTTTCATTGAATGTCAGAGATTGGTACCCCTCATTCTCTTCCTTCAACAGCTTTTCTTTAAATTTTATTTTGTTTTTTCCTTTCCAGTCTTTATTTATGGAATCGGGGGGATTATAAAAGTAAACCAGTCCTCTCGTTTTTGTCTTTTCTGTTGGGCATTGTTAAACTGGCAATTTATAAAACCAGGAAAGCAAAATTGAAGGGGAAAAATGCAAATGTGCTTTTGTGCTTTAAACGTCCCCTGACATGCCAAAGTACTGAAATTTCATTTATATATGTCCTGGAAGAGTTTTTCATCGTGATTTCAGATCTGACAATGTTTTTTTTCACAAAACTCATTCTGTAAAATGTAAAATTAAAAAAACAAACGTCTTCGGGAACGCCCCTAAAAATTCTCCTGAAAGGGGCGTAACCCACATGACGTCACGTACAGTATGACAAAGGCTGCACTTAAATTACTGGGGTTGGTGGTCTACGTGATTCTATTCGCTTCCTGTGCGTTTCCACATTTGATTGGTCGACTCAATCGCTTCGTTCATTTCTGCTTTAAAAAAAATCGAACATTTTATATTGAATAATGGATGACATGGAATTTTACTTGTCTGGTAATGACAGTGAGTGTGAGAGAAATGAAGGATTTTGGTCTGAATCACATGGAGAATTGTCGGATAACGTAGTCGCGGGAGGTGAAGTTCAGGCAGCTTTAAATGAAATATGGCTTTACCAATTCGAGCACGAAGCAGGACAAGCAGAGGAAAATAGCGATGAAATTCCCGGAGTTAATTATGATCGGGATGACATCGAAGGAAGACTCGGAAATAACAACTGGTTCGACTAAATCCTCTTCGTAATTCAATAATGTAAATTCGGCTTGCATACTGCTCGATATCAGAAATATTTTAGTGACGTGACGTGACCAGCGCAGCGCAGCGGACATGTTTCTCCACGGCGAATTAATCACAAATAAGGCCAGCGCATGTCATCGGCCGTGTCTCTCCGCGCATAAAACGAAGCAATCTCGCTGTCCGGATACGATGAAAACTTGTCTGCAGAACACATCTTGCGACACAATTGTCGAGAATAGTCCGATAAATCTGACGTTTTGTTGCATTTTTATTTATTTTATTCCTACTGTCATCATGTAGCGCCAGTAGAAAACAATGAAAAAAGAGAATAATAAAATAAAACTACAGCACGTCAGATTTATCGGCCTAGTCAGACGGACGACGGATTTATCGGACTAGTCTAGACTCTAGAGATCTCGAGTTGACAAGTAACTTGTATTAGCATGCACACAATGTAAGAGTCCCGAGGATATGAGGCCGTGTAATAGGACAGATACATTTGTCTTTCATTGTTGTGCAAACATTTTTTTCCCTTTTCTTTTATTACAGCATTTTGGCTGCTGGTGGTGGTCGTATGGCAGCTTAGCTGCCGGGGTAGCTATCATTTCTTGAAGCGCGACTGTGTCGCTGATGCAATGCCCCTCTACCAGTACACACTGGAACTGGTACTCATTTCGCCGACCTTGGAAGGATGACAGGCTGAGTCAACCCCCTGGTGTATTAATTCAGCGGCCGACGGGGCTTGAACTCAGGACCCTAGGATCCCAAGCCGCCACCCTAACCACTGAGCCAACAGCAGGCTAGCATTTTGGCTGAATGTTAATGAATAGCATGCCAATGGAAGCAGTACCTTCACTTTAGATGTCCATATTCTCCGACGATTATCATCTTTCGGGAATAGATGAAGGCTTACACCGTCTTTGCTTGTATTGCTGCCTCCTGCTACGATACATCTTGCAGGCATTTTCAAAAGTATGGCTAAAACTATTTAAAACTTTCGCAAGACAATCACTGGAATTAAGACGATCACAGAGATTGCACTAACATGTGCAAAATGCATTTGTAGGTACTGTATAAGGCACGCGACAACTCGACTCGAGTCAATCCACTTTGTGCGATTTACTGTATGTGACGTCACGCAGAGATTCGCTGAAGTCCATTTTTTTAGGGGCGGGGCATAGCAAGTTGTGAATAGCTCCAGAAATGATCGAAATATTGCTGTAATTATCCCATTTTTGATTAAAGAAAAAACATGGGTGATTTCTTCACTAGGAAGGTCAAGTTAATTTATAAATAACAAGTTTATTTTGCATGTCAGGGGACCTTTAAAGGTATGGTTTCAGCACGAGTAAAAATGGAGCAGACTTACTTTTGAGCCTGGATATTGTGGGTGATCAGTGGTACACTGATGAGGTTTTGAGTTTCTTTTCGTGATGGAATCTGTTTGTAAAAATGTAAAGTACTTGCACTTACTTTTTGCATGTATGTATTATTCTGTGGTGGTTTTTGACATGAACAGACACCCTTGTTTGTATTGCTTTTGTTGAATTTATTTTTGCTGTAAAATCGTTTGGATTTGTTTTTATGGAATGTGCTTTCCTGGTGTGTTTTGATACTTTTATAATAAAAGCATACAAAAGTCTCTCTGTCTGTCTGTCTGTCTGTCTGTCTGTCTGTCTGTGTCTGTCTGTCTGTCTGTCTGTCTGTCTCTCTCTCTCTCTCTGTCTCTTCCCCCCCTCCCCCTCCTCCCCATACGTGTTTCCAGGGACCCCCCTGCTTGCTGACCATGAAATTCTTATAAAATACAACTCAGTTATTCCACTGATGAGTCTCGTTAGCACATCTATTAAAAAAACTAACGCCATGGACATTCAGTTGTTAGTGAAGCCTTCATTGGAAGGGAAACGAAGGCTGTTGAATGTATGCTTCTGTAATGTACACAGTGTGTGTGTTCGGTGGTATAAATGGTATACATTGCCTGGCGACTTTATTACATGTCCATCCTGTAATGGATCTGGTTGGCATCAACATGAAGTGGTTCTGCAAATTAGCCTGGTGTTGGCTTCGTGGTTAGGTTGGCAGCTTGGGATACTCGGGTCCTGAGTTCAAGCCCTGTTGGCTGCTGAATTAAAATACACCAGGAGGTTGACTCAGCCTGTCATCCTTCTGAGGTCAGCAAAATGAGTACCAGTTTACTGGTAAGGGGGACACTGCATCAGCAGCATAGCCGCATCTCAACCAATGATGCAACCAGCAGCCACAGGCTGCACTCAATAGAGAGAGAGAGAGAGGTTATGCAAATTGGATCAATTACATGCTGTAACATGCAATCTTTTTTGCAATGTTTTTAAAAAAAATTTGGAAGCAGTGTACAATTAATTATTGATAATTGTCAAACATAAATTGGGGATGGGATGAAGCAAAGATAACTTGAAGAAGCTGCTGTTTAACTTTAACTATCAACACTACTGTATTATGGGATGTTGAGTTCATATTGTATACAATAGTGGTAATGTTTCAAAGATATTCATGTTGTAAGGATGTTCTAAAACTAAGGTCATCAGTGTGTGTGAGCATTGACCCATGAATGGGATATAAAGATGACCGAGTGATATATGCACCATGCAGGATGCAAACATGCAGTGACAATATCACCAATTGAACATTCAAGTGACAAGAGAAACCTTATCCGCGTGAGTGCATCGCACACCCATCTTCACCTTTGGGCCTTTTGATATTACGTACGCAAAATGGTACAGTGTTTCACCTTCACCCCTCCGAAGTGTGGCCTTATGTGTTAAAAAACACCATGAAGATAATCCCCCTACCCCCCAACATTACTAAACCCTGTACATGCTCCTTACTCATATCTCCTCCTGTCCCCCCTACCCTCTCCCCTTTTCCTTTTTTACTTCTTCTTACCCATTTCTCTTACCTTAACTCCGATTTGCTCCCTTGTCTTTAATATATTCAATTTAATAGCTTCTCTTCATCCTGCCTCCCCCTTCCTGCCTGCAATATGTACAATGACCTCTCTTGACCAATGGCATACCAACTGTTTGAGCTCATAATGTTGCATAAAGTGATGGTCGAACATACATTTTTCGCACAGGACTTTGTAAATTGACCATGTGATGGAGAAGCAGACTTTACATCTTGTTTTGGGGTGGGGGGGGGGGGTTTGGTGGTATTCTGTATTTAATTTTCTTGGAATGTAAGTGATAATTCACTGAGTCAAACCCCCTCGTTGGGGTCCATTCATTAAATTGACAATCAAATGCTCAAAAATCAGAACTTGCTCTTACACAGGTTGCACGACAAGGGGGCATCTATTTATTTTGTTGTTGGGGGGGGGGCAGGAAGTGAGAAGGGGGACATAAAATGTGACAAGTGAGAAAAGCAAGAGAAGGGAGGATGATGGGAGAGAAAAGGGAATTGATAGGCAAATGTGAGGAAAGTTTGGAGAGAAGGGAAGGACGTTTGGGAGTAGATAAGAGTAAGAGGATAGAAGAGTTAACGAAAGAGCATGCTGTGAGCATATGGGCTCAGATCAAAATATTTGCATGCATAATAAAAAAGTTGCCCCTGAGGACAGTGTCTGTTCTAATTGTAACCTTTGCAAGCTTGGATAAAGATGTCTAAAATCTGTTTGATTTAAGTGGAAAGTATTGAGGTTTTTTTTCACCCTGTATTTATATCCACCATCTTGTCATCACAGTCCACCCCTTACTTATTGTCATTATTATGGAAGGATCGCATCATCATATCGCATGTTTGACTGGAATTATAACGCAGAATGGCATAAGGCTCTCATTTGGCTGGAAGTGATTTAATATGATACCTTGGAGTATACCCCTGGATTTATCAACAGGTCAAACAGTGTAGGCCTACTATATATACTTCTGTGTAAAGGGTTTTGGATGTCACGTTCCTTATTATGTGAAAGAAAATAAAAACGGTGGAAAATAAACGTAATTTTATTGAAAATACAAATTCAAACTCCATAAGAACGAGAACGGCACTTGGTGGAATGCATACCTCCACAAGGCTGAATAATTTATGTTGTATATCCCATTGATAGGCTGGATCTGCATCTGGACTGCAACCAAAATCTAATCGGCTTATTCTTGTCACCTACCCAACTAATCCACAATATTTTGTCATAATCCGTTCATAACTGTTTGAGATATCATGCTTTATATACAGTAGTTTTTGGCTATATCTCTCAATAGTGAAGAATCACAACAAAAAATGATCGGATCTGGATCTTCATCAAAATCGAATCAATTTATTCTTGTCACACACTCAACCTCCCCACCAAATTGTGTCTGAATCCATCCACAACTTTTTGAGATATCCTCCTCAATAACCCCACCTGGACAGACAGACAGACAAGCCGGTAGGTGACATGTGTGGTCGCTATATAATTGCATACTCGTCATACAGTTTTTGACAAAGAGGTTGATTATAGTGCGCATAAAAGCACGCGTGGAAGCCGATTTTTGATTTTCGAAATTTTTTTTTCGGATTTTTTCTAAAATTTCAAAGTCCCGTTGCTTAGCAACGGTGCTCAAAAGCATACAACTAGATCCTGATATGAACCTACCAGTCAAGCTTCATCAAAATCGGTTGACTCCTAGCCTCCAGAGCTGTCCATTACATACAAACAAACATACAGAGGATGAAAAACCTGAGACTAAGGGTAGTCTAGGGAACACCCAACAGACATACAGTCAGATGCAAAACCTGAGAATAAGGGTAGTCTCGCGACCACCAAAAAACCTGAGAATAAGGGTAGTCTAGCAACCACCCAACAGACAAGTGAAAACATAACCTCAGTCCACCTTCAGTGGCAGAGGTAATAAGATTGCATGTATTGCTGAGAATTACCTGATCTAGATAATACATAAAAGATTACTTAGGATCATCACAAATTGCTTTTCACTGTCAGGGAAAAGAAAGGCAAAATTGTTTGAACGGAGTGTGTGGGATTTTATATTGCTTCAAGAAGTATTGCTATATATAATTTTGTGTGCTCCTTCCATGTCAGTCATGCTATATTTCTAAAGAGTTCCTGCTGTCATACTGTTGGAACCGCAACATGACAGCTCGAGGTTTTGCTTCTTCTTCTTCTTCCATTCTGGAATGATGGGCTTTTAAAACAGACATTCTTGTGATTAAATTGGCATGTATTTTGTTCCAAGTAAATCGATTATTACCTTTCCAATTTTTATTATTTTATGACCGTAGGAACTCCTTTGAATAAAGCCTGACAGACACACACATGGACAGATGGACGCTTCTCCTTTCAGGAAAAGATCAGATTTTTTTTTCCCCTCCGTAAATAATACTGATATTATGTATAGTGCAGTTAGGAGTATTTAGTTTCGGCTAATAAGTTTTACAGCAATATAATTAATGATTGAAAGGTTTTGAGAGAATATGGTTTTGGTCTCAAAACTAGACGTGTATAATATGAAACTCGTATTAAGTCGTAATTCTGTCAGGTGGTACAGTGGGGACTGGGGAGGCTTGTTGTAGAAGACCTCTGGTGGTCTTGGTCATATGGGCAGCACAGCATAGAGACACAAAATATTTAATTTTGGACCCAATTGCAGGAAGATCGCTAGACAGCATCCATAAGACAAGGCAAGAGGGAGCGGGATTCTTAAAACCCTGACAAAACGCATTGAACTTTTAAAATTATCTCATCTCAGCAGGAATCCAGTTTTCTACTATGAATTGTATGTGGTAGCAATTAGATCTGTATTTATTAAACCTGTCTGTAATAAGGTCAGAATTTGAGTTATGCCAATGTCTTTATGCAACTTACAATTTCACGAATTACAAAATGACAGGGAGTGCAGGATCAGAAAGAAATGCCCCATGGTGAAGTTGGTCTGCAAATCACTTGCAGGACAAAGACATTAGTTGAGGTCAATGTACTCCTACATGATTACAAGGACATTCTAGCAGTGTGTCCACTCCTTGGCTTTTTTCACAAGATCTTGGCTATTCGTTGTTCACCTTGGCGTCTTGGTTTTCTATCGGTTTTCTTGGCGTATAGGTTTTCTATTATCATCGCTTTTCTGAAACCTTGTGAATTCTTGGCTTTTTTCATTGGCTCACCTTGGCATTTATGAAAATGAGGAGTGGTCACACTGTATTATAGTACACAATGGACAACATAATATGTGCAATTTGAAACTGAGTTCCCAGCATCGTGAGCTGAGTCCAAGGGGAACACCAAACAGGCTTACCTCCCAAAAAGGTGTTCTTAAAAGCGTGATTTAAAAATGTAAAAGTTTGTTTTGTGCACACTCAGCTTACATTCGATTAAAGAAAGGGTAGCAACATGTTTTATGCAAAAGGTACAAACTCTAGGCACAGCAACCACAAGTTTAAATGCCATTATCCCCAATAACTTATCTTTTAGATTGCTTCCAATGACATGCCCGTTATCTTTTTTAATTCTATGTTTCAAGCATTCGTTTCAGTTCTATGAAAATTAAGTTGAACTAAATTTATCCGATATAATCCTGACTCCCTATAAATTAATTGGGAAAGCCATTCTGCTAAGGCGTTTGGTGTGATGACGTCATTGGCAACAGAAACCAAAAATAGTGGTTCAAAAGAAACTTGTTGCAAACCTCTGACAATGTATCAATGTTTTGGCTTAAATACATTTCCTTCATCTCTTAATAGACAGAGGAATTGTTGAAATGTTTTAAATGAGACTTGAGCCAGTTTTTTTTTAAACTTAAAAGAGCTAATGTATGGCCTTGATTTAACGATATTAAAATGTTCTACTCATACATGGGTCTTTCACATTTCTAATATGCTTTGATCGTTTAGGAGAAAAAGTGGTATAGCTTGCTTGCCCATGACCTTACTTCTCAGTTCAATGACTGACAGGGAGTGCAGAATCATAGAAAACATCATCTTGTGAATCGGTTATGAAGTTGGCGGTCATGTGTGCAGTGTGGACCTTGTATATCACATGATTTCTTTACTTTGGAGCATGCCTTTGGACAGATACATTGGATGGACAGCTATTTGTATTCCTTGTATCAGGTCGAACATAGTGGGATACCGTTTTATCTTCATGATA
The DNA here is from genome assembly GCF_056783735.1 of Eptatretus burgeri. NCBI lineage: Eukaryota > Metazoa > Chordata > Myxini > Myxiniformes > Myxinidae > Eptatretus > Eptatretus burgeri. Next base: position 28,131,679 of record NC_140964.1, read on the forward strand.
ACCTCCAAAATTTATAACCACTTCATTGGCCTAATAAAGTGCCGTTTTGAGGAGTCTCCGACCGACGACGATATCACATCAGTCCATTTGTTTAGTTTATATTTCACCGATTCCACTCTCCTGAAATGGAAGCTTCTTGCTGCAGACATTGAGATTCGATAGTAACCCTATACCTTTCTGTGTCCATTCTCGACACCTTACGTTTTCTAATCTGCAACATCTAACAACATGGTACAGTTTATTGGATACCACATTTGTTCTTGACTGGCCACATCTTTTGCAAGATATTGTCTGAACTGGATGTTACTACTGAAATAACCACTTTTTATATCACCGACATTGCAGTCACAAAGACAGATTGTCACCCAAAAAGTATACTTCTGATTGTTTCTGATGTCGTGAAAACTTCTCCTTGAACGTTAGCCTCGAGTGGCCACACTTTGGGTTTTTCTTTCTTCTGAGGGAGGACCATGACATTTCCACTGCAGGAATTGTCAGACAGGTCTCTTCATTTGGTACTAACTACTAAGCCATCTTTAAACATGTATGGTTTCTGCATGTAAACACTTGTAGACCACTAATGTTGCAAGTACTGTTCGTGGTCTTTTTATATCTCGGTTACGGTAAGTTTTCGGGAGCAAATGAGCATAAGGGAACCTTCTATTCATGATTTATGCAATGGGAAGTGAGGAAATAGATCTGGGGGGGGGGGGGGAGTGTCAAAATTCCACAATTTTGCATATGTATTAAACAGATGGCATCAAATATTTTAATGTTGGCTGGAGTGACAGTTTCTATTCCCACATGTTGAAGCAACTCTCTATTTGTGCATTCTCTTCTCCTTTTTGCATTGTGCTCAATTGATCCAGCCATGTTCAGTGCTATCTTCACTGTAATTTGTTCCCTTTAATAGCCGTTTCCCAGACAGGGAGTAGGTCTGAAAAACAATAGACTTTACTTCGCAAAAGAGAGACATGTTTAAAGTCCAAAATCTTGTGCAAGTGAGTGTCACAGCTCTGTAATCTCATGATTACCTTCACCACCAAAGGTGAAGGAGGTTATGTTTCACCCCTTTCTGTCTGTCTGTCTGTTTGACTGTTTGTTTGTGCACAGGATATCTCAAAAAGTTGTGTATGGATCCTGATGAAATTTTGTGGACAGCTTGGGTGTGTGACAAGGACGAACTGATTAGATTTTGGTGAAGATCCGAATCAGGATCTGGCTACTAGAATTTTTAAAGTGATTCTTCACCATTTAGAGATGGGGCCAAAAACGATATATAGCACGATATCTCAAAAAAAATTGTGGACAAATTCGGATGAAACTTGGTGGACAGGTTGGGGGTGCAGTAAGGATGAATTGATTTGATTTTGGTGAAGATCTGAATCCGGATCTTGATACGAGAATTATTTAATTTCCAAAGTGATTTGCGCACTACTTCTTCACTAATGAAGATTTATGCGCACTACTTCATTGAGAGATAGGTCCAAAAACGATAATAGTACTGTATAGCATGATTTTTAAATATGTATTAGGCCTGATATGTTCTCGTGGATCAGGCATTCTGTGGTGGAGGTATGCGCTCCACCGAGTGTCATTCTAGTTTTGAGATGTATTTCGTAAGAACTACTCACTCACTCTTCAGAGTGTAATGGGCTACAGAGAAACTGCTCCACATCAGTTGGAGCTTTTATAAGGAGAAATTCTGAATATAATTGTCATACTGTACCCAGTACCTTCTTGAAAGAAATATGCAACAGCCACTTTAGTGTAGGCAAGGCTGCTGAGAGCCAGAATGGGCCTTGGGGCAATATTAAGTGAATAGTACAGGCAAAATGTTGGTTGACCTCACACAAATTGCAACAAAAGCAAACTCAACAGATTTTGATTCCTGGATATGTCCTCAGTGACAGAAAAAAGTCCTAAGGGATCCTCCGGGGGGGGGGGGGGGGGGTGGGGGGAGGGGAAGTCCTGAAATCATGGAAATCCAATATGGCCGCCACTCGGCTTCGGGGAAAATGAGAAAATTGTAAAGATTGATATTTAACCTCTGCCATCGAAGATGGACGGAGGTTACTGTTTTCACCCCTGTCTGTTTGTTACTTTACGAAATATACGATTTTGTCAAGTATGTTGGTTTGTTTTGTTTGTTTGTTTGTGTGTACGTCTCGCTCTACAGGTCGTATTTCGAGTCGGAATGTCATGGAACTTCACCAATGGACTTATTGGCCACCAGAATAGAACCCTATAACTTTTGGCATGTCAAGGTCAAAGGTCAAGGTGAGGAAAAATTCCTGAAAATCGCGAAAATCCGTATCTTTTAGCATGGGCCGATTTTCAAAAATCTATTGCTCTGCCAAATCTTAACGGATTCCTTTCAAATTTGAAACACGGACGTTGGAGGGGAGTATCTTTGACTGGATTAAAAATTTGTCACATCCGTTATGGATTATGAAAGTGACAGGTATTTTCATTTAATTTTTTTGTTTTTTTGTTTGTTTACCCTAAAAACTATGTTTAACCCCCAAAATGCCTATTGTCACTCAATATTCTCGATGTTACGCGATCTTGTTGAATTTCAAGTCCTGGCCCCATGGGCCATTTTTTTTTGTTTGTTTGTGTGTCTCGCTCTTCAGGTCGCATTTCGAGTCGGAATGTCATGGAATTTCACCAATGGACTTATTGGCCACCAGAATAGAACCCTATAACTTTTGAGATGTTAAGGTCAAAGGTCAAGGTCAGGATAAATTCCTGAAAATCGTGAAAATCCGTATCTTTTAGCATGGGCCGATTTTCAAAAATTCATGTCTCCGCCAAATCTTAACGGATTCCTTTCAAATTGGAAACACGGACGAAGGAGGGGAGTATCTTTGACTGGATTAAAAATTGGTCACATCCTTTACGGATTACGGAGGTGACAGGTATTTTAATTTAACATGGTAAGTGCTATCTACGGTTTTTTCATGGTAGTCATGATCACTTATGAATCATAATGTCACCAAATATTCAGAAAAATTACCATTCACAGTGAACAATTCAACGGAATTTAAAACGAATCTCCTCGGCCTCTAATATTACACAATCCTCTCATCGCAGATCTGAACCTTGGGGTTCAGATCTATGGGGTTCAGATCTATTCTCTCATATTGCAATTCTAGAAAAAACCTATGAGTAGGCGTCGTGTAATAAGCACGCAATACGCACGTGAAGTCAGCAATATAAGCCGCACCGGGCCTGCTTTTTTTTCCTCTCAATAACTCTGCAAAATCTTATCAGATTCATTTGAAACTTAAAACATAGATGTAGAGTGATTAGTGTGTGTTATTATACGCATGTTGATGGGTGTACACTGTGTATTGCGCACGCTACGCGCATATATTAATACATGAGCGATGAATTTCATCAAGTCCTGGCCTTATGGGCCATTTTTATTACTTACGAAATCTAAAGATTTCGTAAGTATATTGATGCCTTCCGTTTCTGTTTGTTTGTTTGTTTGTTTGTAGGCACGATAACTCGAGAACGGAAGAAGCTACCAATGTCAAATTACACCACGTGATTCAGGAGAGTGATGGCAAGTGCTGATTAGATTTTGGTCAAAATCGGTCAAAGGTCAAGGTCACGGTGAGGTCAAATATTCGATTTTTGATGGTTTGGTACAGATAACTCGAGAACGGAAGAAGCTACCAATGTCAAATTACATCACGTGATTCAGGAGGGTGATGGCTAACGCTGATTAGATTTTGGTCAAAATCGGTCAAAGGTCAAGGTCACAGTGAGGTCAAACATCCAAAACATTCGATTTTTGATGGTTTGGTACAGAATCATCGTAGAAACTTCTGGTTTGCTTCTCTACCTTTTCTCGAGACAGCTTTTATTTGACAAGGTCAGAGGTCAAGTTGACGATTTCGTAAGTACCAGTCTATGACTGCTTGTTTGTTTGTTTGTTTGTTTGTAGGCACGATAACTCGAGAACAGAAGAAGCTACCAATGTCAAATTACACCACGTGATTCAGGAGGGCGATGGCTTGTGCTGATTAGATTTTGGTCAAAATTGGTCAAAGGTCAAGGTCACAGTGAGGTCAAACATAATTCCGTAAATTCACGTGGAGAAATGGAGTATTTTTGCTTCGCTCGACGTTACGAGTTCGTTTTAACTTCGATTTTAATTTTGTCTTCGGTTTTTGCGATCGCTTTGGACACTTAAAACTCGGTTGTCAAAATTCTGGTAAAAATCGGATGTTTTGGAGACGTTTTAAGATTGTATAAAAAATATTTCACTCGACGCGTCACGGGTCGTCCCATGATGCAGTGCGCTCGAGCAGACGTGTCGTTGAGTTACATTAAGGTATAATTGCGTGGAGAAATAGAGATTTTTGCTTCGGTCGACATTACGATTTTTGATGGTTTGATACAGAATCATCGTAGAAACTTCTGGTTTGCGTCGCTACCTTCTCTAGAGACAGCTTTTATTAGACAAGGTCAGAGGTCAAGTTGACAATTTCATAAGTACCAGTCTATGACTGCTTGTTTGTTACTTATGAAATCTAAAGATTTCGTAAGTATATTGATGCCTTCCGTTTCTGTTTGTTTGTTTGTTTTTGTTTGTTTGTAGGCACGATAACTCGAGAATGGAAGAAGCTACCAATGTCAAATTACACCACGTGATTCAGGAGGGTGATGGCTAGCACTGATTAGAGTTTGGTCAAAATCGGTCAAAGGTCAAGGTCACAGTGAGGTCAAACATCCAAAACATTCGATTTTTGATGGTTTGGTGCAGAATCATCATAGAAACTTCTGGTTTGCTTTGCTACCTTCTCGAGAGACAGCTTTTATTAGATAAGGTCAGAGGTCAAGTTGACGATTTCGTAAGTACCAGTCTATGACTGCTTGTTTGTTTGTAGGCACGATAACTCAAGAACGGAAGAAGCAACCAATGTCAAATTACACCACGTGATTCAGGAGGGTGATGGCTAGTGCTGATTAGATTTTGGTCAAAATCGGTCAAAGGTCAAGGTCACAGTGAGGTCAAATATTCGATTTTTGATGGTTTGGTACAGATAACTCGAGAACGGAAGAAGCTACCAATGTCAAATTACACCACGTGATTCAGGAGGGTGGTGGCTAGCGCTGATTATATTTTGGTCAAAATCGGTCAAAGCTCAAGGTCACAGTGAGGTCAAACATCCAAAACATTCGATTTTTGATGGTTTTGTACAGAATCATCGTAGAAACTTCTGGTTTGCGTCACTACCTTCTCCAGAGACAGCTTTTATTAGACAAGGTCAGAGGTCAAGTTGATTATTTCGTAAGTACCAGTCTATGACTGCTTGTTTGTTTGTTTGTTTGTGTGTACGTCTCGCTCTACAGGTCGCATTTCGAGTCGGAATGTCATGGAACTTCACCAATGGACTTATTGGCCACCAGAATAGAACCCTATAACTTTTGGCATGTCAAGGTCAAAGGTCAAGGTCAGGAAAAAATCCTGAAAATCGCGAAAATCCATATCTTTTAGCATGGGCCGATTTTCAAAAATTCATGTCTCCGCCAAATCTTAACGGATTCCTTTCAAATTTGAAACACGGACGTAGGAGGGGAGTATCTTTGACTGGATGAATTTCGTCAAGTCCTGGCCCTATGGGCCATTTTTATTTGTTTGTTTGTTTGTGAACAGTATTACGGAAAAACTCCTCGACGAATTTCGACGAAACTTGGTGGGAGGATTAGGTATGGTCCAAGGATCATACCATTAGATTTTAGACTTGGTCCAAAGTCCAATATGGCCGCAATGGCGGCCATTTTGAAAAAATATTTGAATTTTTGTTTTTGCATTTATACATGTTTTAAGTGATTTCCAACCAACAAACAAACAAAAAAAATTGTTTGAGAAAAAAAAAAATTTGCAACTTTTTTTTCAACAAAATTTCGATTTTTTTTTTGCATTTCTACATGTTATAAGTGATTTCCAACAAAAAACATGCCAAAATTATGATTGCGGCTGATTTTGGAACTTCAGGTGGATATACCCACGTAAAGCCAATTTCTGTCTCAAGGAATCTAATTATGACGAATGAATTGAGTATGTAAAAGGGAAAGTTGCAAACTATAACTCTGTGAGCATTGTTGACGTCAAATTGAATGAATAGGATATCAGGTTCACTTGAGTGACCTTGCAGTATTGGCGGCGGAGGTTTTGCACTCTACCGAGTGCTCCCCCTCTAGTTTAATATGTAAATATATGTTTTTCTGCATTCTAATTGTTTCTAGTTATGGTCAGCATATTGATATACAAGAATAATTATAAAAACAAGTGAAATGTATTGAGTGTAAAATAGAAAATTATAGCTTTTTTGTCCAAAAATGTCAATTTTTTGTCCTGAAAAAAATATATTACCTGATACTGATTTTGGCTCCTGGACAAAAAAAAAAAGAAACGTTGAAGACACAAAATGAAATTAAGTCTATGGCAATACAATATAATTATGTAAATCATTGAAACATGACAAAATTCACAATTCCACTCGGGGCAATCACATCTGCCTGACGAAGGTTTCGAAATGAAAATGAAAATTCGCATTAAACTCAGAAACTACGTCCATTATAAACTTACCATTCATGTTGAGAAAAATCAAGTGTATTAAAGTTAGAACTCGACAATGTCGTCATAATCCTCATCATTGTCACATGGAGTGTTTGTGCAGCCAGAGCCCCTGCAGTTTCCACAAGCTGGAGTGCACTCAATGTTGTGCTTCTTGCATGTGCATCTCATGGTGCTACATTCAGCCTGGCAGTTGCACCTAATGACACGTAACATATTTTCAGGAGCTAGAGCTATTGATATCTGAAGTGGCACAAAACCCTCGTCACACTTCTGCCAACTCCAGTCTGTCTGAAGAAGTTCATCTGCACATCCCTTCCATTCTTGGACTTGCAGATACACGCGCAGGCTGTGATACTTTGCTGCTTCTGATGTTGGTGGAAACGTCTGTGGTTGCACATGAAAGGAGCTCGAAACCACCTTGTCCCAGTACCGCTGATACCGGTGGGTGTCCAGGGCGTCAGTTGACTTTCCGTTGTAGATTATCACCAATGTTTTTTCTCCTGCATCTGCCACATCACATACGGAAGCTGGATATGTATCAAAAACCTTGGCCTGCTCACGGAATGTGTTGTTTGCTTTGAACTTTTTGAGGGAAGCTCCCTTTCCAATCCCATGAAGACGAGATGTCGTGTCGCAACCAAGAACTGCATGTAGAAACAGTATGTGCTTGCATATGTCTGTACCAATCATTTTCTTTGTAGCCTTGATGTTCCAGATGCGTGGCTTCTTCATGTTCTTCTTTGGCTAGGGACAAAAGAAGAGGTCATGGGATTCTAAGCTTGCATGGTAGCATAGGAGGACGAGGAGGTCTGTGTCATCACCAGCTAACACAGTGTTGGTGACAGTAGCAGACTGCATGGCCTTCAGTACAATCAGGAGATCAGCATCCCCTGAGGCATGGTGTGTCTCACAGTTCTTCTTCTGAAGCTCTTCACTCAACATAAAAATGAATCGCTGTTTATTCTGCCTATTGGCAAGAAACTGTTCCTTCTTCATTGTGAGACGCATGTCAGCTGTAAATGTCACAGTAGTGCCAGCATTCCCGTTAGACCATCTCTGGTGTGTCATGTCCTTCGTGTTGGTGCTCTCATAACCATCAAACACGACTATGGCATCTCCGTACTTCTTCGTTACATAATCAGTGTACTGGTGGCATATGTCTCTGTATGTAGATCCAGGAGACCATGGAATGCGTTGAACAAGTGCCCCGCCATCCAAAACATACTGTTGCCCATCATTGGGGATATTGGCTGGGACATCGGATCGAAGAAGATCCCAGATGGCATCAGCAAAGACTGGCTTGTGTGCTTCTCGGAGCTGAAGATAGGAATCAAAGAGGGCTGGTGGATAGCTGCACAGTTCATATTTGAAGGCCGACTCCAGTTCTTCTGCTGTCTGTGCAACAGTGATCAGTCTCTGGAAGAGGAGTTGTGGGCCAACCTGGACTTGCTCTCCATCAATTTGACAGATGACTTCATGCCGAGGGTGATAACTTGGTCTTTCCTCTTAAATGTGTACTCGGCAGGTGTTTTCCCATCCATAGATTTCAATATTTTGACTCCTACAGCATGTGCTGTATCGACGTTGACGGTGGGGTGTGCATGAACTCCAGTGGCAATATTCCTCAGACGTGGATCACTACTGAACGGATTCCATTCCTGTAAATACTGAAGAGCTGATAATGTGTCTTTCCAGTCATGAGATTGTCTTGCCTTGGCCATGTCCTTCTTCTGCTCTCCAGTGTTGTAGTTCACACCTGTGAGCTCCTGCATTGCCTGGTTTATTTCTGCACAGGCAGGCATTGATAGTAGCCATACCAGCCGTTGTTGCTCTGTCATTCCTCACCCTTTTGTGAGCCCCCTGCTGGTCTTCAAACTTCTCATCAGAACTTGTTCGATGATCAGGTCAGATGAAAGACCTACCCACAGGCAATCACTTCGTCGAACCACATGGAACCCCTCATCAAAACGTTGTTGGACATTGGGATGTTGAGTTTTGAGGTTGGACATCTGCTGCAGATACACCCTCGCAGATTTGGCATACAGGTTGTGGCCTGAGGCTACTAGGTAAGGCAGCATTTCCTGGATGGCCTGTAGATGTAGTGCCCAGTTCCCAGTGTGCTCTGCCTGGATGTATTTGCATAGAATGTCTTCTCGCATGTCCATATACTGAACCCAGAGCGCTGAAGTTCTATAAGATATCTTTGCAGACTCGGCATGCTTCTGAAGGTGGTCTTTGATTTGTTTCAAGACGTCAGACTTGCATACTTCTTCCACAGCCAGTGTCCCAGCCATCAGCTTCTCATAGATGCTACAAGCTTCGTTGAAGTCTGGATTATTGCTTAGATCTGTATGCTGGTCATGTAGCGGCGTTGCAGCTGCTTCGGCTAAGTCCAGATCTTCATTCCCATTGCCGTCTGATGCTTCAGTTAGGCATGTTAGAGGCGCATTGAGCACATTTGTCAACAGCAAGGCATTGAGGGCTGCATCAACAATTAGGTGTGCGCGAACTGCGTGGGCAATGGCCTTGCCACTAAACATATGAATCACTGCATTGGGGGCATATACATCAACTCCATCAGTTCTTGAAGCCCGGATGACACCATGAGGTGTCCAATACATCCGAGAAAACTAATCTCTGCATGGAAGCCGCCTAAGCGTAGGACAATCCCTTTCAGATCACTTCCCATAGGCTCCGAGTTGATGATCATGAGGGCCTTCCACCAGAGGGGCTGATCAAAGGTGATTACTGGAGTGACACCGTGGCGTCGTGCATGTTCACTGACAAACATCAGGGTCGAGTATATGCATGTGCTCTCAATATTGCATGTGCTAACAAATTAATGATTAGGACCATTCTCTGTGCAGAGCGTTGGTGCTGCTTAAGCAGTCTCCTTGGCTATTGAGCACAATCCTGGATGGGTCGCCACTCCGACACAGTATACCAGCATGCTGGCACTCATTTTGCCGACCTCAGAAGAATGACAGGCCGAGTTAACCCCACCTGGTATTAGTTCAACAGCTGAGCGGGATTTGAACTCAGGACCCTTGGATCCAAAGCCCACCACCCGAACCATTAAACCAACACCAGGCATAATATATGGAGGTTTCCGTATTTTTGTCGTCAGAAACACATGCCGTGTATAAGGGAAATTGAGGTGTTATTCACTTATTCTTCCATGCAAATTCTTTTCATACACTTCATTTGGATTGGGTGTGGTTAACACTGCTATGTTAATTTACGTCATTAAGTCATTACTGCAATTGTGATCATGTAATTTGTTCCCACAGTTGTTTATATCATGAGGGAGGGTGTCACTGTACATAGCAATAGCATCACCCTGGTACTCACCATGAGTGGCTTGGAGGGAGACAAGATAAAGTTGGCCTCGGTGTTTTATCATCACAAACAATCATATCTGAAAAAAAAAAAAATTGAAGGAATAATTACGGTCCCCTACTAGATCTGGGCCCCGGGGTAGTTATCGTGCCTTCGCCCCTCCCCCCCCCGCACCCCGACCTATCAGCACCCCTGAGTATAGATATCCTTGCCACTGTTATTGATAAACTGCTCGTACGTGCCTCCAACACACCTCTTAATATAATTTCCCTAATAAGAAACTTCAGCGTAGGGGAGGCCAGTAGGTCTATCTAGCCTGTGTAATGGTGTTTTTCCATGCTCTATCCTTTTTAAATGCCAAGCATCAAGCAATGAAGCAGCACGTCCCATTTTAAAAGTCTTTGGTATGACTGGCCGGCGTTCGAACCGCCGACCTCCCAGACTCAAAGCAGATGCTTCAACTATTACGCCATCAAGTCTGATAAAGGCCCTTTGCAGTGTCTGAATTTATTTGTGAACTGGTATATCAAAATCATTGGGACAATAAGGAAATATGCTGGGTTATTAATTCACAACCATCTGTTTGATTCAGAATAGGGTGTGGGTCCATGTTATACAAGAAGCATTGCTCGGATCACGTCAATAACACACAAAATTTTGCTCGGTGTCAGGTGTAGTTTCGGTCCATCTAACGTTTTAAGGATCCTACGGCCTGATGAGTCAATAGTTTCTGGCCTGCCTGTCCTATTTTACACATGACCTGTTGTGTTCCATTACCTAAGGATGTTACCTACAGTTGACTTGAAAAGGCCCAAAATGACTGAAACTTCATGAGCCCTCCTGCATCCAATAATCAGTATACATTGAAGGTCAGTCAGATTTTACCTCTTAGCAACATCATTCCAAGCGAGTTTTTTAATACCATCTGCACACATTTATAAAGCAAGTGGAAGTTGGGTTGGGGTTCATTTCATATTTGCGTGTGCTGTCCCAATACTTTTGGTCATATAGTTTATGCATATTTTGAAGAACAAACAAAAAAATTATATACACTTTCATTGTTATTCCAATATATGCCTGAAGTGCTATTTTATGAGGGAATTGAACACCTGCACTAGCATGGTGGCAACTGTACGTTTGCCTTGCCCACAAAGCATGTTTTGGAACAATGAGTTGTTTTGAACACCAATGTGAGGGGCACCAAGCTTGTGTCCTCAGTATGTTGCTCGATGGAAGTGAAACATGGATCACTGGTTGCAAATATGAGAAGAGGCTAACCAGTTTTCACCTGCACTGTCTACATCATGCCTTGAAGATCAGATGCCAGGGTAAAACATCCATTGCTGAGCTTCTTACGAGAACTATGTTGCCTGATATGTTTACACTTCTCAGGCATGGGCCCCTTCGCTGCCTTTGACATGTCTGACTCATGGAGGAAGGCTGCATTCCAAGGACGTTTTCTCTGGGGAACTCCCAGATGCACCTTGGCCTGTCGGCTGGTCAGAGTTGTGTTTCAAAGACATTGCAAAAGAGAGAAATTAAATCATTTGGCATTGATGTTAACAATTTTGAGTCACTTGCCGCAAGATAAATCTTTGGAGACACGTACCTCATCATGGTGCAGCCATATGTGATCAACAGCAGCTGGAAACACTTGCAGTCCGTAAGAACCGGAGGGGAGCTAGAGTACTAGGAAGATTAAGAACACCTTGTTTCAACTGTGTGAACTGTGGCAGAGACTCTAGATCTGATTGGCCATGCGAATCACACAGGAAATTGCTATAATAATTGACCCATTCATCTCGATGACCTTTCAAGATGAACGGATGCCATGTTGTGTTATATGTTAAAAAAAACCAACACCTCGTTCTTCACAAGTAATCCAGTGGTATTGCTGTTTATTTTAGAAGAATTATGCACCTTCTTGTACAGTATAAGCACCAAATTTGGCACACATGTTCAAGAAGCTTTCCCGCATCCCTTGTTTGTCCATCTCCCTCTTTTTTGTACTAATTATACCTCAACCTTGTTGTGTTGCCCCCCTCTCTTTTTGCTGTTCCTTTTGTTTTGTTGCATCCTGATTTGTTCTTTGTTCTCGCTCTTGCACGAGGCTTGACTTTGTATACAAAAATATATACCATACCTCGTAAAATTAGAAAAAGAGGCATTCCGAAAAATGTCCATGGGTTGACATTTCCCAAGATGGCCAACAAATGTGTAAATGTGCTTATCATTTTAGATTCCATACCATTTGGAATAGTCCTTCTATACAATACAGTCGGCATTTAAAAAAAAATGGCCACTTAGAGGCTGTCAGATCCAAAAAGCATGAACATATTCACAAATTTCCATATGGGATACAAATGAATGCAGTTTTAAAGCATACAAATAACATTTTCATGGCCACGTTCCTCGATAGAACTCCTCAAATTAACGGTCTAACTTTTAAAGAGCATTCTCTTTCATAGGAACAAAGAGCTGTGCATTGGAGTGCTGCCTTTTTGCACTTGCATTGTGAAGACTTGCATCCTTTTGTACACCAACAAGAAATCAATTAATGACATGTCTTGGATGCCTCAGGTAGTGTTGTCAATAGAGGCTAGTATTGTCTGTCTTGATTCTTGGTCCAGTCCTACCCAGAGGAAGGACAGGGGAAGGTCGGGATGTGGAAATAGTGCTTGACCCTACACATGTCCACCCTGATATGCCACCATTCTGAAGTGCTATTCAAGTGTAGCTTTTGTCGGGGGAATCTGCTTAACTTTGCCAGCAACTGCCACCAACCCCATTCTGGTGAAACTGCCAAGATCAAGCATCACTGCTCACCTTCATTCTTTCATTCCTCTTTGCCACTGCCTTGGACCAAACTCCCACACTCTTCAATCCCACTCTTTCCTCCAGGTTTTTAAAACAGCTGTTTACCACCATCTCATATGTTCCCCCATCCAATGCTATGATCTTTTCTACCCCGTTAAGCCACCCCAAACTCACCTCCTTCAAATTCCTGGTTTTTCTTCCTGGAAGTCCTTGTAGTGTCCATCTTTTTTTTATCCCGTGTACCCTGCCCCATCCCTCTCTTCCATAGATCTCCTGACATCCCTGTTCCCTACTGTTGTTGTGCTTCCCTCTCTCGCCCCATCTTGTCTCCTGCTCCCTTTGTTATATGTTCTGTGTGTTGGCTGTTATACGAGCCTCGACAAAGTATACAAAAAACCCCTAAAAAACCAATTCTTCATGACAAACAATTTTCTTCCTGCAACATCTTCATCTTGCACTTGCTTATCCTGTCGTACAGAAGAATGACAACACCTCTCAATTGTCTTCATGCTCTCCTCCGGAATGTATTGTGGGGTGTTGGATAAGCTTCGGAGCACTGTGGTAAGTTCTGACAGATGTTCTTGCCTTACAAAGGCTGACACAGTGTTACACCCTGTCGAAGGATGAAACATTGGAAAGGCACGAGATGCATCTGGTCCAAGGCTGTCTGCTATATTATGCGCTGCCGGGTTACAAAATACTTTCTCCATTCCAAAGGAAATCAATAACTTGGAGTTGTCTGGAAGAACAACATCTGTATCAACAGTGTGTATAAGAGTTATATGATGACCATGCTGTGCTGCGTGAATTGCATGAAGCACCAAATGGGTATCCACCTCTTCAAGGTTGCACAGTGTTAGAGGATCAATACCCTCTTGGGCTGGAATCCAGGTAGCATGTTCATTAAATGTCACAACACATTCCTTTCCCATGCTTAGTGCTCATACATGTACAGTACGGTTCTCTCTGAGTTCCTCCTTGTTCTGATGCACATGGAGGAAATTCTACCAGCTTGGTACAGAAGGCTGTCAGCAATATACCTGTCCCAAACAAAATCCAGTTGTGCAACATTTCTCAGCTGTGGCATGATGTAGGGGATTAAGTCCTTGTCCACATACATATATAGCCTTCCAGCAGTGGAGAGTGATGGAGGGCATGCTTGATTTTTGTGCCAGAAGAAATGGTGTCTGGTGTCCCACATACAGCACCAAAAAGAACTGCACATCATTCTTCATGGAGATCAGCTTTTGTTTGTCCTGTTCAGCTGTTTTAGTCGAGGGAGATCCAAACAAATATAACTTGATTCTAAAGTTGGTATCATTAATTTAAACTGTTCTCTCTATGACACATTCCTTGGTGAAGGCATCAAATTGCTCCTTTCCTGTTATATGTGCTTTTTGCACAGTTGTTACTGCAGAAGGATCAACTATCTCCTTTGTGTCACGAATGATCATGTCATTACTTGCCTGATTGAATGCATTGCCAAGTTTTTTTTTCAATCACATTGAAGAGTGCATTGACATCTTTCAAATAATTAGTTTGAATGCTGGCTGTCTGAACATGATACCGAGTGTTTCTATTCTTGTGATGAAGAGCAGAGTCATATTGTCCTATACCTCCGGACCAGCCGCGGTCCACCTGTTTTTACAGCGTATCCACTTGACAACCATCTAAGCGACCATCTTGGAAAATGGCGACCATTAAATTATTTCAAGATGCCTCCATATCTAAAATAATTTGAAATACATTTCTTAACATATGTGAAAAGTTTGGGAGTGTGCAATTTGTGTGCTATGCCGTTGTGCAAAAGTGCATTTTCTTAAAGCCAATGCTATAAAAAAATTCATGCATTCCATATCGCAAACGATCATGTCATGACAGTGCGCCTGTGAAGCGAAAGGTATGGTAAATCAATTGCTTCACTTATGTTTTTCTGTTGTCTGTGTGTTTACAGAAGCATCGGTTAATGAATGAGGAACCACTTGATTTCAATTGAATGTTATATTTTTAACATGAATCATAACATGAATCAGAAAACGAACCTATAATTCAGCAGTATTTTGGATGTGTGCAGCACAGAAAGGAACAAGAAAATGAGCAATCAGAGATTGCAGACCCTCGCCAGGACTTCTTTTGAGTGGTGTATTTTTAATAGGTTTGAGGGTAAATCCAATATGAATATGACTGCCAAACCATGTGTCCAATCAAGTTGAAATTTAAAACATGCATTCCCCATCTTGACGAGATCATAAATGTGAAGTTTCACATCGATTGAGTAAGTGGTTCCAGAGAAAACATTATTTAATATTTTTCGATCCAATATGGCTGCCAAACCATGTGACATCAATTATTCCTTAACACACTTGTACAACCATGGCTTGGGGAACACTTGTGTGAAGTTTCCCCTCGAATTGTCCAGCCGTTCTGGAGAAGATTTTTTTTTATAGGTTTTAGGGTGAATCCAATATGGCTGCCAAACCATGTGACCAATAACATCATATGTGTGAACTTTTCTTTCTCATGGGCAGGCGATCATACGTGTAAAGTTTCGCCTCGATCTGTTCAGCTACTTCAGAGAAGATTTTTGAAGGTTTTTTTTTTTGTTTTTAGAACAATATGGCTGCTGAATCACGTGACCGATGTCATAAAAAAATTTCTGTGGACCATTTTATCCCTCGATGACCCTCAAAAATGTTCATACTAATCGGATGTGGCATTCTTCATTTGCAATTATGATGTCATAATGAGGGCATCTATGACATCATAAAAAATCATTTATTCCCCATGAGGAGTACTTGCCATGTGCTAAGTTTCAATTTTTTCCTTGGTGTGGTTTCATGGATACAGAGGTCCAAAGTTTTTCCATTTTTTCCAATATGGCTGCCACACCACATGACCTATGACGTCATGATTATCATTGAAACGTTCTGCATGGATAGTCGCACCAATGATGAAAATTTTGTCTCAATCCGACAAGCGGTTGTGGAGAAAAAGACGAAAGTTCTGTGCAGACAAAGAAACAGACAGGCAGACAAAACAAACGGACCCAAATGCAATACCCTCTCCTTTGGCGATGGGAAGGAGATAATTTTTTAGCAGCGTCTCGCGTAGCGAACGCTGCTCATAGAGAGCTCGGCGTTGTTGTTCTTGTTCTTGTTCTTGTTCTTGTTCTTCTTGTTCTTTTTCTTTTTCTTCTTGTTCTTGTTCTTGTTCTTATATATATATATATTTATATATATATATATATATATATATATATATATATATATATATATATATACATGCATATATTTATATATATATACATATATTTATATATATATATATACATATATTTATATATATATATATACATATATATATATATATATTTATATATATATATATATATATATATATATTTATATTTATATATATATTTTTATATATATATATATATATATATATATATATTTATATTTATATATATATTTTTATATATATATATATATATATATATATATATATATATATATATATATATATATATATATATATATATATATATACACACACAAACATATATCACGATGTCTCAAAAAGTTGTGCATGGATTCACATGAAACTTCATGGACCGGTTGGGTGTGTGACAATGACAAATTTATTTGGTTTTCATGAAGACCTGAATACGGATCCGGATACGAGAATAATTTAATTTTTAAAGTGATTCTTCACTATGAGAGATAGAGCCAAAAACGATACATCGCATGATATTTCAAAAAGTTATTGGCTCGATATCTTCCACTGAATCGGCCCTTGCTTGGCAGAGGTATGCGTTCTACCAAGTGCCCTTGTAGTTATTTATGTTTTTTAAAAACTTGATCTGGCTTCATCGTATTGGCCAAGTGCGATGGCAGTTATTTTTGTTTCATAAAATGACATGATACTTGGTTACTGCATTCATTTGTTAGGAGGGGTTATGCATCCATTGCATTGCATGAACGCTCATTACAAAATGCTTGAGAAAACCAGAACTACTCACAGCCAAACGAGGCATTTGTCTGTGGAATCGAAAGCACTCCATCATCACATCTGTCTCTCTTGGATTTTGTGGTATCTAAAACTCTCAACATTATTGCCATCTCTCGCAATGTGGGTGAAGCACAAGGCCTATTATCACATGGAAGACAACTGGTCTTGTTCCCGCAGCTCTCTGACCTTCCCCAACTCTTCCAAGATGCATGCATTCTTCCACTTCCTGGTTAAACTTCCAAAATCACCAGTCTTTCATTTATCTTTTCTCTCATTTGTGGAACTGCCTTCTGAAGGTATGCCTGGTGTTTGCTTAATGGTTAGGTTGGCGGGCTTTGGGTCCAAGGGTCCTGAGTTCAAATCCTGCTCAGCTATTGAATTAAAACCAGGTAGGGTTAACTCGGCCTGTCGTCCTTCCGAAGTCGGCAAAATGAGTGCCAGCATGCTGGCTGATATACTGTGTCGGAGTGGCGACCTGTCCAGGATTGCCCAATAGTCAAGGAGACTGCTTAAGCAGCACCAACGCTCTGCACTGAGTATGGTCCCAATCTCCTCTCCTCCTCTGAAGGTGGTTCAATACCACACTCTTCTTCAGAGTTTAAAGTCAGCAGCACACCGCCATATCATGTGATCCCCCATCCCTATGCATGATTTGTTTTTCTTCCCCCATCAGCTCTCCCTAACCCAACCCTCTTACTTCCTGGTTAGTTTGTTTCTTTCCCTCCTCTCTTGCTCTCCTCTTTTCTTGTTCATTAATCCCAATACTTTTTGTATCTCATCTGTGGCCCCATCACACTCCTGTCACTACATTGCCTTTTTGTCCTCTGTCACCGCAATCTTCTGTGAGCCGAGATTGTGTATATTAAAACATATTTAAATTCTGACTCTGTAATTTAAATATCCACTCAAAACAAATGTGCTTCAGAGTAAGAAACCTTTCACATTCGTCTTGTGGATAGTAGTTTAACCATCCTGTTCCCTTTGACTCATAACTTAAGTATACCGTACGTCATCACTTTTATGCGCAAAAAATACAGGATAAATTATGTTGGCACTCCAGCTTGTTTCAAAAATACATTTCGGTATAACCTTTTTGAGTCTTCATCAATGAAACGATGGAATTTTCCGAGCTTTGGCCTCTGACCAGTATCTGTGGTTGACTTATCTTGCTCAAACATACCTAAGATATCGAGATATCCTCAAAGGGGTCCTGAAATGTTTTGCTATTCATTTGTATGGTTTGACACAGCTCGCTATTAAACTTAAAACCTGTTGCATTTACTTTGTTTATTCCTTACATAATATTATATCATATGTGACCATTTATCTGATGTATTCACATAACAATGAGGCAAGGAAGATCGGTGTTTTGTCATATAGATGTTACAAAGGTATCAAAAAGGAAATATCCTTCACATTTTGAGTGGGGTAACATATATTCCTGCATCTGAGGTGAAAGCCTTTATTAATCCCTTGTTGTGAGCTTCTCATGGAAGATCTGGAGCAGAATGGAATGAAACAAAAAGGAAAGGGGAAACGCCAACAGCAGGGAAGAAGTTAGGGTGAGATCAAGGGGAGGGGGAGAAGGATACAATAATCTGCAAACAGCAATAAGAAGAAGAGGGAAATGGAGATGAAACAAAAAAAGAACAAACCAACAGACAAACTAACAAAGGAAAAGAAGTGACGGAGCGGGGGAAATCACAATAACCTGAAAAAAGGAGTGCTTGGGAATGGGGTCATTTGGGGTGGAAGAAATCATGAGTATGGAAGTGGAGTGACCTGAGGTAGTGGAGAACAGCTGTCTTCAAACCATTAAAAGAAGAATGGGATGTATAAGATTGAGGAAGTTGGTTCCACAGGTGAGAGCAAAGAGGAACAAAGGAGTGGAGGTGAGCAGTGAGCCTGGATTTTGGGAGTTTAACAAGAAGAGGGGTACTGGCAGGCTGTGTCCATCCTGCAGAAACCTGGGAGGGTGCAAGACTATAAAGGAGGTGGTAGAATGTGTTTACCTTGTGTATGTAACAGGTGTAACCATCCAGCTTTGTCACGGGAAATCCCATTGTTGATACGGGTCTGCTGTACACCAGCTTGCTCTCTCGCTGAATGCTCTTTTATCGATGTGGGTTTTCTCAAGTGTACTTCCAGATATGTCTTTTGTTTTTGATGCAGTTCTTATCATGAAAGGTTCACTTGTCTGACGAACTTATATACCACATGAAGTATTTTTATGTAGCGACGTTATGCATAAAGATTATATTTAACCCCTGCAAATTAATGCCAAAGCCAAGTTACTTGTAGTTCCAGCATTCCATCTAACAAATACCTTAAACAGATACCTGGGCAGTGTCCATTTTCATTGGTAGTGCATCATTCAGCTCGGTTTTCATTCTTCCCCTTCAGTTTTTCAATCTTTAGCGAGTGTTTAAAAGAATAGTTTAGCTACTGATCATATTGGATCAGGTCTGATCATGAACCATGCTCGATAAAGAGCGTCGTTGATGCCGAAGCAGTTTCAATGGCTGTGGTTACAATCTTGGAAGGATGGGCACTTTGACACAGGACGGAATTTGGAATTTGGACACGATGCCAGAAATAGCTCACCTATTCTTTGTGAAGGACACTGTTGGATCTTTAACATCCACCAACTAATGCTGGCGAATGCGACGCCTAGTTTAACATCCATCCGAGGGACGGCACACACATTGATGAATCACCCTGCCTGTGAAACACCAGGATGACAGTTTATAGCTGGGTTGGGATTCAAACCAAGGCTAGACAGCTTCAAGGTGAGTGTGTGAACCTCTAGGCCATACTGCCTGCCCTAATATATTGAGATCCAAATAAATATTGAGTCAAAATGCAAGGCAAAACAAAAAGCACAATTATTCCGTTATTATACCACCTTTGCTGTGGCATATTCAAACAAATGAGTTATCATGTCATATTTTTTTGCATTTTGGCAAGTCGATAACACGTTAGGTGTACAGGTTGCTTCATTTTGGGGGTGGGAGAGCGATGAGGGTGTGATGATACCGCTCATGAAGGCAGTAACTTGTAATTTGACCAAGCGGCCAGCAATCGCTCACCTACCTGGTTATTTTAACATCCACCAAACTAATGCTATCTGATGGGTCACAGGCTTGACATGTGTCCAACGAACGCCATGCCTTTTTGATGCGACGTCTTGCCTGTGACGCACCAATCTGACATTTTATAGTCACGCTGAGAATCTAATCCAGGCTTGACAGCTCAAAGGCAAGTGCACTGACTCTGCACCATTGTGTCAAGAACATGTGGTCGGTGATAACCCAGCAACTCACAAAATAAGTGGGAAGCCAAGAGAACTGTAAGCAGAAGCAGTTTGATAAACCGATCCCCCTGATCACTGTCAATCTGTTTCGTTTTACGGAAACAGTGGCAACAACACAAGAATGCTATTCTGCCAAATTTCAGTACATAGTAGAGATCAAGGCTCGGTTAGAGGTAGGTGAATCTGCCCACTTGGTGGCCTTTCTAAGAGCCCTCCCAATGGATATGTTGCTTGTACAATCAGGATCCTGTTGGATGTATGCTGAGGTGGTCCAGTGGGTCATGAATCGCTTTGGTATGCTTATCAGGCAGAATTGGCTTGGGTGCAACTGGGGCAGTAAAAATGGCAGCTTTTGGAAAGAATATAAAAACTTGTCAGTGACTTTGTCTTGTCCAAGTTATCTAGATGGATTAGGATGGGATAGGTTTTCAAAATTTGGCAAATTTTATTTTTTATGTGACTGGATGTGGACCTGTGGATTCAGGTTCAGCTGTTTTGCACTCCTGATTTGCATGTGGCTGCTGAAAGTGGCGTTTTTGGGCTATTAAGACAATTTTTTTGTCAAAGATGCATTCAGCAATGCTGCATCAGCTGAGTGGACCTGAGGATGTCTCTGTTGAAAGGGGGAGGTGGAATTTTCATTTTAATGAAGGGTTTCTCCAAAGGGAACTTGGCATATTGATGAATGTGATACCGAAAGGTTTTCAGAGTTCACATTCATGGGTTGGTATTGCTGCACCCAAAAGTTAGTACGGCTCCACTCGGCAGTCAGAAGGGAGTGCCTGTATGCCAGCGTTATGGAGCACCTTTCTGTGTGTGATCAAATTGTGCTGAGTTCAGTAGGATAAATGGGTCAATAGGTTAGGTGATTGTGCCTCAAAGACCGATCAGCTTTGCTGGTGATGGTGGGAAAATTGATTTGAGGGAGTGTGGCAGTGGTAACAGATTTACATTGACAATTCTGCTCCAATAATTGTACTTCAGTCCCATTATGTGATTAGCCAGTTGAAGGAGCATAGTTTTGGTGTGAATGATTGACGTGAAGGTTGCTCATGCTACTGTGGACACAGGTGTCCATAAGGTGTGCATCCTGTATTATTTGGTGATAGGGGAGCAATTGGGAAGCATTCTCCTTGGAATCAAACCATCAGTTGAGGTTGGCTACCCGGGTGACAGTACCTGGAGTTGTAAATTGAATTTTTAAGTTAGGCCTTGGAGGAGAGACTTTGATATACATGTGGAGGTGACGGAATTGTGCAATCTGTGTTTACTTGGATTAGGTCGAGCATGATTGCGAGTTGGACTTTTAAAAGTCATGCTTGCGAATATGTGTGGAGGACATGACTTGTGATGCTCCACCTGTGAGGGAGGAAATGGTTGTTAACGTTGTGGTATCTCAGGTTCTGTCCCACAAGCGATGAAATTGGTTTAGTTTTGTTGAGCTATTATCACTGCCTGCTGTTGAAAACATGGTGGTGGCATGGACCCTGATGGAGAGCAGCAGTGTGAGCTTACCAAGGGTTGTCGATGGGCGACCACCAAAGTAGCAGACAAGCATAACTAAGTACCTGACAGAGATACAGGAGGAGCGGGGACAGGCCCATGACTTTGAAACACAGCATATAAATTGGGCTGCAGTTAGTATGAAAACCCAATATGATCTACAGGTTTAAGGCCAACATTTTAACCAAGGAAACTTTGTTTCGGTCAGGACTATGCAGAGACATATGGGGACCTCTCCTAAGTTCGTTAGTTATTACCAGTGCCAATGAGTGGTAACTGAAGGAATTGATGAGGTGATATAATCAAGTGTGCATAGGACCCTGGAGAACTCCATGAGTTAATCTGTGATCAGCGACATAGTTATTGGAGGATGCATTTCCAGATTGGATTTATTGTGTGCAGCGAAGGCTAGTGAAATCAGGCCTGGTCTTCCACAAAGCCTCTTCCTGTTGCAGTTGGGGGACTAAAGGAATCACAGGCTCCTCAAGGTGTAATACACGAGATTAGAAATGAATAGTGAGTTGGGTATAAAACCTAAATACATACAGGATTGTGGTGGAATGAATGCATGGGGAGAGTGATGGAATATTTTTACCCCATGCATGTGAAGTGAAAAGCGGGGTTAAGCAATTGGTTCACTTTGTCTGTCTGTCTACAAACATCAGTTTATGATTGAGGAATTACTTGATGCTATGTTTTAAACACAAATCGGAACACCTCCCTGCAGTTTAGCAGTACTCTTTCTCTGAATTTGGCAAATTGGACAGAATCTCGTCCCGATTGCACATAGTATGCACAGAGGGGTAAGATAATATTTTTACTCTATTAGCCTGTCTGGCAATCAAACAAAATTGAAAATAATTCCAAACAGAAAACTTAGTTTTTAAGCATGCCATAAAGGACACAGACATGAAGAACTAATGTAACATGTTAAATAAGGTGTTATAAAAGACTAAATTTCTGCCATTTTGATGGCTGTAAATTTCTGAATTTTATTTTTTAATACATACAAACTTTAAAATCTTGATTTTTATTTAAATCGATTTGTATAGTTGAACACTTTAGAACACACATCACCTTTTTGGAACTTTGAAATCCAAAACCCTTCCATTTAGCAGTACTTGGACAAAATATTGCAGCATTTTACATCATCTCAACCATTCAATGTCCTTTTTTTTCCTCAAAACTGTGTGGGGTAAGGTGTTCTCTGAACTCTCTTGTATTTCTTTTGTTAGATGGAAAACATTTTTAGTTATACATTGCTGTGAGTTATTTCTAGGAATATAGCCAACCTATCTTAGTTCATAATGGCAATTTTTTGTTATTTTGCTTTGATCAAGTCAGGATTACTTGAACTGGTGGTATGGGGGTAATGCTCTG
Organism: Eptatretus burgeri; assembly: GCF_056783735.1. Lineage (NCBI taxonomy): Eukaryota > Metazoa > Chordata > Myxini > Myxiniformes > Myxinidae > Eptatretus > Eptatretus burgeri. Next base: position 28,154,643 of record NC_140964.1, read on the forward strand.
AGCTTGGGAATGCACTGTATTATTTTTACACGTAGAAAATTGGAATGGTCATTTATTTTACAATCAGTGCAGTAGTTTACGTATTTTCACAGTGCTAGTTCTGTATCTTTGTCCTTCTATCTATGTCCCCATGAACCATATGAGATCTTTCAGAGTCTATCTCATTTAGTATCCCTCAAACACTGAAATGGTGATAATTGCTCGTAGTACACTGGTGATATTTGAGATGCCTCAATTTGGTTTGGTTGAGCCATGATCACAGCCTGCTTTGGAAAACATGGTGATGGCATGGACCCTGATGAAGAGCAGGAGTGTGAGCTTACCAGGAAGAGGAGTAAATTGAGCAGATGCACCAAGCGTTGTCTGGACGACGCCACGACAAGACCAGACAACATGCATAACTAAGTGCCTGACAGAGCCACGAGAGGAGCTGGAGCAAGCCCCTGACTGAAAGGGAGCATATAAATGAATGAAGAGAGCAGGTGAAGGTTATGCTGGAGCAGGATGCATGTTGGCATGATAAGCTGTATGGAGCTATCCCAATGGCTGTCAGCAAGTAGGTTCCTGTTCTATTCAAATTTGTGATAAAAAGGGAACACGGGCTCAGAGTGAGAGTCGAGCGGGTCAGGGTTAGAGTTGAGGCACCGTGATGATAATAGACATCGGCATGGAGCCAGAGATGTTGTTCATGAGCCAGAAGGGATAGATGGTGTTGTTTCCTCCTCTTGGGTATCCATTGACTCGAGCTGCTGTGGCATAGCCTTAATACCTGAAAGCCTATCTTTCTCAACCTGTGCCCATAGCCCAGGATCTGTGAGCTAACTCAGCTGGAGGATAAGCTATTGCTTCTTCTTGTTGCCACTGGACTGTGAGATTCAACCTTTTTCGCTTTACCCCTCATCATCTCCTTTTATCTTGCCCAGAAACTCATGCTCAGAGCCGACTTTGAAACTTCACTCACTCAGAGCAGTGGAAAAAAGCTGAGGCATAAATGGCTGTCCTTTCCCTTTTTGTGGTGTCCCTATGTTGATGTTGTGTTTAAGCTCAATAATTTATAACTTTGTTGTACTTTCCTGCACAGTTTGTTTGCTGTCCTGTGCAGATCTGCACAGGTTTTCGCTCCTGTGTCAGATCACTTATTTGTTTGATTTTAAACTGTTCAATTCTTTATCTGTATATGGAGTTTATTCCCTGAAGAGTGGTCCCTGTACATACTATAGTAATTTTAATTGGGTATAATAAATTAGAAGTTTATCTTTTGTGTAATCAATTATTATTGTGGTTCCTTGCCTGCTTTATTCCCGCACAAATTGTTAAGTCGATCACCTCTCATGGGTTAGTCAGTTGGCTACATTACACTTGATAATTATAATAGTATATATTGCTTGTCAGTTATTATTGCAACAGGGTTACAGTGAGTCTGGTCATTAATACTGGGGTTGTGACACATTTAATTACAAAATACAATGACATTACTTATCTGTGATGTTATAAAGCTTGATGAATCATTGTTTATTTTGAAGAAGAAAAATAAAATGCTCGGAGTGGTTCAATAAAGTCGGTCTCTGGGGATCACAGGGGAAAAGGGGTACGGGGAGGTCAGAGGTAATGTTCATCCAAACCATTGAACTCCACTTGAATTTACCCCCGCTTTTATAGTGTATTTAAAAAAAAAAATCAATTGTTACTTCAATTCCCCAACTTAGTTTATTTTTGCGTAAGCTGTGGTAGTGGGCCTCCATCGGTTTTATCCCTGTATTTTTTATTTATTTAAAGAGTGTTCAGGGCAGGCACAAAATCGGCATTGGGGTAAGCACAGAAAGGTGTAAACACCCTTCCCAACCATAATAATACACTTATCATATCCGATAACGAACTAACACATTCACGGGCACGGAACCCATTTTCCCAGACATGTGCAAACGAGACCTACAACTGCATTGAAAAAAGGTAACACAGCATCCTGAACTCGGCTGTTAAGCCAGCTGTCTCATCTCCTCCTCATGTGGATCCATACAATTTCATATTGTCTTTCATGAGACTTTACCTACCTTTTAATCAGTACTATGAAAAGTACGATGACTTCCTATAGTTCTGTAATCGGGAGTATGACCACTATTCTTCAGTGAGGTTTCTCAGTTCTCACTGTTGGATAAAAATACAGAATGCAGGACCAGCTGTATCAAACCCAAATAAGTAAATTGCTTTATAATGACATGGTAATAATTTGAAGTGTTGTATTGAAGTGTCACCTTACTGGATATCATCGTCACGTTGGAGATTAAAGTGAGTTTTGTGATGTTGTTCGACCAGGCATCAAATAAAGATTCAATAACTATAAACAAACAATCTGATCTTACAGAAGCTCAGCACTCATTCAATATCTTTGGACTGCCACTGTAGTTATGTATCCCAAGAAGAGATTTAACAAGCAAAGTGATCAACTGAGGTTGCAATTTATCAAATTCCCATTCTTCCTAAAGTTACCATGATGTTAAACATCCACATGAATGCAGACTGGAAATCTAACTTCAAGTTTTTACAGAGAAGATACTGCACTTCTTGATGCATTGCCTCCTGCTGGAAGATCATCAGAAAAGTCTGAATTTTATTTTTATTTTCACTGTTGGTACTCAAACACAGAACTATACAGTTCAGATTGATAGGTGTTATTTTAATCATCCTAAAGATACCGTAAAGAAACTGACAGTTGACAAAGGTGTGCTAAATTCCATTAGAAGCAAAGTAAATCTGACAATTTGGGCGTTGGCCCTTTGTTGGAGAAAGAGAGGTTCCAGCTCGTCCCATGTTGATCTCTTGTTTCGACGAAGGTCTAATGCCTGAAATATCGGCTTTACTTTGCTTCCCACAGGAGGTTAGCATAATAAACTCTCAGTTGATTAAAGCTATCTTGAATTTTCTGCCAACACAGGTGAACATTGGCTTTGAAAAAGTCTAGTATCCCTCTATACAGTTCAGAGATGAGCCTGTGATCAATTGAACAGCGTTGTTGGGCGATTTTTCTCAATTTGCCATCATGAAACCATCATGTTGGTGTGACAGGTGGGGTCCATGAGGGTAAAATCAAGCAGAACTATTGGATCATCAATGAGATACCAAAATCTTATTTATCAAGCACAGGGACAGGGTGACCAATAAAGGGACAAGGTTCAGAAGCAGACAGACACACAAGCACAAAGAGGAACTGCAAGAAACAGGGTATTCGGCTTTAATGCCCCAGGCTCTGTGGCTAGACCCAGACACCGTCCGCTCACCAAACAATTGCCCACGCGAACGGGTTAACATAATTAGGGTCGTGCGTAAAATTCTGTGAAAAATGGGTAGGGACACACAAGTGCCATCTGGTTGGTTGCTGTCTGTCTGGCCTTTATGTAAATGTTCGAGCTGCTTAACATGAAGGCAGCGCCCTCAATCCTGATTTGGGGGCTGCCTTTCGGGAAGGTGGGGAGGGATAATCAGTGGAAATGCGGACCCCGGCCAAGCAACGGTCAGTGCTAGGATGCGCGACTTACATGGAGTGGCATCACCATGATGGTTGACACGTTGAATTCGGGTACAGCAATGCAAACGCAAATATCAACTTCCACTCTGAGATTCAAAATGGCTAGCCAATTGGTAATATCATGAAAGCCAATGTTCTTATTGGCATTTGATGTCAGTGCATTGTTGATGCACGTGACAAGTGGGGGTGTGCTTGTGGGTTGGGAATCCCCCTTTGAGCTATGGGCAGGTGAAGTTTAAGGTTACAATGTGCAGAGGTATAGTAAACAAAGGATCATTTTTGGTCCCTTTTAGGTGTAGCTGATGAAAACGATTTAAAGCTCAATAATCAACCATTTTACTGCCATTAAAACTATTTTTTTTTTCTTCATGATCATAATTATGATTTGTCATCGTTCTTGATTTATTGGAGATTGTTATATGCTGTCAAGGTATGTCCCAAGTTTGTACAGCATGGATAGATGTCTCCCATACCTCCCCCATGCCTCAAGTTCTAAAACAAGTTCAGGGATTATCGCTGCTATGGAATTGGTTTTGGGATCAACTTAACTGTTAACGAACCCCTTTCACATAATGTTCTGTTGGAACAAGTATTCCGGCGCATGGGGTCATTTCTCCAACTTCAGCACTCAGTTCGCAACAACCAAGGAAAAGAACGAAGGGAAAAATATCTGTTTGAAATTGTCTCATAGGTAAAGGCTGGGAAAGCATAGGTCGTAGTTCTTCTGTCATTGAGGGAGGGGGTCATGGTGAGATGTCTTATTAGAACGGACCGCAGATTCGCACGCAGATGCTGAGCCCGATTAAAATTCAGAGCTTTGTGTCTGCAACCTCATAATTGGTTTGTCTGTCTTACAAACCCCTGTGCCATAGGTCGTCTGACACTTTTTACTTTGGTGCAGAATCTTATTTTCTGCTAATTGTCATTCTATGCCGGCTGGTTTTTATATGGTATAATATAACTGTACAGTATATTCTTTACCAACATATATATGTATGTATGTATATATATACATGTATATATATATATATATATATATATATATGTATATATATATATATATATATATGTATATATATATATATATATATGTATATATGTGTGTATATATATATATATATATGTATATATGTGTGTATATATATATATATATATATATATGTATATATGTGTGTATATATATATATATATATATATATGTGTGTATATATATATATATATGTATATATGTGTGTATATATATATATATATATATATATATGTATATATGTGTGTATATATATATATATATATATATATATATATATATATATATATATATATATATATACATATACATATATATATATATATATATATATATATATATATATTGTTGTGGTTACCAAATTCGCAAACCACCATTCAGGTCCCTTAGGTGAGGTATCTCGGTAAGTGCATGTGTAGTTAGGCCCAAACCCGTTGTCTAGTGGGAATACATGTCATTTATGCGAGCTGCGACTCTTCAGGATAGCCGTTTTTCTTTCACTATCTTTATTTTGGACCAACCGCCATGATCACAACCACAACATCAACCACCGACCACAACCACCGCTTCACCACAACCGCCACGACCTTCACGTCACACCTCGCAACCGTAGCATCGCCACCGTTCTTGCCCCGCTGTGGGTACCGGTGTTGGATTCGTGCAGAGCGCGCGTCGAACCGCGTGTACAAAATCACGGATTTTGTGCTTCAAAAACGGATCAAAAACGACACACGCCCACTTTTTGCCGTCCAATCGGTGAGCGAGGGGCGAATTGGCCGCGCCCGCAGGGCGATCGATATATGCAAATTTGTGGATCAAAAAGCCTTGACGCCGACTTTTTCTCGGGCCAATGGGGAGCGAGGTGAAAGGTCAAAGGGAGGGGTCAAAGGCGAAGTTACGGGGGATAAAAGGACGGTGTTCGTCAGTCAGAGAAGGAGAACGAGAACGAGAAGGAGTCGGAACGGAGGGGACGAGTGTGGAAGTCTGGAGCCCGAAGCCTGCAGTGGCTGGAGAAGCTGAAGAGAGTCGGACGAGGGGGTGCTCGCGTCGGTGCCAGGAGCTGCACGCCCGAGGGAGGCCGGCAGCGCGACCTGGCCGAGGTGGAGACGCACACCAGGGATAATAAAGATCCTCTATACCCCGAGCATCAACAACCCCCTCCTGTTTCCCCCCGCGCTGAGATAGTGCGACCAAGGGGGCCCCGTTCCCACCCCCTACCAGACACCGTCCACGAGGCCCGCGGGTTGCGGGGCCATCGCCGCTCCGCGTCTCATCACCAGACGGGTAGGCGCGACCCGGTCTCGGCCTCAGGCCCGCCTCATTCTTGGGGATATTTCTTTTCCTTGGTTTTTGGTATGTGTTGTCGGCGCCGTCTGTGAAGTAGAATTGTATTAGTGTTGCCGTGTGCTCGGTAGTCGGTATTAGCTCTGCACTGTGTTTTCACTTTTATATTTGCTTTTTGTGTAAATGGAATTGTGTTTTCTTTTTTTTTGTGTGCTTTTGGTGGAATTGTATTTGTGTGCTTCCCGTGTGCCGCGAATAAATGTGCTTTATTGTTGAACTGTTCTCCCGCTTCGCTTCGTCTTTTCCCCCATTGAACCCTCATCTTGCTTCACGTAAAGGGTTGGTAGTGGGCTGAGTACGCCCGATAATTAATCGAACCGTCGAGGTCGACGATAACACCGCTCGGTTATTCTGATAGTACGGAACGGGTCGCTTAAGTGGCCCGTGTCCGAAGTCGACCTGCGGCGAGGTGCGATCGCCCGGTCTACCCTCCGCGTGGGTACTTAGGTTGGTCGAATTTGGCGAGCAACCCTATCCCACGCGGGGGCTGATTGGCTCGATCGCGGTGAGACCGAAAGGTCCACCCGTGACTGGTTCCCGGCGTTAGTCCGAGAGGGTCACGACTGGATTGTCCGTCCGGTGGGCGACGTGCCGCGATTCGAGTTACGTGGCCGTCGCACGCCGGCGGGCGCGAATCCGCAACACTGGTGTCAGGTCGTGCGATACAAATTCATCGCCCTCCTCGCGGCACTGGTATCGGAGAACAGGAAAACGGGCTCTCCTGTCTCCGGCTAAATTCACGGGAATCGGTCCAGGGGTGAGAGAAGCGACCCCCGATTCCCTCCAAATTACGAGCGAGTTAAATTAACCCTTCACGAGAAGCAAGATGGCGTCTCAAGGCGAGCGGGTGCCGGGTGGATTCGGTATGTGTAATAGTAATGTAGAATCCATGGCTCAGGACGAGATCACCGTGCAAGAGAAACCCGTACCAGAAGGTTGGGAAAGGCATCGATGCCGTTCATCTGGTCGGTTTTTTTATTATAACTCCACCACTAAATGTAGTCAGTGGGAGTGGCCAGGGCAGGTGACAATGCGGCAGATTATGGAACTCGCGCAGAGCATAAAGGACAAACTGGATTACTGGAATGCCGGAATAGAAAAAATGAACGAAAAGTTGGATGCGAATACACAGCAAATGAGGGAAGAAACGAAAAAGCTGCGGGGTGAGACGCAGAACATGGGCTGATGCCTGCAGGCGGGCATGAAGGCCGTGAGGAAGGAACTTAAAATGGCGACTCCACGTGTCGGAACGAACGAGCTGGGAGGGGGTGCAGCGGCTGACAGGCCCGCGGTGGAGGCGGGTAAGAAAATAATTCGGGAGACAAGAGACGAGGTGAAAGTAATTGCGAGGGAGAGAAAAGAACAATTAATACGGAGAGCAAGGATGAGGTACGCGGAGATCGTGAAAGAGCAAGGAGTGAAAAACAGGGAAGGACGGGAGCGACTTAAAGAGAAAGCAAGGTTGACCTACGTAAAGATAAGGGAAAGACGCCAGAAAGAAGCGGAGACTAATAGACAGGAGGGGACAACAGAAACTTATAAATGTATAGAGACACGGGAGACAGAAAAAATAGAGGAGAGACTACACGATGAAGACGGGGTAAGTGACGCACACACACACACGGAGGTAGTGGAGGATAATGGGGGTGAGCTGGCGGACCGTGCAGGGACCCAGTGCGAGCACCTGGATGGCCTCCTCCAGGAACGAGGGGAGGGAGTCTGCCCCCTTGAGGCGAGTCACGACCAGGTGAGTTCGGTCGTGCTTTGCGAGGTTGAGAGGAGGAGTGCTGTGGACAGGTGCACGGAGAGCTTGGGGGGTATAGAGGCCCCGGAGACCCTTGTGGGGACACAAATCCCCAGTGTGGTTGTCCCTGTGTGTGTGGTGCAAGGTGTGAGTGCGTCCCCGTGTGTGGAAGCGACCCCGTGTGTGAGTGGTGTGGTGGCGATGGTGCCGGAGTACGTGCTTCCCAGCACGCCGTGTGTGGATGAGGCACGGAGTGTGAGTGAGGCACCGCGGGTTGGTGCCCCCGCGTGTGTGGGTGAGGCACCGTGTGAGTGAGGCCGTATGTGTGGATGGAACGGCCAGTGTGAGTGAAGCACCGCGGATGAGTGCCCCCGCGTGTGTGAGTGAGGCACGGTGTATGAGTGAGGCACCGCGGGTGAGTGCCCTCGCGTGTGTGGGTGAGGCACCGCGGGTGAGTGCCCCCGCGTGTGTAAGTAGTATGGTTTGTGTGAGTAGTGAGGCACGCGTGAGTGAAAGGTCGCTGTGTGCAAGGGAGACCGTGTGTGTGAGAGAGCGGTATGTGAGGGAGATGTCGGTTGGCATGCGGGAGCACGCAGCCGCATCTCCCGGTGTGAATGTGATGGAGTGGACTGTGTGCGTCGTAACACGCGGGAGTGCGTGGGTTGAATGGCGACGACGACGACGACAGATGAAAGAAAGCCGAGTAGCGGCTGTAGTTGTTTCGGGGACCGTGCCGGGTTCACCCAGCAGTGAGCACGCGGTTCGTGCTGTGCAACGCACGAGACCGCCACGTGCTCGCTTGCGAGAGTGAAGTCCCGGTCCGGAAACGCACGCGGTGGATTTGCCGATCCCGCGGACGGACAAAGTTTAGGCAGGTAAATGGATTTGGACCGGACGGGTTCTCCACGCGATCGTGTGTGTTCAGCTCCAACGGGCAAAGCACATGTGTTCGCGTGGGAAACCCCTCGAGACGTGGGGCTTGTGTTTTTTTTGCGCACGATGACGTCATGGCTGCACGTGTGGTTGGAATCCGGCAGGAGGGGTATCTCTGCCGGATGGTCCCGTCCAAGGAGGGACGAGGAACACGTGCAGCTGCATGACGTCACGGGCAGGTGCAAAGTGCGCGAGCTCTGAGTTGCCGCGCAGGTGCTGCGCATGGAAAAAAAAAAAAAAAAGGCAAGCCTCACTTTCGGGTACACAGGATTCCTGGGCAAGGGGTGGAAGACCCCCTTGACCCTGGGCACAGGATGAAAACTAGTTAGGGGGAAGGGTTAGCTTAGTTAGACCGACTTCATGGGGCAGGGGTAAGTCCTCATGGAGTCCGTGGAATGGATTAGTTAGGGGGATTGCAGCCAGATTTAGGTTGGGAAATAAAATGATTTATTTTGAGACAGTGACAGACTTGTGGATGTGTAGAGGGGACGTAGCTTAGCTACGTAGTGTTAAAAGGAACGTGCTACTAGTTTAAGGGACGACGTGGGAGCACGAGTTAGTTAGGGGATGTAGTTAGAAGGATGGCAGAGTTCAGCGGTGAGTGTGTTGAAGAGTTGGTGAGTGAAGTGGAAGCATGTGCTTGGTGAGTGAGTGAGGCCAGCGGGTCTGTGTGTATGGAGCGAATGGGGAATGCATGGTGCGATGAGTGATTGGGGGGAGGAGTGACTCCCGCCCAAGGGACCCCGGGGTCAGTGTAGAGTGAGTTAGCTGGGTTAGTCAAATTGAAAAATGGAGGTCGTTTTGCTGTTGGTGGGAAAGTAGGCTCGAGACCCATTTGGAGGGGTGCAGGAGCCCTGTTGACGGGCTTGGGAGCGTGGCTGCGAAAGGTGAGTATCGCTGAGTGGGTACCCCGGGCACCAGGCTAGTCGGCCGCGGTAGGCCATGGGCCCATGGGGGGCCGGGATAGAGTAGTGGGCACGGGTGCGCCTGCTTGGTGCGGGGGCCCGGGGCGCCATTAGCCGCGTGGGCAGTGTTGTGGACACGGGTGACCCTCGGAAAGGGGCCCGGGAGGCCGGCCTGCCACGTGTGCGTTTCAGGGGAGGTGCCATGGGGGGAACTCCCCGGTGTTAGGGAGCTGGTAGGCTCGGAGGCAGTGTAGTGCCCGGGGGTGCCATAGCGGGAGATTCGGCAGAGGGTCGTGCCTGCCAGAAGGAGCCACGTGTCCCAGCCAGGAGACCGTGTGAGGGCACGGGAAGAAAATTGGGGGGCGAGGCCCGAAATTGTGAGGACACCAACACAGGCGACGGGAATCTGGGTTGTTAGAACCAATAGTTTAAGCGAGAGGCGCTTGTTGAAAGCCCCGGGGTAGTTTAACAGTTAAATGGATCGGGTAGATTAGGAAGTGTACCCCTCCGCACCATCCATCCCCTCGCTGTCGTTGTGGGCCGCTGGACCCACTTTGGTTATAGTTCGCCGAACTCTGGGGAGGCCATCCTGAGGCTTCGTTGGGCCTCGACACAGGACGTTAGCTCTCCCTTATTCCCCTCCGGGAAGGGAACGTAGGGGTTGGGAGTAGGCTAGGTGACAGGATAGGTTAGCCGAACAAGGACGATAAAGGGGGTTAGGGGACGATTTATAGTGGGGGAGTAAAAATGAAAACAACAAAAAAATAAGTTGGGGCTAAATTGGGGTTTGACAAATTAAGGGAGTGGGTATGGACAGTGACAGG
>NC_140964.1:28169942-28174942 GCF_056783735.1 Eptatretus burgeri
AATGGTGGTTTGCGAATCTGGTAACCACAACACTACCCCCTTCCCTTTTTACAGACTCGTCCCGAGTCGTCAAATTTTCGTGTGCCATCATGTGTAGTTTTCCCCTAGTACATTTTACCTACGGATCCCTGAGTGCGACATTCATGGTATTCGTGTCCCCAAAATAAATAACCTGAGGGCTGCGTAACTATCTAAACAAACTCACTCATACGGACGACTTAAATAAAATTGCCGGCGCTAAGACAAACATGCCGGGGGCGCACTCATATTTACAGTACATCTTACCTTAACTTACAAATTTTACACTAAACCATGGCCCAGGATCATGAACTCTGCAAAAGAAAGCAGTTAGCAGGGAGCCAGGCTGCCCACATGCAGTCTCTGACTCAATACAATGCAGGTGACAGGGAACGTGGCTGGCTGCTCACACGCAGTCCAAGGCCTTCCCTTCTGAACTGAACGCAGTGAACCACAACGGTGCATGGGCTGCACAACGCAGTCTCCGTGCCAGCTCAAGTGGCACACGCAATGAGCGCAACGAATGGATGCATGAACACAAACACGGTGCACGGGCCGCCACTGCAGGCCCGTGTTGTAGCTGCCAACAGGGCAGTTCTTGCAGCTTGCAAACTGTTGCTTTCAGATCCTGGCGCACATGGAAATGAACAGGGGGGGCAAAGCAAAAATTGAACGGGGCTGGTTAACAGGGGCAGTGGGCATGGCATGGCAAAGGCAGCAGGCAAACACAGCCCGCAGAAGAACTGGCCGGCACAGGCCTCGAAGAAAACAGCCAGCAGATGAACTGGCCGGTACAGGCCTTGCAGCACAACAGCTGCAGATGAAGCTGGCCAGCCTCTGCCTCGAAGAAAAACACGGCCAGCCGATGAAGTTGGCCAGCCTTTGCCGTCAGTGGAAGTTGGTGGAGGGAGTGCGGTGGTGCTGGCCACTTGGAAGGCGGGCTCGGACCTACCTACCTGTCTCCCTCCCAACCTATCGCCTTTGCCTGTCACTGTACATACCCACTCCCTTAATTTGTCAAACCCCAATTTAGCCCCAACTTATTTTTTTTGTTGTTTTTATTTTTACTTCCCCACTATAAATCGTCCCCTAACCCCCTTTATCGTCCTTGTTCGGCTAACCTATCCTGTCACCTAGCCTACTCCCAACCCCTACGTTCCCTTCCCGGAGGGGAATAAGGGAGAGCTAACGTCCTGTGTCGAGGCCCAACGAAGCCTCAGAATGGCCTTCCCAGAGTTCGGCGATCTTAACACCAAGTGGGTCCAGCGGCCCACAACGACAGCGAGGGGATGGATGGTGCGGAGGGGTACATCTCCTAATCTACCCTAACCATTTAACAGTTAAACTACCCCAGGGCTTTCAACAAGCGCCTCTCGCTTACCGATTGGTTCTAACAACCCAGATTCCCGTCGCCTGTGTTGGTGTCCTTACAATTTCGGGCCTCGCCCCCCAATTTTCTCTCCGTGCCCTCACACGGTCTCCTGGCTGGGACACGTGGCTCACTTTGGCAGGCACGACCCTCTGCCGATTCTCCCGCTATGGCACCCCCGGGCACTACACTGCCTCCGAGCCTACCAGCTCCCTAACACCGGGGAGTGCCCCCCCATGGCACCTCCCCTGAAACGCACACGTGGCAGGCCGGCCTCCCGGGCCCCTTTCCGAGGGTCACCCGTGCCCACTGCACTGCCCACGCGGCTAATGGCGCCGCGGGCCCCCGCACCAAGCAGGCGCACCCGTGCCCACTACTCTATCCCGGCCCCCCATGGGCCCATGGCCTACCGCGGCCGACTAGCCTGGTGCCCGGGGTACCCACTCAGCGATACTCACCTTTCGCAGCCACGCTCCCAAGCCCGTCAACAGGGCTCCTGCACCCTCCAAATGGGTCTCGAGCCTACTTTCCCACCAACAGCAAAACGACCTCCATTTTTCAATTTGACTAACCCAGCTAACTCACTTTACTCTGACCCCGGGGTCCCTTGGGCGGGAGTCACTCCTCCCCCCAATCACTCATCGCACCATGCATTCCCCATTCACTCCACTCACACAGACCCGCTGGCCTCACTCACTCAACAAGTACTCACCTCACAACTCACCAACTCTTCAACACACACACCACTGAACTCTGCCATCCTCCTAACTACATCCCCTAACTAACTCGTGCTCCCACGTCGTCCCTTAAACTATAGCACGTTCCTTTTAACACTACGTAGCTAAACTACGTCCCCGCTACACATCCACAAGTCTGTCCATGTCTCCAAAATAATCCCATTAATCAATTTCCCAACCTAAATCTGGCTACAATCCCTCTAACTAATCCATTCCACGGACTCCATGAGGACTTACCCCTGCCCCATGAAGTCGGTCTAACTAAGCTAACCCTTCCCCCTAACTAGTTTCCATCCTGTGCCCCGGGTAAGGGGGTCTTTCACCCCTTGCCCAGGAATCCTGTACACCCGAAAGTGAGCCTTGCTTCTTCTTTTTTTTTCCCATGCGCAGCACCTGCGCGGCAACTCAGAGCTCGCGCACTTTGCACCTGTCCGTGACGTCATGCAGCTGCACGTGTTCCTCGTCCCTCCTTGGACGGTGCCATCCGGCAGAGATACCCCTCCTGCCGGATTCCAACCACACGTGCAGCCATGACGTCACCGTGCGCAAAAAAAAACACAAGCCCCACGTCTCGAGGGGTTTCCCACGCGAACACATGTGCTTTGCCCGTTGGAGCTGAACACACACGATCGCGTGGAGAACCCGTCCGGTCCAAATCCATTTACCTGCCTAAACTTTGTCCGTCCGCGGGATCGGCAAATCCACCGCGTGCGTTTCCGGACCGGGACTTCACTCTCGCAAGCGAGCACGTGGCGGTCTCGTGCGTTGCACAGCACGAACCGCGTGCTCACTGCTGGGTGAACCCGGCACGGTCCTCGAAACAACTACAGCCGCTACTCGGCTTTCTCTCCTCTGTCGCCGTCTCCGTCGCCATTCCACACACGCATACCTGCGTGTCACGACGCACACAGTCCACACCATCACATTCACACGGGGAGACGCGGCTGCGTGCTCCCGCATGCCAACCGACATCTCCCTCTCATACCGCTCTCTCACACACACGGTCTCCCTGGCACACAGCGACCTTGCACACGGCCGTTCACTCACGCGTGCCTCACTACTCACACAAACCATACTACTCACACGTGGTGCTCCATTCACTCGCGCGGGGGCACTCACCCGCGGTGCCTCGCCCACACACGCGAGGGCACTCAACCGCTGTGCCTCATCCACACACCGTGCCTCACTCATACTCCGTGCCTCATCCACACACGGCGTGCTGGGAAGCACGTACTCCGGCACCATCGCCACCACACCACTTACACGTGGTGCCTCACTCATACTGGCCGTTTCACTCACACACACGGCCTCACTCACACACGGTGCGCTGGGAAGCACACACTCCGGCACCATCGCCACCACACCACTCACACGTGGTGCCTCACTCATACTGGCCGTTTCACTCACACACACGGCCTCACTCACACACGGTTCCTCACCCACGCACGGCGTGCTGGGAAGCACGTACTCCGGCACCATCGCCACCACACCACTCACACACGGGGTCGCTTCCACACACGGGGACGCACTCACACCTTGCACCACACACACAGGGACAACTACACTGGGGATTCGTGTCCCCACAAGGGTCTCCGGGGCCTCTATACCCCCCAAGCTCTCCAAGCACCCGTTCGCAGCACTCCTCCCCTCAACCTCGCAAAGCACGACCGAACCCACCTGGTCGTGACTCGCCTCAAGGGGGCATACTCCCTCCCCTCGTTCGTGGAGGAGGCCATCCAGGTGCTCGCACTGGGTCTCCACACGTTCCGCGAGCTCACCCCCTTTATCCTCCACTACCTCCGTGTGTGTGTGTGCGTCACTTACCCCGTCCAATTCACCCTCTATCTCCCGTGTCTCAACTATTATTATTTCCTTTGTCGTCACCTCGTGTCTCGTCTCACACGTTTTGGTCTCCCCATTTAATTTTTCCCTTTTGGTCACCGTCGATTCCTCTGTCACGACCCTCGCCCAACACGCCCCCTGAATTATTTTTTCACCCGCCTCCACCGCCGGCCCGTCAGCCGTTGCACCCCCTTCCAGCTCGTTTGCTCCCACACGTGGAGTCGCCATTCCCAGCTCCCTGGTCACGGCCTTCATGCCCGCCTGCAGGCATCGGCCCATGTTCTGCGTCTCACCCCGTAGTTCTTTCATTTCCTCCTTCATGTTTGTTTCCATTCCGTTCATTTGTTGTGTATTCGCATCCATCTTTTCGTTCATTTGTTGTGTATTCGCATCCATCGTCGTTTTCACTTCATTCATTTGCTTGTTCATGTCTTTCATTTCGTTTTTCATTTCATTTGTATTTGTATCCATCTTTTCTGTCATTGCCGCCAGCATGGCGCATAGCTGGGCCATGTCGGATGCACTCAGCTGAGCCGTTTCGGCAAGGGTTGGGGAAGGGTTTTGGTGGAGAGGGGGGGGGGAGGTGTCATCCACTGCGGCCGCTGCCGCACCCATTTCGGGCTCTGGGTTCAGTTGGGCGAGTCCGTGTTCCTGCACAATCAACATTTCCTGCTCGGGGATTCCATCCTGGGCCATGGATTCTACACATTCTACATCCATTTCTAATACCCCCGGCTCCCGCTCGCCTTGAGACGCCATCTTGCTTCTCGTGAAGGGTTAATTTCGCTCGCTCGTAATTTGGAGGGAATCGGGGGTCGCTTCTCTCACCCCTGGACCGATTCCCGTGAATTTAGCCGGAGACAGGAGAGCCTGTTTTCCTGTTCTCCGATACCAGTGCCGCGAGGAGGGCGATGGATTTGTATCCCACTCCTGACACCAGTGTTGCGGATTTCGCGCCCGCCGGCGTGCGGACGGCCACGTAACTCGAATCGCGGCACGTCGCCCACCGGACGGACAATCCAGTCGTGACCCTC
>NC_140964.1:28179942-28244942 GCF_056783735.1 Eptatretus burgeri
GCTACACACTCCCTCAGCTGCTGGACCGGTTTCATCACTTGTTGGTGAATCATCAGCAACAACGCAGACAGAATACACTGCATATATCGAGCAAATACAACCTGTTGCTTGCTGACGGGAATATTGAAATGGGGGGCAGGGGGGAGTGTGGAGTGGTGGGGGAGGGAGGAGTAAGTGATGAGGAGGTATACACTTTGGCATGAAGGGGGGGAGAGAGTGGGGTAGTGGGGAAGAGATTTCGGGGGTGGGGGGGAGTGGGGGGTGTTCTGGGCTTGTGTTTAACAGGGGAACTTGAGGGGGAAAGGAATAGGGAATAATTGGGAATAGGGGAACTTCAGGGCAAAACTTGAGGGGGAAATTTTTAGACAAAACCATTCCACAAAACACACAAACGCAAAAAAATCTGAAAACCCACTCTGTGGGAGTACCTCCTGTGCAGCTTCCCTTCGCAGAGCAGCTCACCGGATGACGGGATTGGGGCAAAGCCTTCGGGACCCCCAATCTTTGATGAAAGGAGGGAAACCACGGGGTAACCTCCCTGGGTCAGATTGCGGGAGAGTGTGTCGGAGTGGTGCTGAGGTGTCGTCGAGAGACGGCGGTCTCCTTGGGTCAACCTGAAGCAGTTCCTTCTGGTGGGTGCCTGGAATGTCCTTTCCCTAAGAGAGGATGATCATCTGAGCTCAAGCGTTTGGACATCGGTATTGCAGCACTCTCTGAGGTTTGGAGACCGGATTGCGGTGAGATAATGGTGGGTGGTTACACCTACTATTGGTCTGGTCGCTTTGATGGTTACCATACTCAATGAGTTGCTGTAGCTGTGTCTAATAAGCTGACCCCAATGATAATTGAGGTAACACCGGTCAACGAGCGTATTATGAGACAAAGGATTCGTTACTCCTTAGGTGTCATTTCCCTGGTCTCTGTCTATGCTCCGACTGAGGTGAGTGACCTCACCGTGAAGGACACATTCTACGCCACGCTCGAGTCTGTGGTTGATCAGTGCCCCAGACGAGATACACTTCTAGTCTTTGGGGATTTTAATGCATCGACTGGAACTGATAGGGATGGTTATGAGACGTGTGTTGGTCCCCATGGGTCAGGAACTATGAATCAGAATAGCACTAAGGTCCTTGACTTTGCAAGAAGTCGTGAACTTAGGGTGGCTGGTTCATGGTTTCAGCGCCCACAAGCTCATCGCTGGACTTCGTATTCCAACGCCGGCGGTGTGGCAAAGGAGATTGACCATGTCCTCGTTGACGGTCGCTGGAGGATGATCCAGAACTGCAGGGTCGACCGGAGTGCTCAGTTCCTCAATACTGACCACCGGCTTGTTGTAGCAACTCTAAAGCTGCACCTTAAATCCTGGAGAATGGTACCATCCCAGCCTCAGCTGGATGTTGGCAAGCTCAAGGATGAGAGAGTACCTGAGGAGTTTGCGAACAGGCTGAGTGGATATTTGGGGTGTCTGGGTGCTTTGGGGGGTTCTGAAGAGTTATGGATTACCTTCAAGACCACCGTCCTTGATGTTGCCGGTGGATGTCTTGGAATTCACCGCAGGGCAAAGAAGAATTTTGTCTCTCAAGGGACACTGGATACCATTGACCAGAGTCGCAGGGCCAGGCTGAATGGCAGAGCTGAGCTGTTCAGGGAGCTGAGGCATAAAACTGTACGTGCACTAAGGGTGGACAAGGAGGCCTATGTGAGAGGAATCTGTAAGGGGGTAGAGCATCACCTGTGGACAGGTGATTCTCGTCCCGCTTACAGGGGAATTCGCGCATTGCGTTCATCCAAGCCCATCCCTTGGAGCACTGCAGTTCGAGCAGAGAGTGGTAGGCTCTTAACAGAGGAGTCTGAAGTGAAGGCCCGCTGGCCAGTTACTTTGAGCGGTTGTACCTTGCTGATCCACTAGCTGTCGAGTTGGACATCAATGGTGTTACAATCCCTGTTGCTGACCCTCCAATCAATTGTGGTCCACCTTCGCTTGTGGAAACATGGGCTGCGGTGAACTGGTTGAAATAGGGTAAAGCTCCAGGGATCTGTGGCATCCATGCTGAACTTCTCAAGGCTGGTGGAAATGCTGCACTCGTGTCGTTGCATGCAGTTTTGTGCTCTGCCTGGAACACAGGGATCATCCCAACTGATTGGAAGAGGGGCCTTGTTGTCCCTCTCTGGGAAGGGAAGGGTGATCGCCAAGACTGCAACAACTACCGAGGGGTGACGCTGCCCTCAGTGCCGGGCAAGGTCTTTGTTCGGATAATTCTTGATAGGGTTCGCCACCATCTGCTTGAGCACCAGCGTCCAGAGCAGTCAGGCTTTACACCAAAGAGGTCAATGATTGACCGTATCCTTGCTCTTCGTGTCCTCACTGAACGCAGACGAGAGTTTCGGCAGGGCTGCTTGCAGCCTATGTTGATCTCTGTAAAGCGTTCGATTCAGTGAATCGGGATGCCCTCTGGAGGATTCTTGGTCTTCGTGGGGTTCCACCAAAACTGATCGATCTGATGTTTGAACTCTACTCTGGTACTGAGAGTGCTTTGAAGTGTGGTGGTTCCATCTCTGACTCATTTTCACTTGTTACTGGAGTTCGTCAGGGGTGTGTACTGGCCCCCACACTTTTCACTACTTGTATGGACTGGAATTTAGGGAGGATGTTGGAAAGATCAAGCTGCGGTGCATCGTTTGGGAATGTCAAGATCTCGGACCTTGATTTCACAGGTAATGCAGTCATCTTTGCGGAGACTTTAGATATCCTTTTGGGGGCCCTCGAGGTGCTGAATGAGGAGTCGGAGCTGCTGGGATTATGGGTTTCTTGGGTCAAAACTAAGATCCAGGCTTTCAATGACATCTTGAATGCTGCTATCCTGTCTGTGTCTGTTTGTGGTGAGGATGTTGAGGTTGTGGAGAGATTCACTTACCTTGGCAGTGATATTCATGTCTCTGCTGGCTGTGAGTCAGAGGTCAATAGATGTCTGGGTCGGGCCTGGGGAGTCATGGATTCACTGGATCATGGGGTGTGGCGCTGCCGGTACCTGTGCGGGAGGACGAAAGTCCGAGTCTTCAGGTCCTTGGTGTTTCCAGTCTTGCTCTATGGATGCGAGACTTGGACTCTGACCAAGGATCTGAGACGGAGACTTAATTCCTTTGTTACCAGGTCTGTTCGGAGAATCCTTGGCTATCGCTGGTCAGATTTTGTGTCCAACGAGCGGTTGCTGAGAGAGACTCGGATGAGATTTGTTACCTGCATGGTCCGTGAGCGTCAGTTGCGGCTGTATGGACATGTGGCTCGTTTTCCTGACGCTGATCCTGCTCACCAGATTCTCTCAGTGAGGGAGTCTCGTGAGTGGAGGAGGCCAATGGGCCGACCACATGCCTCATGGTTGCCGCAGGTTGACCAGCATCTCAAGGAGATGGGGATGGGCCTGGCATCTGCCTGGGGGAAGGCCAGACGGAGGCCCCTGGAGTACCGGCGGAAAGTGGATGCAGCGACGCGCTGTTCTGGCACATGCTCCCATACCTGACCCTGAGGGGGAAAGGGGAGGAGGGGTTCTCGACTTGCATTTGGCAGGGAGACATGAAGGAAAGCGGAGTGTGGGGGGGGGATGGTCCCCTTCGGCCAGCATTAGTACAGGAATGAATGACATGGCGTACATTAACACAGTATGTTCAAACGGGTCATACTA
This sequence comes from Eptatretus burgeri, assembly GCF_056783735.1. Lineage (NCBI taxonomy): Eukaryota > Metazoa > Chordata > Myxini > Myxiniformes > Myxinidae > Eptatretus > Eptatretus burgeri. The sequence goes on from NC_140964.1 coordinate 28,183,623, forward strand.
AACAATGTCCAGACGCTGCGCAGATACATCCGTTGGGGGTGGACAGCAGTGTTGTAGTCAAGTCCACCTGGTTCGAGTCCAAGTCCAAGCTGTCCAAGTCAAAATCCGAGTCCACCTGGTTTGAGTCCAAGTCCAAGCTGTCCAAGTCAAAATCTGAGTCCAGCAGTTCCGAATCCAAGTACCTGGCATTACGAGTTAATTTCCTCTGGTGCTGAAAATGTATTGAAAAGTGTGGGAAAAAAAGAATTTATTTATGTTTATGTATCATGTAAATTAAGATGATTAAATATCAAAACCGATTAACAGTGTAACTCATTACTTGCATCAAGATTTTATGACATACTATGGCCCTCTTGCTGTCGTAATATTCCATATTATGGCCTGTAATATCTTAGGGGGTGCTTGCCTCTGGTCTAGCATTATGGAGTGTTCCAGAGAGGGATGGGGATGATGAGGAGTGTCAGATTTCAGCAAAAATATGGTTAATTATCCTTGCCAAAGGAGAGGGCATTGCATTTGGGTGCATTTGTTACTTGGCGAAATCTTCGATTTTGTCAAGTCTGTTGGTCTGTTCTGTTTGTTGGTTTGTTTGTTTGTTTGTCCAGTCGTCTACAGCCCAAACGGCTGGACCAGTCGTTCTTAAATTTTTACACCTGATAGGTAATCCACCTGAGACGGTCCGCGTCCAAACCCCGTCTTAATCGGACTAAACGTCACGACGTGACGTCACACAACGTGAAAACACATTTTTGGACATAACTCGGTGACCGGAAGTCGTAAGTTGCAACGACTTCCGGTTGACGCCAAAACAAACTTCAATGGAATATCTTAATGTTTTAAAATGCATGTTAGTACAAATTATGCACAGTTTTCGCAAGCGTATGATGTCAAAGTTTTTAGCTCTTAGCGTGATTTTAAAAAAAATTATATTCGTTCTACAGGTCACAATTCTTAACCGATTTGGATGAAATTTTAACAGCTGATAGAAATCCACAGTGCAAAAAGATATGTGACTTTTGGTGATGTTCAAGATCAGGATCTGGATTCTGCATTACTTTATATTATCGCCCATTATACACCAATGGAGAATTTTGTGAATTACAGAAGGCTATTTCTCAAACAGTTTTGCACTTATTATATTGAAACTTATACTGTCTATTTATGCATGTAATATTAACATGTGTACAAAGTTTGATCGAAATTGACCCAAGGTCAGTCAAGATCAGGGTCACCCAAAACATGAAAAACACACATATAAAATATACATTTTTGTTTTTCAAGATATTTCAAACCTGATAACGGGATCGTAAAGCTGGTTGAAAAGCAATGTTCCTAGGTATTTTCAAATATTTTCTACGATCAGAATGAAGGCAACAAGCACCGATGATAAGTTGTTGAATGTCACATGGTGGCTTTAAATGAGTTGTGAAAATTTTCAATCTGTTGCCGTTACCATGACAACGCATGCCTGATAATTGTTATTTGTGACGTCGCGTCATTTTATTAATGTACGAACAAATAAACACCACATATTCCATGACATTACAGCTTGGACCGCCATACAGAAAGGTCAACTAATTCGCCAAGTGTTGTGCTCAGCACGATTTTTCATTTGTCTGTTTGTTTGTTTGTTTGTTTGTTTGTCCTCACAGAACTTTCGTGTTGTTCTCCGCAACCGCTTGTCGGATTGAGACGAAATTTTCACCATTGGTGCGACTCTTCATGTCGAATGTTATAATGGTAATTATGATGTTATAGGTCACGTGGTTTGGCAGCCATATTGGAGAAATGGAAAAACTTTGGACGTCTGTATCTCTGAAACCGCACTAAGGAAATAATTAAAACTTGGCACATAGCAAGTACTCCTCATGATGGATAAGTGATTTTTTATGAGGTCATAGGTGCCCTCGTTATGATGTCATAATTGCATGTGCAGAATGCCACATCCGATCAGTATGAACATTTTTGAGGGTCATCTAGGGATAAAATGGTCCACAAAAAAAAAATTTTCATTACGTCATCGGTCACGTGATTTGGCAGCCATGTTGTTTAACAAAAAAAATAAACCTTCAAAAATCTTCTCAGAAGTGGCTGAACAAATTGAGGCAAAACTTTACACGTATGACCGCCTGTCACACATATTCATAAAAGTTCACACATATGATATCATAGGTCACATGGTTGGCAGCCATATTACCCTAAAACCTATATAAATACACCACTCAAAAGAAGTCCTGGTGAGGTTCTGCAATCTCTGCTCTTTTTCTTGTTAATGTTTGAAAGACCCCTTACAAATCATTGGCAATCACAGATCATTTCCCATCATTTAAAACAATGGTCTTTTACACCCCCTTATATAAAATGTTTGATTCCTCTTTCGGAGCTTAATAATGTTTAGTTATATAATGTACGAGGAAGAGTACCCGTCCCAAGTGATGGGAAAAGCTAGTAAAAGTATCCATCCCTGGTGATGGTGAAAATTTAAAGTTAATGTATCAATTTAAATATTTTTCTTGTGCTTTAAACAAGGTCAATTGTGTTGCACTCTTGTTTTCGGTCAGAACCAAAGTTCTGAGTTACTTATACTGCCTACCGCAAAATGGTGGTGCAACACATAGCGGTGGAGATTGGATTTGTCTAAAAAGAGGGAAAAATATCCTGGTTGCGAAATATAATTTCGCATCAACATTACTCATACCTGTTCTCCCGTCATTTCAAAAGTGAATGTTGAGCTTTTCAATGCAGCGCGAGAAGCGGCTGCCGTAAACATGAGACAGAAGAAGGCAACACAGAAAGAGACCATTTGGCCCACGAAGCCTGTACAATGTTTACCAACCGATAACTTTTTTTATACAGTCAAGGCTCGTGGAAAGTGAGAACTAAATGGATTATGACACAACAGGATAAAACAAACAGTAATAAGAGGATTGTTTGGGTGGTGGGGGGGAGGGTGGACAAAATAGAAGGAGAATTGGACAAACAATGGGGGAGGGATTAACGGGGTGGACAGGATGGATACAGAAGGAAACTTTTACCCCCCTCCATCCTATCCTCCTTCTCTCTCCCTTCCCTCTCCCTCTCTCCCTTCCCTCTCCCTCTCTCTTCCCATCCCCTCTTTCCCTCCCCTCTCTCCCTTCCCTCTTTCCCCTCCTCTCTCCTCCTCCCCTTTTTGTCAATGTGTGTCAGTGTGTCTCCTCCATAACTCAAAAGCCATGAAACCGAGTAGCCTGACACTTTGCATGCATATGAACAAAACTCCAAGGATGTGCGTGACTGAAAATTGGGTGTTTGAGTTAATTATAACACCACTTTTGAAGATAATTAACGGCCTTATTTAATTATATCCTTCATCAGGTGCATCCACAGACACCTTGATCTCGATGGGGTCTTTAGGCGCATACTGGGTTACATCGCTGGGGACTTAATTTCCCATTTTTTTTGGCCTGCACACCAATGCTTGAGTTGAGTTGGAACAGGCTGCAACGGTTTATTCATGATAAAGCGCTCAAAATGTTTGTTTTTTCACCTTAATCAGTGCTATCCAACGCCTGATCTACATACCTTCAAATCGTTGTATACATCGTTTTTGTAAGTGCTCTAGTTTTCATTCGGAGCTTGGAGTGGTTTCATGCATTTCACGATGCAATTTTCCACGATCTACTCTCACGGAATAATTCAAGTACTATATAACAGAAATATAATTTGAATTTCGAGGATTGGATCATGTGGATTAAATAACTCGAAACCTGGAGTGAAATTTGAAAATGTTAAGAAATCGGTGATGTTTAGTTTTTTTCCATTACCAATAAGCTTGCTTTCGCTTGCCTAACCGGCCTTTCCTTATCAACTATTTAATTGGAGTGCTTGCTTGGGTACTCAAGCCACTTGCTGAACACCCTACAGTCAATAGTGGTCCAGTTCGTGTCCCGATCGGGATGTACAGTCAGCAGTTGCTACAAGGTGGAGGTACATGGGGTTACATTTGGATCTGAAAAAGGACTTCTCCATGGGTGTGGGTGCATGCCTGCATGCTTGGTTATGGGTGCCGTGGTGCTAAAGTCCAGGCGGTGTTTGTCTCCAGACGCATCTGAACAGTATTTATCTCCAGATGTGTCCAGGCTGTGTTTGTGTCCAGACAGGAATTTGTCTCCAGATTGTGTTTATCTCCGGACATGTCCGGGCAGTGTTTGTCTCCGGGTGCTATTTATAGTATCACCGGTAGAAAATGGATTTCAGACATTACTTTGTTTCCATCTTCACTGTTATTCTATGCAGAATCATTTTGATGAGACAGTATGAATCGTAATGAACAATCCACCGCACGTCTGCCTTCCCTTCCGCTACCCATCCTCACTCCCCCTCCCTCCTCTCTCCTTCCCCCTCCACCTCATCACTCTCCCCCTTTGCTCTCTCCCTGAACCCTCTCTCTCTCCCCACTCTTTCTCCCCCCTCTTGCTCTTCCCATCAGCTGTTAGGGACACATGGTACTTGCTGGTATCTTAAGGCACTGTAAATAAACAAACTGCGATTCCATGTCCTATATATTTTTACGTTAAAAATGTACATATATAATAAAAGTCAAATCCAAATCCAAAAGGATCTCTACTGGTGTTCTTGGGTGGTGTAAAATTCAATCAGATATCCAAAATTGCTGTACCTTTGAAAGAGTGAATAAATAAATTTTGGAGCCATTTTACCTCAGTTCCGCAGACTATTATTTCATTATATCGTATCTGGGTAGAGAAAGTTGATCTTTCCTAATTTCTCTGCTTTCACTCCAGATTTTGACACAGTTATTTAGGCTATGATTTCCAATCGTTAAATATGAAATCAGATTTTGAATATCAGCTTTTAATAAGCCTGTACGATACATTATTCAAGATTGTCAAGAGCCAATCACATTGCACCTAGCCTCCTTACACAGCCAATCCGCGTAACAGCTAACAGACGAACGGACAGCCATCCTTGCATATACACGAGGGCCAGTCAATAAGTAACCTTAAAATAGCGATATAAATTCGAGGATGTAATGTGTGTAGTTGTAGACGACGTATGTTATATCTATGGGTAAGGGTCATGTTTTGCCTGTTTTAGATCTGGAAACATTGAGCGTATGACGTCAGTAGAGCAGTTCCAAGATGGCGGCTCCCTTAGAAGCATGCACCAGGAAGGAGCAACGTTCTGTCATCCGTTTCTTGGGAAGTTAGGGTGTGAATCCCATTGAAATCCATCGCAGAATGCCTGCACTATACATTAATCAATCTTGTCAAGAGCCAATCACATTGCACCGAGCCTCCTCACACAGACGAACGGACAGCCATCCTTGCATATACACAAGGGCCAGTCAATAAGTAACCTTAAAATAGCGATATAAATTCGAGAATCTAATGTGTGTAGTTGTAGATGACATATGTTGTGTCTATGGGTAAGAGTCATGTTTTCCCTGTTTTAGATGTGGAAATATTGAGCGTATGACATTAGTAGAGCAGTTCCAACATGGCGGCTCCCTTAAAAGCATGCACCAGGGAGGAGCAATGTTCTGTCATCCGTTTCTTGGGAAGTTAGGGTGTGATCCCATTGAAATCCATCGCAGAATGAAAAGGCAATATGGTGACACATGTTTATCGCTGTGGCAGGTGTACAACTGTGTCAGTACAACTGTACAAACATACCAAATTGTGAGGTTCTATCTCAAATAATAATGGAGATATGGAAGGCATCATCTTTGCCAATCAGGAGTGAGATATAATTGCTTATTTTTAATTGGTTTTTCAAAACACGTGAATTAACACCTAACATGTTGATATGAATTTCCAAATAATCGTCTTTTGTGTTTACAAGTACAACGATGTAAAGTGTGTTACTATGTTTGTTAAACATATTTTTTCAACATAGTTTACTTCAAGACAGATCGCCAAATGAAGTGTATAAATAGATAACTCGTTCCCAGTTTCTTTTTACACTCCAAAATCTCAGTTATTCAGCGTTTATTTAGGTTTGAAGTTATTCAGCAAATCATTAAAAGTGCTCTTTGGAAGAACAGAATGTGTTTTGGATTGCGTGTCCTTCCATGAAGGTTTGATGTTTGTGTTTAATATCTCTGAAAATCTGGAACATCGGTTGGAGGTTTTTGCATTTTCCTCTGTGCAGGATTGTTTTATTGTGACCGTTAATCCTTTGTAATCACCTTCTTCACGTTTGCATAGTACGAGTATTTTTGCGGGAAACCAATTAGGCCTGTTTCCTGTATGCGCGTGTTCTTGCTGCTGTGCAATAAAAGTTTTGCTGTACAGCTTTTCTTTGTACTGTACCCTAAAACTTTTACTGTACTCTAAATTTTACCAGACTCGAGCCGGATTTGAGTCGGAATCGGCATTCAGAATCCGAGTCCTGAAGAGTTGAGTGCGAGTCCGAGTCCCCCAAAAGGTGGACTTGAGTCCTACATCACTGGTGGAGGTTGAAGGGGGTGGGGGGTGGTGGGGGCTTTGGAAGAGGTAAGTGTGAGGGAAGGGAAGGAAGGGTGTTTTCCTTCAATCGTCAAAAAAGCCATACCAGTGTTGGTACCTTTATATAATTTCCACACATGCGATCAGCTCTCGAATCTGTTAACCTGGGCATGAGGGGGAGAAGGCAAGGCAGCATGAGAGTGGGAAGGGAAGGCAGCGTGAGGGGGAAGGGAAGGCAACGTGAGGGGAAGGGAAGGCAACGTGAGGGGGGAGGGAAGGTAAGGTGAGGGGAAGGGAAGGCAGCGTGAGGGGAAGGGAAGGCAGCGCGAGGGGGGGAGGACGGCAACGTGATGGGATGGGAAGCAAGCGTGAGGGGAAGAAGGGAAGGCAGCGTGAAGGGAAGGCAGCCTGAGGGGAAGAAGGGAAGACAGTGTGAGGGGAAGAAGGGAAGGCAATGTGAGGGGAAGGGAAGGTAGCGTGAGGGGAAGGGAAGGTAGCGTGAGGGGATTAGAAGGCAGCGTAATGGGAAGGGAAGGCAGCATGAGAGGAGGGGGAGAGAACGCATCATACCAGGGTGATAAAACATGCCGAAACAGGAACATTTTCCTTTTAACTGCCGTGTTCTATATATAACTGAGCAGGATCATTTAAAATTAAAACCCATGCTATCTTCATGGCAAAGACCTGTCTGGATGCTTGCATACATGATCACACATGCAGTGAGCTTTGCACCCCTCTGGTTGGCTCACTCTGATTCGGATGTACTTCCAACCTCCTCATGGTGTGTGCACGCTAACAGTGTGCACGCACCAGTGTTATACTTATCCTTTCACTCGTACCCATGGATGGATTTCCCAACCTCCACACTGCACAGCACGTCCCATGTGCATCCAGTGCCACAGCACCTCTGCTCCCTGCGTGCAGAAGCACATGGTTTGCAAGACGGCAGCGTAACCTCCTCCATGGCGAGACGGGCCCGGGTGCTATGTCGGACTGCGCCTGCGAAACCAACACACCGCACACACGTAACCAAGCATGCAGGCATGCACACACCCTCACGGAGAGTCATCTGTACCCATTTGTACAACGTCCGTGCGTGCTGTCTACGTACCTCTTCGTTTGCAGCAATGTTGACTATTAATATATCGCAGCAACTGTTAATATACAGTAATTACATTAATATATTTCATGAAAGCAGATCGTACAAAATGGTGTAAAGAAAAAAAAGCCTCTTTGCTTGCAGCAACAAAAAGTACCTCTTCCCTTGCAGAAACTGCTGACTATTAATATATTGCAGCAAATATTAGAGAATTTATATTAATATTTGTAATGAAAGCAGATGACAAAATGGTGAAAATACAAACTGATTCCATAATTGCTGAAAAATAGGACCCCTGTGGATTGTATTGCCATGGCTTGGAAAAGCAACTTGTAGAGCGCGGAGATCCCATTGGTTAATTATTTTCATTGCGTTCAGTGAAGCAACATTTTCTGCACATTCCTTAATCTTTTCTTCATTGAATATAATCATCGGAACAGTAGAAAAATTTAAGTTCCATACTTTGCTTAAATAAATACACTTGGTTATAAAAACAGCTAATTTGTTAAAATTTTGAGATTTCACTCCAGATTTCGACACTTATTAGTCCACAAGATCCGATTCTCAATTCAGATATAATATTTTGATTATATACTTTAATTAGTCCATAAGAGCAGATCATGTTACCAAGGCAAAACATGTTTGAATAGGCCAAATCAAAATGGCGGTGAAGACCCCCGCACAGCGAAGTTTGGCTGACCAAAGATAAGCCTTTCATGGAGGTAAGCCATTAATTATCTTCAAAAATGGGTATTTAAATTTACCCAAACACCCAATTTTCACTCACGTACTTCCTTGGAGGTCCCTTGTTATGCCGGCAAAGTTTCAGGCTGCAAGATTTTATGGTTTTGGAGTTATTGAGGAGAAACACACTGACACACACACTGACATACACACACACACACACACACACGCACATTGCCACTTATTAGTACACTAGCAAATGCCACCCATTACTTCGCTGATGGGAAGACTAAAGGGGGGGAGAGAGAGACAGAGAGAGAGAGAGAGAGAGAGAGAGAGAGAGAGAGAGAGAGAGAGAGAGAGAGAGAGAGAGAGAGAGAGAGAGAGAGAGAGAGAGAGAGAGAGAGAGAGAGAGAGAGATATATATATATATATATATATATATATATATATATATATATATATATATATATATATAGGTGGGGGAGAATGAAGAGGTAGAGGGAAAAGGAGCGAGGAGGGGTGTGGGAGCGAAGAGGGGTGGGGGAGCAAGGAGGGGTGGGGAAGGGAAGACAGTGTGAGGTGAGAGGAAGGCAAGGCAGATGTGCAGTGGAGCATCAATTACGATTCATACTGTCTCATCAAAATGATTCTGCATTGAATAACAGTGAAGATGCAAACAAAATAATGTCTGAAATCCATTTTATACTGGTCATACTATAAACATGGCCCAGAGACGAACACCGCCCGGATATATCTGGAGCCAAGCCGTCTGGACACACACTGCTCTGACGCATCTGAAGGCAAACTCCTGTCCGGACGCATATGGGGCCAAACTCCCACCCGGACATAAATACCTCCCAGACACGTTTGGAGACAAATACTGCCCGGACACATTTGGAGCCAAGCTATCCAAAGACAAATTCCTGTCTGGACACATCCAGACACAAACTTCCGTGCAGACATGAATACCAGACACGTCCGGAGTCAAGCTCCCATCCGGACACATCCGGAGACAAACTCCCGTCCGGAAATAAGTACCGCTCAGACACAGAGACAAACACCGCCCAGACGCATCCGGAACCAATACAAGCTGTCCAGAGACAAACTTCCATCTGGACGTGTCCGGAGACAAGCCCCGCCCGGACACCTCCAGAGACAAACACCGTCCAGACACAACCAACGTCCGGATATGGAGAGAGGGAGAGAGAGAGAGATATAGAGATATAGAGAGATATAAAGAGATATAGACGTAGGGGAGTTGGAAGAGAGAATATATTATGCTTTATGAAACACACACAGACACACACACACACACACACAGACACACACACACACACAGACACACACACAGGCAAACACACAGACACACAAGTGCTTGGCTGATATTGGCAATGTTTGAGGAATCGACAGGTTGGAGTCGGTGTGATTACTCACTACAGTACGTACTATATACGACCCAAAAACCTTAAGTGGCTTTCACCAAAAAACAACGTTGCATTTAAAAAGACATTACACGGATATATTGACGAACATTAATCTTTATAAACAGCTGTGACGGGTGTAAAAAAAAAAAATTGGTATATATATATATATATATATATATATATATATATATATATATATATATATATGAGCCTGGTGTTGGCGCAGTGGTTAGGGCAGCGGCTTGGGATCCAAAAGGTCCTGAGTTCAATCCCCGTTGAGCCACTGAATTAATACACCAGGGGGTTCACTCAGCTTGTCATCCTTCCGAGGTCAGCGAAATGAGTACCAGTGTACTGGGCCGGTGTATACCCCGGTTAAAATAGGTGTACCATATCCCTGTGTCGTAAGAGGCGACCAGGGTTGCGTCAGGAAGGGCATCCGGCGTAAAACTTGTGCCAAATCACTATGCGGATCATACGGATGATCCGCTTTGGCGACCCCGAACGGGACCAGCCGAAAGAATAAGAAGAGATATATATATATATAGATATATATATATATATATATATATATATATATATATATATATATATATATATATATATATATATATATATATATATATATATATATATATATATGAGTCTGGTGTTGGCGCAGTGGTTTGGGCAGCGGCTTGGGATCCAAAAGGTCCTGAGTTCAAGCCCCGTTGGGCCACTGAATTAATACACCAGGGGGTTGACTCAGCCATTCATCCTTCCGAGGTCGGCGAAATGAGTACCAGTATACTGGGCCGGTGTATACCCCGGTTAAAATAGGTGTACCATATCCCTGTGTCGTAAGAGGCGACCAGGGTTGCGTCAGGAAGGGCATCCAGCGTAAAACATGTGCCAAATCACGATGCGGATCATACGGATGATCCACTGTGGCGACCCCTTACGGGAGCAGCCGAAAGAAGAAGAAGATATATATATATATATATATATATATATATATATATATATATATTTATATATATACATATATATATATATATATATATTTATATATATATATATTTATATATATATATATATATATATATATATATATATATATATATATATATATATATGTGTCTTCTGAAACACACACACACACACACACACACACACACACACACACGTATGGAAATTATTTTCTCCAGTCATATCTTGTTTCCATTTCATTGCGAAAAGTAGCTTTGCTAGATTGATTTTATTTTTTATTGTCAATTGATATATTTGACAGTGATATTGCTTATTGATTTTTGGACTGTTTTTTGGTTACTGATTGGACTATATTCATCTGTATATTTTTATATTATCGATTTGATTCCATGTGCCCCTCTTTATATTGGTGCCCAATCACAATTGTTGAAACAGGCCATTTGCACTGACTGCATTCCCACAACATGCTGCTCTGCAAAGCTACATTTATCAAAATTTTGAACTTTTATTAACCCTTTCACTGCTAATGGCTTCACATAATGTCGGACATTGCAAGCTGCTCTCGGCATCATTGGATGTCGTGGTATTATGCACCTAAATTAGCAATCTTTTTACCACGAAAATATTCCTCCACCCTCCTCTGTCCTCCATCATTCCTGCTCCTCCACCACCTATGCTAATATTGGTCAGTACCAATCTTATTATTTTGGATGGTAGTTGTGGTTCTACACCTCCAAGCTCTCTGTGCCCTTGGTGAACTACTATGGGAATCAAATGATGCCTTGGTATTATGCGCCTATGATTTCAAATATTTTTGTGCACATGTTCTCTTCATACCTCTGCCAAGAGCACGGAGACCCCATTGGTTAATTATTTTCATTGCGTTCAGTGAAGCTACATTTTCTGCACATCACTCAGGATGACATAGCGCGAACCACTCGCTCAGGATGGTGGAGCACAAACGACCCCCCGCCCCAAACACCCCCCTAATCTTCACAATCCATGGCCGTGTTCCTCAGTGGTCCTCTATTCACGAAGGAGAATATACGTGTGTCTATATCTCTTTATCTCCCCATGTAGGCCAGATTGTGAGGTGAAGTAGTGATTGTAGGTTACTGTTGTCTATCGATTTTATTCAGTTGTTAATGTAACACTCGTGCTTAACGACTTTAATTTCCTGAGATAGGAATATTAATGGGGAGCAAATGGGTAAACTTTTATGCAACAACATTTTTAAGGGGTGGTATCCACAGAATTTAGCTTTTACTTGTTACCTCCGCCCATGAAAGGTGGACGGAGATTACGTTTTCACCCCGTCTGTTTGTTACTTGCAAAATCGAAGATTTTTCAAGTGTATTGGTCAGTCGATTTTGTTTTTCTGTCTGTGTGTCTATCTGTCTGTCTTTATCAACTACAGGTCACAATTCTTAATCGATTGTCATGAAGCTTTACTAAGCTGTAAACGTAGTCTCAACTGAGAAGCCTATTGATTTTGAGGTCAAAGGTCATCTTGAGGTCAAATTTCTAAAATCGTCATTTTTCATTCAATTGACTTGAAATTTGAAAAAGATTTGCATATTTTGTCACTGAATTGGGAAACCAACTATTCTTGAGATCAAAAGGTCAAAGGTCAACTCAAGGTCAAACTTCTAAAATCATCAATTTTGAACTGAAATATCATCAATTTATATCCCATTACCTTGAAAGTTGAACAGGATTTGCATCGTCTATCACTGAATTGGGAAAGCAACTATTTTTGAGATCAAAAGGTCAAAGGTAAACTCAAGGTCAAACTTCTAAAATCAATTTGAATCTGAAAAATAATCAATTTTCATCTGATTGACCTGAACTTTGATGAAGATTGGCAATTTTAATCCTAATGAAATGGACAAATTGATGTATCCATGGCAACCTTTGGAGAGGGGGGTGGATTTTGCAAGTATTGTGCTCTGCATGACGTCTTTTTCTTGTTTGTTTGTTTGTTTGTTTGTTTGTGTGCAGGATATCTCAAAAAGTTGTGCATGGATTCAGATGAAATTTGGTGGAGAGGTTGGGTGTTGTGTGATAAGGACAAACTGATTAAATTTTGGTGAAGATCTGAAGCCAAATCCAGATACTATAATGTTAAGTCATTTTTCACCATTGAGAGATAGTGCCAAAAACAATACATAGCACAATGTCTAAAAAAGTTATCAACGGATTCAGACGGAACTTGGTGGACAGGTTGTGTGTGTGACAACGATGAATGGATTTGATATCATGTACTGTAGTTTCAGGCCGTTTGCCATGTTATATACATATTGCACACTTAACATTCCATGATGTTTTGGACTGTAATGTATGTTCTGCACTCTGCAAAACGAGGAGCACTAGTTTCTGGTTCGTACATTTCAGTGTTTTTCTTTTAAATGCATGGTCTTATTATTATCTTTTGTATGCAAAATGTTTGTTCCAGAAAACTTTTATTTTGCACTGTCATTCAAAAATGTGATCTTTGGTCCAAAGACCCCTTTTTCCTAAGGGCCCAGAATACCGAGCTGTCAGGAGTCAGGGCAGCTGAACACTGCTCCACGCATAATATGTGAAATTCTCTACATTTAAACAGGGCATTACTCTGAAAAATTGACGAAACACCCTGAATCTCAAACTTTTTCTGTAACTTATCATAATATAGCCATGTACCAAGTGTCAGTTGAATATGTTAAAATATATGGGGAAAAAGTCTGAAAAACTACAAGGTGGGATGGACGGACAGACGGACAGCAAACCTATAGGCCCCTCCGGTGAAACTGGTAGGGGACTAATAACAAACCAGACCAACCAATATACTTGCAAATCTTCCATTTCGCAAATAACAGACAGGGGTGAAAACAACCTCTATCCACCTTCTGTGGTGGAGGTAAAAATCTATAAATTCTCAGATCCGGATCTTCACCAAAATCGAATTAATTTGTCCTTGTTTAAAATGTCTTTGGTTGTGTGGCCTGCAGGGTGTAAGGGGTTCTGGCACATGATCAAAAATATTTCAGGACCCCTGGCATGGTACATGAATGAAAAAAACAACTATCCTTCACCAAACAAAACATTTATTCATATTCTACCATCTTTCAGTCCTGGGAGTTATCACTGGATTCATATTACTACTGGCATAGTAGAACACTGTTCATTTTATTTATTTATCTGTGTGGCACTTTCTGATTTGTTGTATGACAATGAATCATCGTGGAGACTATCAACATGTGACTGTACTCTGATACACTTAATTTACATATGATAAATGGGTGGCATTCCCATAGTAATTTCCTTTTCTACCCCTGTACTTCACCGTGTGCATAATTATTTCCAAACATCGTACATGCCGTGGATACCTCACTGAGGTATCCAGGATAGTGAAGCTGCACAGGTTCCAACTCTGTTATCCCTTTTGAAGCCTCTTAGACCCTAATACGAACCATGCTGTAAGGGAATTGCTTTCTTCGTGTTTTGTTTTTTTCTTTTGGTCTTCAATAGATATTGTTTGTCACTGACTGTATGTATTAAAGAATGGCCAGGCCAAACATTCACTCCAACGCCCTTTCACGTTGCCTCGGTCAAGCTGCAAATTCGGTGATGTTAATGCATGTAGCTCGACATTTTGTTTCCACGTATTGCACCCGTGTGCGGACGCTCAGAGCACATGCAAAGCAATTCCATTGCAGAGGGAAGAGGTGACAGTGCAGCTTATGTTGCATTTTAATCAGAAAACGGCCTTGGCTTTAAAATTCCTTTTGACTCGATGCATAGACAATTGCAGGCAACATGACTCACTTCTGCACGTTCAATCCTCTCAATGCTCAGAACCACACGGGTCCTTTGAAGTCCTCTATGGTCCATTAAACATGTTGGAGTCTGCCAAAGAATTTCTCCAATCGGCCGTAGATGGTTCTCTAGGTAAATCCCAGATAATAAAAACAGTCATGGTGTGAACAATATGGTATTGAATATCCTGTTTACTGAATTTTTGAACAAAATAAGAAGACAAAAAGCATACATAGTAAATATACGGATCAGTCTATTGATCAAATGCTTTGCTGACCACTATCTAATCATGAATTCTTTCTGCTGGTTGCTGCATTATTGAGGCACAGCTGTGCCACTGATGCAGTGTCCCCCATATGTCAGGACAATAATTTGTAATTTGCCAAGAGATACTGGCACACTATGCCCTCCTGTTTTCGAAAGTCACCATGGGATCCTAATCAGAAAATACTAGCCAGACAGACAGCTGGGTTAATGTTCCATCAACACATCCAGTAAACACATATTGTACATTTGCACATAACCAATTAGAATAACTTGACAGGTTTGAGAGTGCTTTTGAGGATTTCCTCACCTAAGCACAAAGACGAACTTCTATTTAAATATTCAAGTCTCTTCCATATTCATTCTCATATTGTGTCCTATGTAACATATTTTTATGTTTCTACAAACCCACCTATATGGAATAATTTAAGACATAACGTACAGTTCATGCAGGATTCCTGGAACTTTTCAGATGAATTAGTTCTTGGAAGTGGTAGTTCATGATAGATGATATGAAATCTAAATGCCCCTTAAAATAGTTTCATTATTAAATTTCTTCTTCAAATTATAAAATGGTTAGGAAGAATAATTCACTGTCTGGCTCTGATATTACTTTCGTGCATATGAGCCTGGCCCTTGAAGTGAAAAAATACCAACAAAGGCAGGCATTGTGCATGTTCATAGCAGTGGAGGGGGTGATTCCATAACATTCGGTGTGTATGTACGTAATTTAAGTTTAGTATTGTGTATCTATCTACAGGTAATGTCTCATTTCCTCCCGTGGATTTATTTCATGCGCCTGCTTAAGGAAGAAATATAGACATGCACGTCGTTTTACCTGTCGCTTCATTTCTTCAGTAACTACCATAGCATACAAAATGCTTTTACGATCTTATCAACCATGATAGGTATTTAATTTTTCAAAGAATGTGCTTTATGCTTCAATGTTTTAAAATACCTTTCAATTTTATGTGGAGCATGCACTCGTTGACATACGCGTTACATGGTTGGGTCAATATGATGTGTTTGGTGCTTTTCCATAACACAATGGATTTATCAACTAAAATTTGATGAGCATGTTTTCTGCAGTGGGAAATGAAGTGTGGCTCTCATTTCACTTGTTCACCCTTCTTTTGCTCTGACGAAAGGCTAACACTCTAAATGTTAGCCGCACCTCGTTTGGGGAAGAATAATCTTATCGGCTTTCAATTGATAAAATTCATTGATTAAATTGCCCGTCGATGCAGACCGACACTAGTCTTCACAGAGACGAGTAAACCGTTGCTTTTCCATCTGGTCTGGGCGAGCTCTGGCCAGCCCATGTTTAATTTTAATGGCCACCAGAACATTAGAGCTCCATCCAGTTGCTAAATAGATATGCCCCTGCATAGCTAGTTAACAGATATAACTAGGGAGTTCATGGAACACCTTACCCCACACTATCTTTATAAGCAAGGACATTGGCGGGGTCTGTGTACAGCAAATTTGATTCATCATGATGACGTAAAATGCTGAAATCTTTTGTCCAAGTACTGCTAAACGGAAGGGTTTTGAAAGTGTCAAGAAGACAATTTGTGTTCTTCACTGTTCAAGTATATAATTCAGAAGAAATAAAATAACGATTTTAAAGGTTGTTAAAAAAGAATTGGTAGTTTACTGCCGTTGATGCAGTGTCTTTTACACCACCTTATTTAGCACGTTACATTAGTTATTCATGCCTGTTGTTTGTGTCCTTTATGACGTCCTGAAAAACAGTAAGTTTCCTTTTGTTTGACTTTGTTTGCCAGACAGGCTGATAGAGTAAAAAAAAACATGATCTCACTCCTGTCTGTGCATTTGCGATCAGAACAAATTCAGAGCAAAAGGACTGCTAAACTACAGGTTCGTTTTCTGATTCATGTTCTGATTAGTGTTCAAAATATAACATTCAATTGGAATTAAATTGTTTCTCGATCATACGCTGACGTTTATAGACAGACAAACTGGCAGACAGACCGACAGAAGTGAACCAATCGCTTAATACTGGCTTTCGCTCTGCATTAGTGGGGTAATAACAGATACAAACCAGTCCAGGTCACATTGGAAAAGGGGTTTAATTGATGAATTTAAAATTGTGAAAATTAGTAAAAGCATGCATTTATTTGACGTTAAGGTACACTTGAGAGGGAGAACATCTTCAAGTGCGTATTCCATTCTGTAGATCGTACCACAAAGGATCATTATTACCTCTGCCACCGAAGGTGAAGGAGGTTATGTTTTCACCCCTCTCTGTCTGTTTGCCTGTTTGTTTGTCTGTCTGTGTGCAGGATATCTCAAAAAGTTGTAGACGGTTCCGGATGAAATTTTGTGAACAGGTTGGGTGTCTGATAAGGATGAACTGATTTGATTTTGGTGAAGATCCGGATCTGGATCTGACGACGAGAATTTTCAAAGTGATTCAACACCATTGAGAGATTGGGAGAAACTTATATATAGAATGATATCTCAAAAAGTTGAGGAGAGGTTGGGAGTGTGAACATGACGAATTGATTCGATTTTGGTGAAGATCCGAATCCGGATCTGGATACGAGGATTATTTAATTTCCTTTGTGATTCATCACTATTGAGAGAAAGGGCCAAAAACGACATATATATATATATATATATATATATATATATATATATATATATATATATATATATATATATATATATATATATATATACAGATATTTCAAAAATATATTGAGCCTGATATGTTCTTGTGGATCAGGCATTACGTGGTGTATTCATTATGTGGGGTATTTTCGTACCCACAGTGCACTGTGGTCACAGCCTGTGAAACTCCACGTGACTTTAGCTCTACCGAGTGCCCTTCTAGTTAAATAATGAAATTTATGCAGAACCTCTCAGTCAAAAGGGTTGCCTCCAGTGTTTAATGAGCAGTTCTAACCCCCCACCTCACCGATAGGACAATCACTTCACTATTCTGCAAGGTGAAACAGAAAATCACTCGACGATGCATTCGTTCTTCATAAGTGCCATTTACCTGTTTTCTAAAAATGCTTGGAAATGCTCTTGGAAATTATAGCAAGCGCTCAGATATACGTAGGCCCTAATCCCGTCATTTCTTCAATGACACTATGAGCACCTGTTATGAGCTAAAACCTTTATTTGAAGCATCAAAGGCGTTTCATTTATAGTGTGATTGCAAAGCGCTTCCATCAGGCAGTGCAAACCCTCATCTTATCTGAAACAGGACCTCTAGAATAGCCAAGGAACTTTGAGAATATAGCTCTGTCGAGCTAACCGATTGGCGAATGGGAATCTGCCCTGTATATTTATCTCTTGGGCTTATATCAACCGTGCCTCATATATTACAATTGACTGATGTAAGCCAATCACAATAAACTGCACATCTTCTTACCAATGTGTTTTTGTGGTTCATGGTAACCTGTATTCCTGGAGTATGTTGGACGGTGTTATTTTAAATCTAACACTGTACATTACCTGTTAATTCCTTGAAGTAACGTTAAGCATATTCTAAATATGGGCCAAATCAATCGTTCATATACTTTTCACAGCCATGCTCTGATGGACTATGGTTCCTAAATGGCATTTTAACAACAGTTGTGCCATTCGCAAATTTGGGTCAAATGAAGTTGTGGGGAACTTTCTTTGTGTCGACATCAGTGACCGTATGGCAGAGAATATTTAATAGCTTGTTTTTTATTTAACAAATATTGTTTGAACGATTAAATATACAAGCATTGTGCTGTTGATTGTTTGTTTTCTCATTGACATATCGTTCCTTTCACTGTGCTGTACAAAATGGAATAAAAGCAAATGACGCCTGCAGAATTGTCTCATACACAAAACGACCAAAAACTTTTTGGAAATTGGGCCCAGTGTTGTTTTATGTGGTTTTGCACATTTTCAGCAGGAGGAACAATAATGATTTCATTCATGCTGAGGGTATGGGTTGAGGCCCCTCTGGAACTTCTCCGAAGTAGTTTGACCTAATTTGATCGAATGAGATCGCTGATGCCGAACGCGTTCCAGCACTCATGCCTCCTGAGGCTGCGACCATTTTACGCATAACGCCACGCATTTTCTCGCCTTAGAATCAGTCGTCAGGTCCGATTCCAGGAGTAAAATGTCTTGGGCTTGATCCTACTGAAGCCCGGCTGCTAGTAACCGGATTATAAATTAGCCTTCCATTTTCTTTTACTCACCACTAATTAATATGTTCATTCAACAAGCAAGCATCCAAGTTCACCACCGGTGCTTTTATGGCGCATGGCTGTGCTTCCTTCAGCAACTTTACAACCAAGGGGAGTTTATTTAGGTGCTGTGAAGTTAAGTAAATGTTGTTTTGGATGATGCTCGTTCCGAGTTTACGAGGCTGCTTTGTTTGAAGTGGGCAGGCGTTGTGAACTCAACAAACGGCTGGGAAGAGACAATAAAGGGATTATTCGAAGGGAGCCACGGTCACAGACGCCTCATTGTTCTGGCACTAGTTACGATGCCCCACTACCCCACAATCCCGCACCATCACCCCTTTTCCATCTCACCCCTCACACTCCACCCCCTTCCTGCTACCTTGCTGCCATCCCCCCCTTCCCCCCATGTGACTTTTTATATTGTGCAGCACTTTTTAGTTCCAGTCAAGCTGTCTGTGCATTTTTACACATCTTGTTTTCTCTTGGCTTGGTATTGATGACACGACAATAACAGAAGTTGTGTGTGAAGCTCATCCAGTTGATTGGAAAACTTATTTTCTTTTGTATTATCACACCAACAGTGCACTGGGGTCACTGCCTGTGAAACTCAATGTGACTTTAGCATTTTTTAAATTTAGTAAACATTCTCAGTCTTTTTGCTCCGGGAGAACTCTTCGCCTCATGAACCGCATAAAAGTAGATCTACAAATATGATATAATAAACAATGATTATTGATCTGTTAATTTTGGTATGATTCTTCGATCTAAATTTACTTAATTAAACTATTTGTTTGGATTACGCAGAAGCTATGGATAGATGAGCCACTGTAGTCTTGTTTTTCCACTAATGATGTATGGGGGTTTCATTCCCATGATGAAAGGCAATCCTCCTGCCTGATCCTGTTCACATGGCCAAGCCACGGTCTTGTCCACTGTTGGATTATTGAGCTATTGTTCAACGTCTGTGACCTCACACGATGTGTGCATCGGCTATGCTGTTAAGTGGTTCTCTTTCTATGCTCAGTGTACCACTGCTTATGATCTCATAGGTGTTTGTTCAAAATTTTTTTTCCATTAGTTAAACCAACATGGACACCTTCTTCCACTTAGCCCTTTCGTTGAGAAATAACCAAGCAGCACATGGTCGCGCTATCATGCCTCTTGTGGATTCACTTCGATCTTTGTGCTTAACCCTGCTGTGAAATGAATGATGTTCCTCACTGAAGCTCCTCTCCATATATTCACCTATCGTGACATAGAACATTGCATGATTCATCGTGATTTGCATAACTGCTTGGTTATTTGCTTTCTTTGTGGTTATGCCGAAATGTAGTTATTTGCTTTCTTGTTTTTTTATTGACTTTGTTCTTCTGGTTCTTGTGTTGCTTTTATGACGTGGTGAAACCCTAAAAATGGTGATACGGATCCTCTTAGTTATTATGCTGAGGGTGGTTGAGATCGACGAAAAAAACAAGATTGTAAAGGATTACAAAGCAGCAATGAAATTGGAAGTTTCTTTTTGTTGGATGTCTTGTTTGAATCATGTCTTGTTTACAAAGCAAATAAGATCTGAACCCTCAAAATGCTAGAAAAATGATCCTGGTTTCAAGAAAACTCATTAGGATATATAAATGGTATTAAAAAGCAATTATCTGAAAATAAAAAAAACAACAATATTTTAGAGTACCTACAAGTGGGATTGTGGTGGTAAATTGAGAAATCCTTTTTGAGAAAATGATGAGAAAGAAGAAAAGTCAGATCGGTGTAGTCCTCGTGAGGGTGTTGGAGAGGGTGTGGAGGAAGGTGGAAGATCCACCATTTCAATGTATGTCTATAATGCAAGTTGTAGATCACATCAAACCTTGTATGAATGAAAGCCGTAATATGGCATAAAAGTATAAAATAATCATGCGTGTCGAGTGATGTTAAACATTCCTGTGTCACCTCATTCTTTTAGCCATTGGTGGTTTGATGAATGAGCATTATACATAAAAAGAGATTTAATAAAAACATCAAAAACTGATATCAAATTATTATTGGTTTTTGTTTGTTTGTTTGTTTTTAACTGCACATCATTAGACGAAACTGCAGAGTTGAATAATCAAAACAATTCGATATACAAAGATTATATTCAGAAAATGTATTGAAACAATGCATGGCAATCCTTAAAGATAAACAACTCCATTTACTAGAAAGTCGGAGTTCATAGATCTCATCATTATCTACATTTTCACGTTTTACATCCTTGTCCAGTTTGAGCAGATGCAACATTAAGCAGGAATTGCATCTTCAGTGGATTTTCCAATATTTTTTTTTTTCTGTAGACAATTCTTTGTGGGTCCCTGATTGGCTGTGAGATACATGTTTACATCACACGCATTTTACTGTCAATCTCTGTTTCTCTCTCTCTCTCTCTCTCTCTCTCTCTCTCTCTCTCTCTCTCTCTCTCTCTGCCTCTCTCTTCTCTCTTCTCTCTTCTCTCTTCTCTCTTCTCTCTTCTCTCTCTCTCTGATGTACCATACTCTTCACAGAGCATCAGTGCTATCGAAGCAGCTTCCTGAGCAAGGATTATACTGGGTGGTTTGCCATTGCCTTCCCAGCAGTAGTTTTGGCAGGAATCTGTTAATTTGTTAATGTTGCTGGCAATAGCTCACCTTTGCTTCAGGAATGACACTGTGAGATCTTTAATGTCCACCAACTAATGCCGGCAGATGGGATGCCCAGTTTAACGTCCATCCAAGGGACGACACACATATTGATGAATCACCCTGCCTGTGAAACTATGGGATGATAGTTGGGCGAGTTGGGGCGAGATTCAAACCCAGGCTAGATCGCTTAGAGGCGAGTGTACGTGCCTCAAAGCCATCCTCCCAGCCCTTACAGTCAACCAGGCACCCACAAAGAATAGATAGTGGTCTGAACAGAAATTACTGAGAAATTCTGCATTTACTGTCGAATGGAGCATCTTCTCAAACACGACAAGGATGTAAAAGGTGAAAATGTAGATTCAGTAATAATCATATCTTGTAATTCTAATTTTATTAAGCAATTAGAGTTTAGTTTCCCTTTAAGGATTACTTACCATGATGGATTGTATTGTGTTTGATAAATTTTATGAAGATTATCCATGTGATTGAATATTGTTTCCCATACGAAGCTATTCTTCTTGAGGCTTAAGCAGTGTGCAAAGTGCTATCAAACCGTTCTCACATTGTGAGATTGTTTTGATGTAATCCTCAAGATGCTACTGCGTATTACGATGCAATGATGCAATATGTAAAACAATCTTGCATCTTCCTTCCTGAGTGACACATGAATGTAAGTTTAGTGATAGGATATTCATAAAGGATATTCATAAAGTGTGGTGTGTTGTGACGTGAACACATTGCTCGTATGATGTTCATATATAAAAATTAATTTGTACATACACTGTAAAGCATTCTTTTCTCATCTTCCTGCAGCTGAGTTATTCATTTCTTGAAATTGGGAAGATTTTTCAAGGAGCATAAACATGTGAGTAAACTTGGGGAATTGGCATCTTTATTTTGATGTATTTTATGCTTGCTCAGAAACTTCGTGATGCATCCTGGTCGTGTTCACATGTTTCGGCTTGCATTGTGTGAAGCGCAAGTCTCTGGCATTACCAGTGGGGTACATTGCTATAAACGTTTCGAAACAATCCTCAACACTTGGTTGAATAATTGTCCACCAGGCACTTGTTCTGCATGCATGCTTTCCGGTCTCCGAGAATGCGAAAACAACTCCGAAGTTTGAGAATGGGAGAGTAGTATTATCATATACATGTTTCAGCATATATTGCCTTTTATGAACCTCTTTCCAGGTTTAAAAATCAAATTTTATGTTTGGTTATTATGCACTCACAGAGTTCATAATGAAACGCATGCACCGAGCGAGGGAGGGATTCTCATGAGGCAAGGTGGTCAGGCGATAGAGGAAATTCAACTGAATACAAGTGAATACTCTGAAGGCTGATGTTGGTTTGTGCTGGTGAAGATAAACATTAGATTTTCTCAACTAAGAGTTGATCAGAGTATGTTTGCTGCCATGGTAAACAAGATGCAACATTTCAAGCATTAGGCCTTTATCACAGCAAAAGAGGAAAAACAAAACTTTTCATTAAAAAATATTTTGCTAAGTAGCATGATTGCCTTTGAGCTGTCTGGCCTGAGTTTGAGTCTCGACCCAACTGAGCCGTCAGACTGATATTTTGCAAGCGGGGTATTACATCAGTGAATGTAACATCCCTCGTCCCTTAGTCCTACTTTAAGCTGGGTGTTCTGTCTGCCAGAATTTGCTGCTGGTGGACGTTAAAGAACCCACCTTTCATGAAGAATAGGTGAGTTTTCGCCAGCACACTGAAAAAACCCAAATTCCTGCCCTGAGTACCACTGGGATGGCAATGGCAAAACACCCAGTGAATTCCTGGCAGTGAAACTGGATAGGATATGGTACACGATGATGTTTCGGATTGGACTTTCTCAGGATGTGGTACATGATGATGCAGTTCTGACATCCTCAGTAGGATATGGGTACATGTTGATGATTATTCGAAAGAACGTTCTGTGTCGAGCTAGAATTCCGAGGTGTGGTTCATCCTCACGAACCCAAAGGGATCCAGCCAGATGCATGGGTATTCCTGCATGTCTTGATGAAAGCGTTGCATATCTGTGAAGAAAAACAAAATTCCATCATTGCTACGAATATTTATTTGCAAAATCTCTATATCAAAGACGTCGTTATTTTAATGTTTTATTGCCGAGTACGACAACACACTCTGCCATTAATAATCAGATTTTGTACTTGTGTTTCCGCCCCGATGTGTAAACTTAGCAGTTGCAACTACTTTGACACAAGACATTCAGAAATGTTATAATATGTGATTTCAAATTCATAATACATATGCTCATGCATGTACGAGGTATATGTATCTGTATTAATTATTTATTATGCAATATGTATGTAGACGGCAGAAATACAACCATTGCATGGTGACACGAACAAGCATAGCTTTTGATGACAAGCCTGGCGTGGTTGAAATCTTGCCGCGGTCTTTTTGCCGCTGTTATGGTTGTGACCTGCACTGGCAGGTGGTGGTGGTACTGTTATCGCTATTAATATCTGTTTATTGCATATTCTGGTTGAGGTAAGAATCAAATCCAAGAGATATTCATGGATTTTGAATTGGTTCCCTTTCACTCAACTGCACGTGTCGTGGACAGTTGAATAATCCGTGAGGAAAGACCTTCCTTAATTTATGCATGCTTGTTGGTTTCCACATTCTCAAAGAAAAAAAAAAACCATCCCCCTTGCAAGTGTGAAGGGCAAACCCTAATTATAGTGGCAGGGAAATCATATAAGCAATCTCTTCACTGAAAAATTTGCATGAAGGTGCAGGGCGCAGTGCCAAGATATGATTGGTGGGGAAGCACACGACCATTTTAGTCCTTATAAGAACGCTTCACTTTCTGAAAAGTTTTAGTCTTGAAAGATGCTTTGTATGCTCCCTGTGGACACTAGTGGCAGTTTTATCGTGCATTTTCTGCCTCTACCAGAACGATTGTTCAAACATGGAGATTCCAAGATGGCGCAGATCGTCATATGATGCACAAATCAGGCTGGAATGCCTTGTAAGGCATATAAAGAGGATGCTATTCTTTGACCATTACCTTACAAGGTATCTTGGTCGACATCACAAAAATTGTTAACAGTCTATTTGGCGCTGGTTCTGTTTTTCCAGAATGGTCGTTAAAAAAGGCGCGTTGCGATATGTCTGCCTGAGCAGTGAATTTTTGCTACTTAGTACAGCTTGATTTCTTTTATTAGCCTCAGGAATGAGCTTGCTTACCGAGTGACATAAACTATGACTAGAAAATAAAATTACGTCATCCCTATAGATTTGTCGATGCCACATCAAAGCGATACCTTTCTTCTCAGAATAAGGTAATTCCTGGGACACATGATGAATTAATCACCACAAAGAAACACTTTGGGGAGAAAACAAAAATCTCAATCTGAACTACATTTGGTGGGTGGAAGGACACCAAAGCTGTCATGGGTTCTGAAAAATCCGTGAGTCAGCCCCGCCTCATCACAAGGTGTATTTCACCACCCGACATGCATAATTCAAATTACTTCTCTCCGTTCCTTCCCCCAAACCCTCCTCCCCTCTTTCCTCCTGAGATGCAAAATTCATTATATGCAGCCCACAAATGCCTTCTTTCTTGCATTTTACATCCCTCCTGTGCATGGCTGTTCCTCAAAACCAGATCCCCCCCTCCCTCAATAGCGTCAGCCTCGATAGCATCTCCATCCCAAAAATCCCACTTTGACCCCTCCTCCTTCTCCTTCACCCCCTCCTCCTCCTCCTCCTCCTCCTCCTCCTCCACCGACACCTCCTCCCCTTCCTCCTCCTTGTCCAACCACCCCTTGCATTTGTCATGCATGGCCGAAAAGTGGCGGCGGCTATAGGCCGTGAGAGCAGTGACTCGATGCTGCACCCACTGCACCGTGCAAAGGGGGCCACGCTGAGCGAGTGATGAAATTAGACGCGCTTTGCAGTCCAGCAAGGGGAAGGGGTTAGAGCTTGTTACGCCATTTGCGTTGCACCATCACATCACAGATATCCGTGCACCATGTGCAACCTCTTCGGAACACCTCTTATTCAATGCAGCTTATAAATGGAGGCCCCGCACGTGCTCACTTCTCGATCTGGATGATAGAGTGGTTGCAGACATAGCAACACCATCTCAACCATACAACCTCGGCCTTTCCTGTCTATCAGATATAGGAGGAAGACCACATTCATTCCCTGAAGATCTTATTTCCATGCTCATCACACTCTTTCCCAAACATTTTCCTCCACTTTTGGCTTATACCTCTTTCTCCTCCTCATGGCTATGTACCCCATGGTGCTCTGATCATGTATAGTGACGCATTGCATATTATTTTGGGTGATGTGGTCTATGGGGCATTGGATATGGAGGCTGTGTCGTGCACCAGGCAGGCGATGTGTTTGCACATTTGTGGAGGAGATGCCTGATGGCACAGACACCCATGAAGCAGTGCAAGACGAGTGTTTGCTTGCGTCCTTCTCGTCCAGTAGCAATGGATGACATCGTCAATTTTTTTTCTCATCCCTTGAAGGGCATAAACAGTCAATACACGTGTGCATATTGTTGCATCATTTTGCTTCTCCAGATTTTATCTTCTTACTTCAATCTGAGTGCAACACCCTTTTGTTTGTTATGCAATTTTTATTACACATTGCTGCTGGTGCAAGTAATGGTTCCCTTTCACAAAACACGTGTGTATATGTATAGAGATATGTATATATGTATATATATATATATATATATATATATATATATATATATATATATATATATATGTAAACACATACATATACGCACATATGTATATAGCTCCATACATATATACACACACACACACACACACACACACACACACACACACACACACACACACACACACACACACACACACACACACACACACACACACACACACACACACACACACACACACACACACACACACACACACACACACACACACACACACACACACACACACACATATATATATATATATATATATATATATATATATAAAATACATATATATATATATATATATATATATATATAAAATACATATATATATATAAAATACATATATATATATATATAAAATACATATATATATATATAAAATACATATATATATATATATATATATATATATATATATATATATAAAATACATATATACATATACATATGTTGCAGAAATGGGCCCTTCGTGGTTTATAAAATATAGGATTAGCCCAGATCCCCCCTTAAATGCATGTTTAGCCAGATTGTTTGGTAATCGGACATAACATGTGTGTCGGGAGGTGTAGCAGGCTGTCCAGTATTTGTACAGTGGTGGTGTACCGAGAGGTGCCTTGATTCTTTTTCTTTTCCCCCTTCTAACTACCCCCCGCCCAGCGCTCTGAGAGTGTTGGTCGGCGAGATGTGTCGGCAGCCCATTGGTGAAGAGCGGCTGCGGACTCGAGGGATGGACCAATCACGTAACCCCAGAGGCGGTCCATAAGGCCCGCCCCAAAAAGGCAACAGGAACTGATGAAGTCAGTCTGGGATCGGCTTCGTGAGAAAGGCCCGCACCGAAAGGCAAGAGGAACTGCAGTGTTGCATCTGCGATCTGCTGTAAAAGGAACTGGCTGCTTTGTCGGTCTGGGGACGGCTTTGTGGGTCGGGGATCGGCTTTGTGAGAGAGGCCCGCCCCGAAAGGCAAGAGGAACTGCATGAGGGGAGTTGGTGATCGACTTTATGAGGAGCTCATCGACAGGGTGATCCTGAGTCCAGTCACAGAGCCTTTGACTGTCCTTACTTACTGCACGGCTCAACACGTCTTTCATCCCGTCGATCCGCCTGTGGAGCCCAACACCTCGATTTGGCCTCGTCTGGTGAACAGGCCAGGCCTGGATTTGCATACTGGACCTTGGAGAAACCAGCTGGAATCCACCACAGAACTGACTGTCTTGTGCCGTCGACCTTACAGGGGCTGAAGGCGCCGAGGCTGGTGCGTGAGCGGTGCGACAAAAGGATGACGCCGCCATCTTGCCATGCGGCGTGCTCAAGCTTGGGCGCTCGAATCCGTTGACATTGTCTCCTCACGAGCCGCATTCGTGCCTTTGACACTTTCCCCTCGTCCATGAGGCATCACAAAGTACTCTGTGTCTTGTCTGCATGTCATCCAGGCCTAAGGTTTATCTCACTAGGATTCCCTTCGAAACCCGTATCCGTAGTTCCCGAGTTAAGAGCGGGTTATAGATGAATGATAACGTTCGTGAATGCTTTGCTTGTGTTGTGTTTCCCCGATGTGTCCCCAAGAAATCTGCCTGATTCATATGAAAGTTTCCGCTTTGAATCTATTCGTGCCACGCTGAGGAACAATCCGCTCAATTTGTATTTAAAACCAAACGGGCTATGGACTGGCAGACTTCGCTCGGTCTCTGACAAACCCAGTCTGTAGCCGCTGTCTATTTTTCCCAACTGGTAAGGCCCAGGTGTACGTTGGTATCGTGATCCGAGACACGTGACCCAAGGCCTGTGCTGAACTATCCGGCGTTGTAACCCCGGAGACTGCGGTGCTGTAAAGTGACGCCGAATCCTCAACACATATATATATATATATATATATATATATATATATATATATATATATATATATATATATATATATATATATATATATATATACAGTAGACTACACGTAAGTTGGCAGCGTGTAACTCATCACTTCGCCTAATCCGGCAGCGTCAAAAGTCCCGAATTTATCCAATGTTAAATCCCTTTGAATAAAGTCTGTAAGTCGTCATCTCTAAGTCGTCACTTCGTCTAAATCGTCAGATGTTGTCTGTTCCCACGTAATGGAAACTCAAATAAATTACCACGCCTAACTCGTCACACGGAACTGCTGCCTCGTGAGAAGCCCGATATCATGGAATCGTGATGCGCGCTCATTGGTGTCCACCACCAGTGATAGGCTATTTTTAACTGTGCTGCGTTCAGCTCGGGCAGCGCGCTGTCCCACAGGCCATCTGAAGCGGTAGCCAGGCTGCGCAATGCAGTCTCTGGCGAAGGAGTAAAGGATCGATCGAGCTTAGTGTTGAAGTCCGATCATGGTTTTATTTTGGCTTGTTTTGGACATCACTGCACTCACTTACACATAGGCATTGAGTGGTAGTCATCACCACGATGACTGTGTGTCATGTGATTTGTCGACATACTATCACCGAGGGTATATGAGTTGTCTTGCAGTTGTTCATTATCCTTACTTTTGATAAACTGATTCATGAATTCCATCTTTGCTTGATCACTTTCCAACTCACCAATAAACCCCCGAGGATTGTGTTTCCCTTTTGGTACAATAGCCGGCTTAGAGATTGTTGTGCCCTCACACGTACGTGTCCAGGCCACGTGCGACTTCATCCTTCACCCCACAATCATCATGAATGTTCGCAGATTCATAAGTCATCACACGCCTAAGTCGTAACTTTTTTCTCAGTCCCGATGATGACGACTTACGAGTAGTCTACTGTATGTATATATATATATATATATATATATATATATATATATATACTAGTGCGTGCCCGTAGGTGCAAACAAAACAAAACAAAAAACTTTCAAACCGCATGCCAGAAACAACTACACAGGCCGTTCCTTCGCTCTCACGTGCCCGTACGTGCGTGGCTTTCAAATAACGTGCCAGAAACAACAACCACACAGGCCGTTCCTTCGCTCTCGTAAACAACGACTGGATTGGGGCATTGTGTTTATCTTTCAATGCGCATAAGA
Organism: Eptatretus burgeri; assembly: GCF_056783735.1. NCBI lineage: Eukaryota > Metazoa > Chordata > Myxini > Myxiniformes > Myxinidae > Eptatretus > Eptatretus burgeri. The sequence goes on from NC_140964.1 coordinate 28,212,918, forward strand.
AATCGACAAATTATTAGAATACAGTAAATCATCACGATGTGGAAGTAGTGCGTGCCCATATGTAATGTTCACATGCAATCCACAAATTATCGCTTGCATTGAAGTAACAACTGCTGTGATATTTACACACACAGAGTATACACGAAGTCATCATTATCCGGAAGCCCGTACGTTGTAACCCATAAAGGGGAACGCGGCTGCCCGTAAAAAAAAAAAAACTAAAAAAAAAATAAAAAATTCAAACCGCGAGCAACAAACAACAACCACACAGGCCGTTTCTTCACTCTCGCGTGCCCATACCTGGGTAGTGCGGAAGTTCGCATATCACAGTTATGATGACTCGCAATTTAAGTTTTAATGGCCAATTATTCAATTTGCGCCAAAGTATTTTGCCTTTTCGCAATGTCCTCGCAAGGAAAAACAAAAGGAGAAGAGAAGAGAGAAAAAAATTACTTCCTGGTTCGGAGCACACCAGCACTCTGATGTTACCGAAATTTATGCACCGTCTAACATGAAAACGATCATAACTTGTGACATTGTGTTTATCTATAAATGCGCATAAGAAATCGAGAAATTATTAGAATACACGAAGTCATCACTCTCTGGAAGTCTGTACGTTGTAACCCGTAATGGGGAACGTGGCTGAGCTTCCCTTCCCCATCGGCCATGCCCACACAACAACGTGCATTGTCATTGGTTTGGTAAATAAATGGCCATAACTTGGGAAGCACTTGTCCGATTAATATCGAACCTTGAAAAGGCACATCCTCAGGTCCCCAGCAATATATCTGGCAAGTTTCAATTCGATCGGACCAGCGGTTGTCGAGAAACAGCGGTCACAGACACACACACACAGACACACACACACACACACAGACACACACACACAAACACACAGTCACACACACACACACAGACACACACACACATACACACACAGACACACACAGTCACACACACAGACACAAACACACACAGACACACACACACACAGACACACACACACACAGACACACACACACACAGACACACACACACACACAGACACACACACAGACACACAGACACACACACAGACACACACACACACACAGACACACACACAGACACACACACAGACACACACACAGACACACACACAGACACACAGACACACAGACACACAGACACACAGACACACAGACACACAGACACACAGACACACAGACACACAGACACACAGACACACACATTGCTGGAATTATAGATAGATGTACAATCATATTTGTTGTTCGTCTTTCGGCTGCTCCCGTTAGGGGTCGCCACAGCGGATCATCCGTTATGATCTGCATACTGATTTGGCACAGGTTTTACGCCGGATGCTGTTCCTGACGCAACCCTGGTCGCCTCTCATGACACAGGGATAAGGATTGTGTTTCGCCATGATTCCGGGCTGCCCTACACCCTCTCATAGCACGGCCCAGTGCAGAGCTCCCGTCATCAAGCGATCCTCCAACCAAGCCTCCGAGTGGCCGGATTACAGGTGCACGCCACTACGCCCGGTATGTACATTCATATTATATGTATATATAGATGTATGTACGAACATGTATGTATGCATATATATGTATGTGTCTATTTTTGTATATATACATTTATATATATATATATATATATATATATATATATTTATACATAAGTATATATATATACAGTAGACTCGGCGTAAGTCGTCACCATCGGGACTGAGAAAAAAGTGACGACTTAGAAATGTGACGACTTGCACGTATGCGAACATTCATGATGACTGTGGGGTGAAGGATGAAGTCGCGCGTGGCCTGGACACGTATGTGTGAGAGCCGGCTATTGTACCAAAAGGAAAACACAATCCTTGGGGCATAGGTGGGGGTTCATTGGTGAGTTGGAAAGTGATCAAGCAAAGATGGAATTCATGAATCTGTTTATCAAAAGTAAAGATAATGAACAACTGAAAGACAACAACTTTGCCTGCTTATCACCATGATGGGATTGACCAATGAACCCCAGAGACTTTTCTGGCAGCATCTGCCAGAAAAACCCAGTCTCATCGGCATTGTACACGTCCCGAGGCTGATACCTTTCCAAGATGTCTTTCAATTTGCCATCCTTCCAGTCGTGCACCACTGCCGAATCCACGCTGCCTGATTCGCCGCACTTCTAGACCTTGCCGATTCCCCACCTCACTTTGAATTTCTCTATACAGTGCATCGGCAAGTTCTCGGCATCATCACGCCCGAGGTCCGCAGCGAATTTACGTGCTTTCAGCAGCAACATTTCACCGTCCAACCGAATATTTGGCCGAAACCAGATGATGAGCGCGTCATCGACATCTTCAAAGGACACACATTTCACACGTTTCACACTTACCACCGGCCTCGCGATCTTCTCCACTTGTCCAAACATCGTGCCCTTATTCTTCAAGATATCGTTCAATGTCTGCCGTTTGATGTCCAACTTCTCAGCTCTGGCTGTTTTCTTCATCAGTGGGTTTGCGTCGCAAAACTGGATAATGTCGTATTTTTCTTGGTAGGTTTTAGTTGTAAGCTTACACTGAGTCGCCATTGTCCTGCCTGCAGTGCGATCAACGTGTGTACACAGTTATAAATAGCCTCTCACTGGCGGTGTAAACCAATGAGCAAGCATCACGATTCCATGAAATCGGGATTCTCACGAGGCAGCAGTTCCATGTGACGAGTTAGGAGTGGTAATTTACTTGAGTTTCCATTACGTGGGAACGGACAACATCTGACGACTTAGACGAAGTGACGACTTAGAGATGACGACTTACAGAGGGATGACCCTTTATTCATAGGGACTTAACATGATATAAATTCTGGACTTTTTGACGCTGCCGACTTACGCGAAGTGACGAGTTACACGCTGCCGACTTGCGCCGATTCTACTATATATATATATATATATATATATATATATATATATATATATATATATATATATATATATATATATATATATATATGTATATGTATATACACACACACACACAGCTCTGGAAAAAAAATAAGAGACGACTCCAAAAAAAATTTAAATCGGCATCTCCACATGTATGGCAGCCATTCCATTACAGTGTCTGTTGAATTCCAACACAGGCACACCTCATTCTACTTGGTGAGGTACTGATTAGGTGATCACCTGAACCGAATCTTATTTAACAAGGAAAAGTATAAAAACCACGACTGTGGTCATCACTATCCTCTTGCAATAGGACCAGCTGGATGGCAAAAACAGTGCAAGTGGTACCTCAAAAGTAATTGGAATCAAAAAATAACTATTGACCATGCCAAAGAGTTGAAAAGAAAAGTTTTGAGTGAGGAAAAGAAGTGTTCAATTCTGGCTTTACTGGCAGAGGGATACAGTGAGCGTCACTTTGCTTCCATCCTTAAAATTTCAAAGACAGCGGTTCATAAGAACAAGGTCAAGCAGCAGACATTGGGGAAAACAAAGCTACAGACTGGCAGAGGGCGAAAACTACTTTCCACTGACCGGGATGACCGCCAACTCATTCAAATGTCACCCAACAACCGCAGGATGACATCAAGTGACTGACAAAATAATGGCAGCTGGGGTGAAGTGTACGGCGAGAACGGTTCGAAACAGGCTCCGAGGGTGTCAGGGCTGAAGTCGTGCAAAGCGAGAAAAAGCCGATCATTAATGAGAAGCAAAGAAGAGCCAGGCTGAGGTTTGCAAAAGATCAGAAGGATTGGACTGTAGAGGACTGGAGTAAGGTCATCTTCTCTCCTGAGTGCAATTTCAGCTTCTTCTTTTTTTTTGTATACCTTGTCGAGGATCGTGTGAGAGCTAACACACAACGCACAGCAAGGGGGGCATGAGACAAGAGGGGTGGGAGTGGGAAGGACAAAACAGTGGGGAACAGAGACATTAGGAGATCAGTGGAAGGGAGAGGGATGGGACAAGGAACATGGGGAATAGAAGATGGACATTACAGGACTTTCAGGAAGGAAAGCAGGGAATTTGAAGGAGGTGGACTTGGGTGGATTAACGGGGGTAGAAAAGATCGAGGATTTGGATGGGGGATGAAAAGAGGTGGTGGTGAACAGCTGTTTTGAAGGCCTGGAGGGAAGAATGTGATTGAATAGAGTGAGGGAGTTTATTTCAAAGGTGGGGAAAAAAGAGTAATGAAAGAGTGAAGGTGAGCAGTGATTCGTGATTTTGGTAGTTTTACCAGAAGGGTGTTGTTGGCGGACCTTGAGTGCCCTGCGGAAATGTGGTGGGGACAAATCGCAGAGAGAGAAGGGGGGCGAGGCTGGAGAGGAGACGGTAGAAGACAAAAAGACCACCGACCAACCTTCGGTGATTGAGTGAGAGGCCCAAAGACTCAGCCTCATTGCGGGAGATGCCAATGATCCGAAAAGCCCTGGTTTCTCTGGTTTCTACAGCGTGAAGCCGAGAAAGCTGAGAGGCAGGAGCACCAGCACAGAGGGGAGAGCAGTACTCCATCAGGCTGCGGACAAAAGCTTTGTAAGTGGTCAGGAGCTCAGGTGGGCCGAGGAAGGACTTTGCACAATGGAGTCGGCAAAGTCGGTGACTGGCTTTTGAGGCGAGGTTTGAAATGTGGCTTTCCCAGGAAAGGTCATGGCAGATAGTAAGACCCAGAAGTTTGAAAGAAAGGACTTCTTCCAGAGGATTGTTGAGAAAGTGGATGGGGATGTTTTCAAAACGGTCCTTTCGGACAGACATAGTGAGAGTGTGAGATTTGTCCGGATTGAAAGACATGTTCCACGTGTTGGACCAGTTTTTGATTTTATCCAGATCAGCAGTGAGCGAAGAAGCTGCTGCTTGCCGGTCTGAGGGATGACCGATGGTACAGCAGAGGGTGGAGTCATCAGCAATGAGATATAGAGGATTTTCCAGAGAGTCGGAGAGATCGTTGAGGAAAACCAGAAAAAGAATAGGGCCCAGAACACTACCTTGAGGAACTCCAACCTGGACAGGAAGAGGGGATGAAAGAACTCTATTTGCGGCCATCCGTTGACTGCGACAGGAGAGGAAGTCTGCGAGCCATGAATGGAGATGGCCTTGGATACCATAGGAAGATAGTTTGGTGAGCAGGGCAGGGTGCCACACTGTCAAAAGCGCGTGATGTGTCCATGGATATGTCTTGGATTTCCTGTCTGTCATTGAGGACCTCCATCCATTTTTGGGAGAACAGAAGCAGCATATCCAGTGTAGAGTGACCTGGTCTGAAACCAAATTTGCCCAACACCTGGTCATCTAATGGTTAGACGGAGACCGGGAGAGGCCTACAAGCCACAGTGTCTCGCACCCACTGTGAAATTTGGTGGAGGATTGGTGATGATCTGGGGGTGCTTCAGCAAGGCTGGAATCGGGCAGATTTGTATTTGTGAAGGACTCATGAATCAAGCCACGTACAAGGTTGTCCTGGAAGAACAATTGCTTCCTTCTGCTCTGACAATGTTCCCCAACTCTGAGGATTGGTTTTTCCAGCAGGACAAAGCTCCATGCCACACAGCTAGGTTAATCAAGGTGTGGATGGAGGACCATCAGATCAAGACCCTGTCATGGCCAGCCCAATCTCCAGACCTGAACCCCGTTGAAAACCTCTGGAATGGGATCAAGAGGAAGATGGATGGTCACAAGCCATCAAACAAAGCTGAACAAAGCTGTGTGTGTATATATGTATATATATATATATATATATATATATATATATATATATATATATATATATATATATATATATATATATATATATATATATATATATATATATATATATATATGTGTGTATTTATATATACATATGTTGTTGTTCGTCTTTCAGCTGCTCCCGTTAGGGGTTGCCACAGCGGATCATCCGTTATGATCCGCATACTGATTTGGCACAGGTTTTACGCCGGATGCCCTTCCTGACGCAACCCTGGTCGCCTCTTACGACACAGGTTTAAGGATTGGGTCTCGCCATGATTTCGGGCTGCCCTACACCTTCTCATAGCGTGGCCCAGCGCAGAGCACCTGTCATCAAGCGATCCTCCAACTCAAGCCTCCGAGTAGCTGGATTACAGGCGCACGCCACTACGCCCGGTACATATATATATATATATATATATATATATATATATATATATATATATATATATATATATTTATTTATATATATGTATATATATATATATATATTTATATATAGATAGATAGATAGATAGATAGATAGATAGATATTTATTTAGGGCTTCAAGCATGGCTGAAGCTCTATTGAAATCGTTCGTATTATTATTATTAAAGGCGTTTTTATGTTCTACTGACTGATTTTGTGGCGGATCTGGAGGGAAAACTGTCGGATGAAATTAAACGAAGCTTAACAGGATAATTACTCACCACCTGAAGTTTATACTATGAAACATTTGATGACGTAGGTCACGTGGTATGGCGGCCATATTGGATTTTATCCAAAACCTAAAAACATCTTCTTCACCAGAAGGGCTAATCTGACAGCCTCAATCTTTTGCACACATTTGCTAAGTTCCATGCTAATGTTAATTTGGTCGAAATCCTTATTTAATTTATTTGATTTTAAATGATGCCGATTCGCTTAATTAAATATGCAAAATATGCAAATGAGAGTTGAAAAAATTTAATGACAAATTTAGATAGCACATAAACAGGGGACTCCCAATATATTTATTCTATGTCTGTATTTGACCCCAGTGAGCCCCCAGCGCCCCCCAAAGTTGAAAATGACCAATTTTTGAAATGTCATAAAATAAAAACAACGCTTGGATGAAATTCAATGAAACTTATCCATTTAATAAATCTCCACCTGAAGTTTATACTTTGAAAATTTTGATGACGTAGGTCACGTGGTATGGCGGCCATATTGGATTTTCTCCAAAACCTAAAAACATCTTCTTCTCCAGAAGGGATAACCCAACAGCCTCAAGCTTTTGCACACATGTCCAATATTCCATGGGAATGTTAAGTTGTTAATTTGGTCAAAATCGTTATTTAATTTATATGATTTTAAATGATGCCGATTCGCCTCATTAAATATGCAAAATATGCAAATGAGAGTTGAAAAAATTTAATGACAGATTTACATAGGTCATTAACAGGGGACTCCAAATATGTTTATACCATGTCTGGACTTGACCCCAGTGAGGCCCCAGAGACCCCCAAAGTTTAAAATCACCCATTTTTGAAATGTCGTTAAATGAAAACAATTCTTTGATGAAATTCAATGAAACTTAACACCCTAATAACTCTCCACTTGCTGTTTATAGTTTGAAAATTTTCATGACGTCGGTCACGTGGTATGGCGGCCATATTGGATTTTCTCCAAAACCTAAAACCATCTTCTTCTCCAGAAGGGGTAATACGACAGCCTCAAACTTTTGCACACATTTGCGAGGTTCCGTTGGAATGTTAAGTTGTTAATTTCATCGAAATCGTTACATAATTTATATGATTAAAATGATGCCGATTCGCCTCATTAAATATGCCAAATATGCAAATGAGAGTTGAAAAAATTTAATGACAGATTCTGATAGGCCTTGAAGAGCGGATTCCAAATATGTTGACACTATGTCTGTATTTTACCCCAGTGAGGCCCCAGAGCCCCCCAAAGTTGAAAATCACCCATTTTTGACATGTCGTAAAATGAAAACCAAAGAAGATAGACAAAAAGTGACCACACATTCTGGAAGATATTTTAACGTTATACAAGTTCGCCATTCACATTAATATGCAAATGTGGAGTTATTGGACTTTATTGGGGACTTGAAAATTTGTCCAGCCTCGATTTGTCCAATGTGAAGTTTCTTTCTTTATCATGTATTGCTATGGGTTTTTCAATCCTTCATTGATATAACATGAGGGACCCCGTAGCTGGGCCCCATTGCAGACTTGAACTAACTTTCTAACTCGGAAAACCCATATCATGTGACAGGGTGATGGTGTTGAAATTTGTTAAAATGGAGGCACGCCTTGAAGCCCGGGATTACTGGTTTACCAGTTTTAATTCTATTTATATATATATTTCTATATATATATATATATATATATATATATATATATATATATATATATATATATATATATATATATATACACACACATCCACACACATCCACACACATCTATATATATATATATATGTTTATATATATATATATATATGTTTATAAATTAATATATATTTTTTGACCTCTCCCATGCTCTTCCAGCTGAAGAAGCTACATAAAGCAACCATGAAAGGTAACCGAAGATGAGTCCTTTGCTGTTTGAAACCTTTCCCAGATGTCCTCCACAGCAATAAAGATGTTCACAAATCGTACACACATGAGAATCCCAATGCTCTACACCCCCTCAGCTGCCAGACTGCTGGGACTATATCGCATTGGGATTCTCATGTGTGTACGATTTGTGAATGTCTTTATAGGTGTGGAGGAACTCTGGGAAGGTTTGAAACGCACATATCAAATATATGTGTATATATACATATTGTTGTGGATTCTCGCCCGTTCGGCGTGCGGACGACCGTCTCAGCCCAATTGCGGCCGCACGCGCCCGCCGAACGAGCAATCCAGTCGTAGCTTCCAGATCAACGTCGAAACCCAGCTCCGGGTGTTTTTATTGCACCATAGATCAGCCAACTCTTCTGTCCATGCACTTCAGGGTCAATCGTCAAATTATCGATATACCTAATTGCTTGCACAGACAGAAATGCCGGGGATCTACACCTCAACGGGACCTGCACGAAAACGAGCCGCTTTACGCCGCCAAGTCCTGTCGGACCTGATTATCTTATCGGTGTTAAAAACCAGCTCACATTCCGAATGCTCAATGGCAGTCAATGAGAGGAAGGGACGCAACGAGCAGGTGACATTTAACAATGGGGACATTTATTTTAACACAGGCAATGCAATGAATGGGAGGATGGGGAAAAAGACACGAGCAAAAAATCCTACAGCCGAGTTCTATTCCAATGTGAAGCAAATACAACACAGGCACTTAACAGTTTCCTACTTATTAGACGGGCCTACGGACACACGTACGCACAAACACACACACACCCAAGAAATGGTGGCTGATGCCTTTAATAACGGACTCCAGCTCAGAGGACAGGTGAGCTGAAACCCAGAACTTATCTCGAACCTCTCCACCTCGTGTGGTTTTCAAGTTGTTCGGACCCAGGCTCCAGCAAGAGCGAGCTGGATCCAATCACCGTGAGCCGCGATCCTTCCCGAGCTCCAGCGAAACCTCTCGCGCTTCCGAACACGTGCTGGTGAGACGAGGCGCCGATTCTTCCCATCGATGCGTCGCCATCTTGAAGAACCACCTCCAATATAAGGCCGATGAGTCGCAACAAGCCGGGAACCAAGCGGAGAACAAAGAGCTCCACGAACCAAGAAGAGCCAGCCGAGCAACCAGCTCAACTCTCTTCCGATGAACAAAGCCTCTCACAACACGAACCAAGAACTCCGAGCCGAGTAACCAGCTCAACTCTCTTCCGATGAACAAAACCTCTATCTTCGACAAACCAAGCCAGAGCCCAAAAAGCGAACTGAGCCAAGCAGAACCCGAAGGTCTGCTGAAAAGCCAAGCCGATGCAAAAAGCTCTCCAAAAGCCTCCACCTCGCCAAGCAGAACCGAAGCTCACTGAACCAAAAGTCTCAACCCTCGCCAAGCAGAACCCAAAGGCCTGCTAAAAGTCAAGCCGAAGCAAAAAGCTTACTAAAAGCCTCAACCCTAACACGAGCCGAGCAGAAGCCGAAGTTCCACTGCACAACCAACCGAACCAACTCAGGATCTCTTCCTTATTCTCCTCCGCCCTTCCCCCGCTCCCGGCGTGACTCATCCCCCCCCATGCCCGCACAACCGCGGGTGGGAGGGAGTTGTTTACGTCCCGTGATTCAGGACCGGAGGGCTCTTCTTCCTCTTCGCAGAAGAGCAGGAGGGCATCTCCATTGTTTTGTGATCGCTCCCTAACTATTAAATTGAATCGCACCGCACTTAATCGATTTCTGCCCATTAAACAATGGAAGGTGAACTATCTAGGGAACAAGCACTTATCGACATAACTGACTAAAGGAACCTGAATGTTGTGTGGATCGAATTCCCAAATTCGTAACAATATATACTGTAAAAAAAAAAAAATATATATATATATATATATATATATATATGTATATGTATATCTATTTATGTGTGTATATGTATATATATATATATATATATATATATATATATATATATATATATATATATATATATATACTGAAACGCAAAAGAAGCTTACCACTTGTTTGAAATGTAATAAAATTGAAACAGTTGAAAATAAAACAAATCAACAATGGCTAATTGAAAAATTGGCATTTTATTGATGATATGTCAAGTTTTTGACCAAGATACACCATCTCATAAGTTTGTTCTACAGTACCGAACAGCACAGGGTGCAATGTCATTTCCCTTTCAATAGCGTTTGTGGGCACCATTGTTTTGGATACAGGCAGCGCATTGTTGACGCATACTGCCTACCAGTCTTTGGATGGATTGCTGCTGGATTCTGTCTCACTCAGTCCTCAATGTCTGAAGCCATCTGACTTAGGACCATCTGCCTGTCCTGCCTTGCAGTGGTGACTCTTGGCCTCGCTGATCAAGGTCTGTCATCTGCAGAGTTGTGGAGGGTGTCTCTGTCCACCAGGGCCGATATCGTCTGGTGTGAACAGCCAAGGCGACGTGCCACCTCACGGTAGCTCAATATGCCTTGCAGTATGCCCAAGGCACACTGCCGTTGATCCCTTGACAATCGTGGCATGTTGATTGAAATGCCCATTTTGCACTGGCCTTTTTAAAGCCAATATCAAGACATCACGTGCAGCTCATTAAAATCATCCCGTACCCCTTGGCTCATCACTGACAGTCAAAACGGCTGTTCAACAGCTGTGCAATGAAGTGACCATTGAAGGTTCGCGTGCGTGACCATCCGTGACCGTTTTGTCTGACAGTGAGGACACTATTGTCCACAAATAAGTTCACACATTTTCTACATGCAGTGTTATTGTTGATATTTGAAGGTTTAAAAGGTGGTAAGTTTATTTTGCGTTTCAGTATATATACATATATACACACACACACCAACACACTATATATATATATATATATATATATATATATATATATATATATATATATATATATATATATATATATATATATATATATATATATATATATATATATATATATATATACTGTATATGCATACAGGTACTCCTCACTTAACGACCGCGTGGACTTACGACCAGCTCTCTGACTAGTCGGGATTGTACGCTGTACGAGAACTTTGGTTGTGGAAATGGCAGCGCGGAATCTCAACTGAAATGTTCATCTGAATGTCTTTTTTTTTTTTGGTACATCATTTTTTTTTTACTTTTGCTGATTGTATATTGATGTTCTGTAATATTTAAGAGTTATGCAAATTAAAATAAAGTTATCAAGTTGGAGTTTCCTTTCAACCTTTTCTTTATTCAGAATAAATAAAAGCGATTTAATTACCTGTATTTACAGTATGCAAACCAAAGAAATGAATATTGGAGCTGATTTCCTCTATTCTGTTTATATTATTCCAGGACACAGTATACGACTGTATAAACATTTAAAAATATACTAAAAATGTTATAAATGGTGCAAAGGTAACATTAAAACAATATCGAAAGACGGTTGACACAAACCTACTACCAGTACAGCATGTTTGAAATATCGGGAAGAGGTGGTCCTCGCTTATCGACCAATTCGCTTAACGACCTTGTCGGAGGAACGGAACTCTGTCGTTAAGTGAGGATATATATATATATATATATATATATATATATATATATATATATATATATATATATATATATATATATATATATATATATATATATATATATATATATTGGGGAGAACAAGTATTTGATACACTGCCGATTTTGCAGGTTTTCCCAATTACAAAGCACGTAGAGTTCTGTAATTTTTTATCATATGTGCACTTCAACTGTTAAAGATGGAATCGAAAACAAAAATCCTGAAAATCACATTGTATGATTTTTTAAATAATTAATTCGCATTTTATTGCATGAAATAAGTATTTGATCACCGACCAACCAGTAAGAATTCTGGCTCTCACAGACCTGTTAGTTTTGTCTTTAAGAAGCCCTCCCATTCTCCACTCATTACCTGTATTAACTGCACCTGTTTGAACTCGTTATCTGCATAAAAGACAGATGTCCACACTCAATCAATCAGACTCCAACCTCTCCACAATGGGCAAGACCAGAGAGCTGTCTAAGGGCATCAGGGACAAAATTGGAGACTTGCACAAGGCTGGGATGGGCTACAGGACAATAGGCAAGCAGCTTGGTGAGAAGGCAACAACTGTTGGCGCAATTATTAGAAAATGGAAGAAGTTCAAGACAACAGTCAATCTCCCTCGGTCTGGGGCTCCATGCAAGATCTCACCTTGTGGAGCCTAAATGATCATGAGAAAGGTGAGGGATCAGCCCAGAACTACATGGCAGGACCTGGTCAATGACCCGAAGAGAGCAGGGACCACAGTATCAAAGAAAACCATAAGTAACACACGACGCCGTCATGGATTAAAATCCTGCAGCGCACGCAAGGTCCCTCTGCTCAAGCCAGCGCATGTCTCGGCCCGTCTGAAGCTTGCCAATGAACATCTGGATGATCCAGAGGAGGAATGGGAGAAGGTCATGTGGTCTGATAAGACCAAAATAGAGCTTTTTGGTTTTAACTCCACTCGCCGTGTTTGGAGGAAGAAGAAGGATGAGTACAACCCCAAGAACAGCATCCCAGCCGTGAAGCATGGAGGTGGAAACATCATTCTTTGGGGATGCTTTTCTGCAAAGGGGACAGGACGACTGCACAGTATTGAGGGGAGGATGGATGGGGCCATGTATCGTGAGATCTTTGCCAACAACCTCCTTCCCTCAACAAGAGTATTGAAGATGGGGTGTGGCTGGGTCTTCCAGCATGACAACGACCCGAAACACACAGCCAGGGCAACTAAGGAGTGGCTCCGTAAGAAGCATCTCAAGGTCCTGGAGTGGCCTAGCCAGTCTCCAGACCTGAACCCAAGAGAAAATCTTTGGAGGGAGCTGAAAGTCTGTGTTGCCCAGCGACAGCCCCGAAACCAGAAGGATCTGGAGAAAATCTGTATGGAGGAGTGGGCCAAAATCCCTGCGGCAGTCTGTGCAAACCTGGTTAAGAACTACAGGAAACGTCTGATCTCTGTAATTGCAAACAAAGGTTTCTGTACCAAATATTAAGTTCTGTTTTTCTGATGTATCAAATACTTATTTCATGCAATAAAATGCAAATTAATTATTTAAAAATCATACAATGTGATTTCAGGATTTTTGTTTTAGATTCTGTCTTTCACAGTTGAATTGTACCTATGATAAAAATTACAGACCTCTACGTGCTTTGTAAGTAGGAAAACCTGTAAAATCGGCAGTGTATCAAATACTTGTTCTTCCCACTGTATGTGTATATATATATATATATGTATATATGTATATATATATATATATATATATATATATATATATATATATATATATTATATATATATATTATATATATATATATATATATATGTATATATATATGTATATATATATGTATATATATATGTATATATATATATATGTATATATATATATATATATGTATCTTCTTCTTCTTTCGGCTGCTCCCGTTAGGGGTCGCCACAGCGGATCATCCGTATGATCCGCATAGTGATTTGGCACATGTTTTACGCCGGATGCCCTTCCTGACGCAACCCTGGTCGCCTCTTACGACACATGGATATGGTACACCTATTTTAACCGGGGTATACACCGGCCCACAACACTGGTACTCATTTCGCCGACCTCGGAAGGATGACAGGCTGTGTCAACCTACAATATATATGTATATATGTATATATATATGTATATATGTATATATATATATATATACACATACACACACACACACACACACACACACACACACACACACACACACACACACACACACATATATTTTTTTTTATACACACACGTATTCAAATGCAGTTTCGATTCGATATATTTTCCTGCAACATGGCATTAAGTATTGTAAATGCTTGTGTGGGGGGGTATAGTACTTTCCAGTGGTGGAATGATCTTCCATATTTTGCAAAGAAACGGCCACACCGGCATCAAATGTAGAGAAATCCTGAGTGGTATCAGTGCCCCATACCTTGCGGTCTCATTCTGAGGGCTTCCAAGGAGCCCATGAAAATGCACAATGCTTATTGTGCAGGCTAGCTTAGTCGATGGCGACTTGCTCGTTGGCGCATCACCAACTTTGAACGCGTCCCATGGCATTTCCTCTTTATGGTTGTGTTCAGATGTACACCTTTTAAGGACTCAGATACCATAAGCAAACTCAAACTCTCTCAGCTCATCATTTCAAATTTAACGTCGCTATGTGCAGCAAACACAATTTCATCGACCGACTTTTATTGAAGTAATAGACCACTGCTTTCTCTCAACAATAGAGCAACAGTCAGCTGTCATTGTACGTGTGAATCTGTCAAATCGAGAAAATTGAATAAGAGATGCTTTCCGTGAGGCTAGAGCATGACAACTGCAGCTCGTGTCAAACATTTCTTCGAACCTCAAGCAACCATTATCGATATACCTTTTGAGCCAATGACAACGAAAAAGTAAATCCCTGAAAATATGACGTCATGTCATCAACTTATACGAGATGCCTGATAAGAATTGCCATTGGAGATATGAGAGGTTAGTTAATTTGAAGATCATTCCACTGCAGAGTCAAAATGAGAATCGATCATGTTGAATGAGAACATCGAGAGCTCTGCAGCAAAGTATCGCTGTGACCAAAAATGGTTATGTCAAGACATTTGTCACCAGTTTGACCCAGAACATAGTAAATACATAATGGGGTCATAATGGCATTTAATGGCAGAAATAAAAGGGAGAGAAGGCAATGGGGTGAAAGAAAATTTGCACGATACATAACTTTTTTGATATGCCAGATGTCATATTGTGGGTAAAATAAAGCATCTTCCTATATTGCTTTTGAAATCTTTTGTCAGAATACATGTACTGCAACGTCAGGAGGATTGCGTGATGAACAGCAGCAAACAAATACTGTGACCTTCATTACTGCCCACACCTGTTTTCCAAAATTCCAGAAGACATTTATTACGGGGGTAGAATAAATTTCCAGAACATCAACGTATTTTCGTATGTAAAACGTTTCAAAGGACACTTATTGTTTTGCATATATGCCACATCACAAAGGACTTCTTGAACCGTTTTGTTATATGTAATGGGGTGGCTTAGCTGATCAATTGTGCACTTTCCCTTAAAAGCATGAAACTTGGCACATGGTTAGAGTAATACAATACAAAGATTTTTAGTCTTGGGGCCACGGGAAATTGCACCCCGTATGGTGGCCATCTTGGATTTCAAAATGGCTGCCAGTGTGGACTTGTTTTGTTTCATATCTACTTAACTAGTACAGATATTGAGACAGTTGAAACGCCTATAACTACATTTTAGGGCTCTAGGAATGCAATGGTGACATTAAATTTTTGAAAATTGTGGCTGCCATCTTGAAATCCTGCCATCCACAGCTATTTTGCTCTTAAGGTCGATGCTCACATTTCAGAGACAAATAAATTTTTGATGCTTTAAAATATTGATCAAACTATGAAACTGGTAGTATTTATGCATATACTCATTTCAGGGACATCATCCATTGTTATGGTGACTGCACAAGTGATAAACCCTACATAGCATTCATCTGTAACTGGAGATGGCAAAGCGCATCAAACTTGTGTATCTATCAAAGCCAGATGCTGAAATGCGTCGAGTTACTCAGTGGGAACTCTGCATTCTTTGTCAACAGAACACCAGTGAAAAGGTTCAGTTTCCCAGTCAACGAATAGGTGAACAAGGTGAAGCAACACTCGCAGGGTACAAAACATTGGCTGATAATCTCCTCGAGTTTAATAACCTCGGTCTGCTGCCTAGAACAATAAACATTGACACATTGGATGAAGGTCATGGTGTCGAGGCAGCTTTCATTGCTCATAATGCACGTTGGCATAGGTCGTGCAGGCTTACATACAACAATACAAAACTGGAACGTGCAAGGAAGCATTCTAAAGATATACTGGCTGATGATGCAGGTGAAGCTACATCTGGTGTTTCTAAGCACACTCGGTCAAGTTCTGCATCATCAATTTCTCAAGATCTCTGTTTTTTCTGTGGGCGGTCATCTGGAAAAGAGAAACTTCATGAGGTTTCTACTTTCAAAACAGACAAACGTGTTCAAGAGTGTGCTGCACTTCGAGAAGACGATGACTTGCTGAGACATCTCAGTGGCGGAGATATGGTTGCTCTCGAAGCAAAATACCATGCGAAGTGCTTAGCCTCTCTCTATTATCATGCATCCATGGTCTAAACGGAGCAAGAAGGCACCGAGAATCTCGATAACATGCTCTGTAGCATAGCATTTGCAGAATTTGTGACATATCTTGAGGAAACCCGTTTGAAGGATGCCACAATTGCTCCTGTATTTAAGCTCGCTGATCTATCAAACCTATATTCCTCCAGGCTGGACCAACTAGGAATCAAGCAGGAAAGCCGCATACAATCTACAAGGCTCAAGCAGCGAATTATTGCCCATTTTCCTGACATGAGAGCAAATAAAAAGGGCAAAGACATTTTGCTAATGTTTGATGAGGATATTGGACATGCCTTAGCAAAGGTGTGTCAACAGGACAGTGACAGTGATGCAGTGCACCTTGCACGGGCGGCTCAGATAGTCCATGGACATCTGTTTGATAAATCCAAGCCATTTGATGGTTCATTTAGTTCAACATGTCAGGAGAAATCTGTGCCTCGTTCACTTATATCATTAGTCAACATGATATTGGAGGGTCCTAGCATTAAGGACCAGGCGTACCAACCTTGTAACCCAGCTGCACTAAGCTTGGCACAGCTTCTTAAGTTCAATGTAGTCAAGCATGCCCGAAAGCAAAAGGACAAACCCACTAATTTGAGACACAGTCTGGAACGGGAAACCCCACTGGCAATTTATATTGGGTTGAAACTACATGCAGAAACCAGGAAGAGAGAATTGGTGGAGAAGCTCTCCCAGCTTGGTATCAGCATCACGTATGATGTCAAATGAGTTAATAAGATTTCTGCTGATATGGGAAATAGTGTGTGCCTACTCTACAGATTGGAATAGGTTGTATGTCCACCAAACCTGAAGCAGAACGTGTTTACTACATCCGCTGTTGACAATATTGATGTTAACCCGAGTTCTACAATAGCTAAAGACTCTTTCCATGGAACCGGCATCTGATTATTCCAGCACCCAAGACAACCTGATGATTGCACTGATCGTGGTCGAATCATTCTTGGTGGTGCAGCTGGCATGAAGAAACTCGATGCTTTGTCAAATTATTACACCAATGTACCACCTGTTAAGGCAAGCGTAAAGGGGTCACCAGTTCCAGAAATATGCCTTAAGTCTCTGGCCCGGGAGAAGACATCCGGTGATGATAGATGGCTCGAGCATGTAAGAGAGCACATAGAAAACAAGACCACAACCTCTCATGTTGATAATATTTCTTGGGCAGCTTACCATGCTCACAACCTGTCTCAATCAGCTCGTCCAATGTCCGTAATGGCTCTACTACCACTGTTTCACGAGAGTGCTCACACTGTGGCCTTGATAAAACACTCAATGGATGTCATTCTGAGTGCTGTGCAGCATATAAATCCTGGGCAAACTCCTGTCATCGCCTTTGATCAGCCATTATTCGCAATTGCAAAAGAAATTCAGTGGAAATAGCCTGAGAAATATGGAGAGGATAAATTTGTTATTCTCTTTGGAGGGATGCACATTGAGCTGGCTACACTGAAGACAGCAGGTGACTGGTTAGCAAGAAGTGGCTGGGTAGAAGCCTTGGTGCAAGCTGACATTGCTTCAGTCGGAACAGCAGATTCCTTCCTGCAAGCTGCGCATGTTGCATGTACACGTCACGCACATCTGGTTACAGCCAGGGCCGGATTAACCACTAGGCCCGTGAGGCCCGGGCCTTGGCTTACGAAAAATATTTGGCGTACGAAAATTTCCGACTTTTTTTTTTTGTCTTAATTATGTGACTCGACATGTGCAGGAAGGCTGTACACACTGTGAGCGAAGGCGGCTGGCACGCTGCCAGACAGTGATCATCGACAGCGAGCGTGGGAACCATGTGATAACATCACAATCAGCCAATCACAGGCGTCACCGCTATTGTCTGGCTGATGGGTGGAGTAATGTTTGTGCTGAGTATGAACATACTGGCACCCTCTTACTTTCCTGTGAGTTATCGAGCATCCTGACGCTTGCAGTTCTTCGTTTTGCTCTTATTTGACGTTTTTTATTCTTGACTATGGCCAATGGATATATTCGGCACCACAAAAGTGGTACTTGCAAACGCGACAAAAAGAAGAGGCGTGAAACAGAAACAAAAAGACTGTTTGAATCCATCTTGAAATTTTTTTCACCTCACCAGAGTCGAGATGAGCAAACGGAATGTGCACATGCAGAGTCTTCTGATGTCAATGTCGAGGGATCAAGTAATCTCGCACTGCATCACATTTCGAAAGCTGATGATACCAATACCGTCGCATCAAGCAACGAGAGAAGCATTGGAGCAACTGCAGCCAGAGCTGCGGCTCGTAGTTTCAATCCTTATCGTGCTGAATGGACTCTTTCCGCAGAACGCGTGGATAATTTCATCCAGAATCCTCCCTGCCAAGATAGGAACGCAGATTTTTCGTATACGGCCCGAGTGTATCCAGATAAAACACGGTATTTTCGCTGCGAACACTTTCAGCAGAAACTCACAAACGGGGAAACGGTGAACAGGGACTGGATGCTGTTTTCTCCATCAAACGGTAAACGTTACTGCTACATGTGCAAACTCCTATGTCCCAACGGCGATGATCACGAAAGCCATCACAGTAATTTTCAAATCGGATTCAATGATTGGAAGAATGCCTCTGCACGTCTAGCGTCGCATGAGCGTGGGACTGCCCATATTCTCGCAATCAAAAAGTCGCACGAAATGAAGGTGACAGACAGGATTCACACATCATTTGAACAGCGGTACCTCCACAAGGAAGCTTACTGGACTAATGTCCTGAAGCAAATTGTCGCTGTAATGTCGTTCCTAGCCGAAAGAGGGCTTCCGTTCCAGGGCACGACTGAGCAGCTGGGTTGTGCTAACAATGGAAACTATGTTGGTTGTCTTGAACTAGTCTCAAAATTCAATCCATTTCTCACCCAGCATCTTGAAGTGTATGGGAACAAGGGAAAGGGAAGTGTATGGGAACAAGGGAAAGGGAAGTGTATGGGAACAAGGGAAAGGGAAGTGTATGGGAACAAGGGAAAGGGAAGTGTATTGTACCTGTCATCAACAATATGTGACTAGTTTATCCTACTACTGGCCGAAAAAGTGAAATCTACCATCGTGCGAGAAATAAAAGATGCTAATGTCCTGGTGTTTCCATCGATTCGACACCAGACGTTTCGCATATCTATCAGTTGACGGTAATATTTCGATATGCGATGCAAGATGGTAGCTCCGTCAAAAGGTTTCTACAGTATGTCGTCATTGAGCATCACGATGGTGAATATCTGTTTGGAAAATTGCAAGAGGTACTGGAAGCCAATGGGATTGATCTCATGGATTGTTGAGGGCAGTCATACGACAATGCAAGCAACATGTCCGGTGTCTATTCAGGCGTACAAGCAAGAGTCTGTAAAATTAATCCATTGGCTCAGTGGGTACCATGTGCTTTTTTTTTTTGTATACCTTGGTCGAGGCTCGTATGAGAACTAACACACAACTCACAGCAAGGAGGCATGAGACAAGAGGGGCGGGAGTGGAAGGGACAAAACAGTGGGGAACAGACACATTAGGTGAACTGTGGAAGGGAGAGGGATGGGGATGGGACGGGGAACATGGCGAAGAGAAGATGGACATTTCAGGGACTTTCAGGAAGGAAAGCAGGAGAAATGAAGGGAGTGGGCTTGGGTGGATTATCGGGGGTAGAAAAGATCGAGGATTTGGATGGGGGAAGATAAGAGGTGGTGGTGAACAGCTGTTTTGAAAGCCTGGAGGGAAGAATGGGAAAGAATAGAGTGAGGAAGTTTATTCCAAAGGCGGGGAAAAAAGAGGAATGAAAGAGTGAAGATGAGCAGTGATTCGTGATTTTGGTAGTTTTACCAGAAGGGGGTTGTTGGCGGACCTTGAGCGCCCTGTGGAAATGTGGTGGGGACAAATCGCTGGGGACCTGAGGATGTGCCTTTTCAAGGTTTGATATTAATCGGACAAGTGCTTCCCAAGTTATGGCCATTTATTTACCAAACCAATGACAAGACACGTTATTGCGTGAGCGTGGGCGATGGGGGAAGGGAAGCTCAGTCGCGTTCCCCATTACGGGTTACAACGTTCGGGCTTCAGAAGAGTGATGACTTCGTGTATTCTAATAATTTCTCGATTTCTTATGCGCATTTATCGATAAACACAATGCCCCAAGTTATGATCGTTTTCCTGTTAGACGGTGCATAAATTTTGGTAACATCAGAGTGCTGCTATGCTCCGAACCAGGAAGTAAATTTTTTTTCTCTCTCTTCTCTTCTCTTTTTGTTTTTCCTTGCCACGACATTTGCGAAAAGGTTAAATACGTTGGCGCTAATTGAATAATTGGCCATTAAAACCTAAATTGCGAATAATCGTAACTGTGATATGCGAACTTCCGGACCACGCATGTAGGGCACGTGAGAGCGAAGAAACGGCCTGTGTGGTTGTTTCTTGCTCACGGTTGGAATATTTCTTTTATTTATTTATTTATTTTTTTACGGGCACGTACTAGTTTTTTAAAAACCAGATGAACCCAAATGATGGGTTTGTATTTTTTAATATCTACTACACAAGAGGGAGACATTCTTCTTGTAATTGTAGTTACCTTAGTCAATCATGGTTGACTAAGGAAACACATGCAATGACTAAAGGAAAACATCTTATACTGCAACTGATAAGAATAATGCATTGAGTTATAATGCTAAGGTGAAACAACTTCGTGTTTCTCGAGATGGAACATTTTATCCACGAGATAGATTGGAAATTAATTGGGAAAAAAATGATTATGCTGAAGCATACAAGTCTTACCAAAAGGTGTGTGAAAGCAATGGAAATAAAGAACCTATTTTGGATATGACAGCATTTAAAAGTTTATATACAATCTATGCGTTTGACCTGAGTGCTCAAAAGAAAACTATAAAATCTAATCGAGTGGATACTTCCCTATACATTGAAAGAGGACAGAGTGAAGAAGTTGATACATATTGTTTGCTTTTGGAAGAAACAGAATTACAGATGAATACAGATAATGGTGTTATGATTCGTCTCACATAATTTTTTTGTTAAATAAATGAGTGGCAAAGTACCAACTGGGGTATATCTTAATCAAATCAATCTTCATAAACTATCATCTTGTGTTCAAAATCAAAAGCCTTGCACGATTAAAGTTAATACAATTCATTAGAAAAGGAGCAGTAAGAATTGATGTTTTGCTCACAAGAGAACAGGTGAAAATCTTGAACGATACTGGCTCACTTAAAATTATAATGTCAAAACCAATGTTGAAGAAATATTCAATGAGAGAGACGAGTGGAGAATTTCTCCCATTTCTAATTCCTTTATTTGCTGGTTTAAGTGCGGCTGGAGCATTGATGGGTGGTATTTCAGCAGCGGTGAAAACTTCCAACGAAAGGAAGGCTCAACTCCGGGCTCAAAAAGAATAGGAAAGGCAAAACAAAGAGTTGGAGAAACAAATCAGTGGAAGTGGTGTAATTGTAGATTTTGCTGAAAAACTTGAAAGTCTGCCTGTAAAAGTGAGATTGTTAGTTGGAGATATGCTTTCTTCTATCGCACAAGCAGGTGTAAAATTAACTCAAAGGGGTAATGGATTATATCTTTCTAATAAATAACTGAGCATTGATGAGTGGTTTAAAGAATTTGGAATGAATACAACATCAAATTTAGAACTTGTCAAATATTGTAAGAAATTAAAAATTCATAATATGGTTATTTGTATGAAAGATGAATTAAAAAAACGTGTCTAAACATGCAAAGAATATTATTATGAACTTAGAAGATAATAATGGGAACGGTTCTCATTGGGTTTGTATTTTTAATAGTCAAGACAAATATTATTTTAACTGTTTTGGTCTTCCACCACCTGTTGAAGTTATAAAATTCTTACAGAATGGTGTTTATCAAATATTTCCAGTCCAAGAATTAAATTCCAAGTGTTGTGGTCAATTATTTCTACATGTGTTATTTCAACTCAGCAAAAATAAATTTTTTAATGACATTATTTTTGATCTCATATAAATGACTTATGTTGGTAAAGATGGTTCTATATTTGGTGTATCCCAAGAACTGGAAATTAATTTATCAAATTATTACACAAAGGCACAGGCTGAACAACAGAAATATAGTATAACAAAAAATATTAATATGAAAAATGCTTATAAATTAATAAATTATCCAAGCCCGACTGACGCGAATGACTTGGTGAGATTAAGTGATTTATCACAATATATATCCTTTAATAAAATAGCTGTGTATTCCAAAAATACAGAAGTGTTGATTTTATCTCCAGGTCATACAGAATTCACAGTTCCAATTCAAATAAATTTTTATAAAGAAGGGCGTATCGTTTGTATGAGAATAGAACAATGGGGGTATGATATGAATGATTTCGGGTATAATTGGTCATTTAAAATTAACCTAGAATACCTGGAAAAATTAAATCAGTCTCGTAAGGAAGATTATTATCCACTTGGTGCTGAGAATGAGTTTTGTGGAAGCACGATTAGTAAACAACAAATAAAAGAATTTAATAAGGAAAAATTTTACAATGGTTTTGCCCTAGTTTATATCATGAAAACACAAAGAACAGGATTATATATAATAAGTAAGGAAATACAAAATGATTTAACTATGGGAAGATTGTGGGGTGTTTCTTGTCATAATATTAATCTGTCATATATTTCTAATACATAAATGACAGCAAGAAGGCTTCAAGAAAATTATCATTTCTGTGTTCAAGGATACTTTCAAGAAAAGGGTATTCGGTATTTTAATAAATATGTTCTGCAACATAAGAATGAGGTATTTACAATAAAGGATTGTTTTTTTTCTGATGTTAATGAACCAACAACTTTGGATTTAATTAAAATGTTAAATAATGGAAAATTATGAAGTTAAGAAAATGCAAGGCTCTTTTAGTAAACAGGACTAAATTTTATTAGTTTCCTGTTGTAAAAACAAATATTTTGGATACAGGAATAAAAAGAAATCCTGATGAATATGTGTATGATATTATATGGGGTGTAAGTGATTTGAGGATAGTAAGGGACGAAGAAGGAGTTGAAGAAACTGAGACAAAGGAGGAAAAGGAGAAGAGAGAGAAGGAGGAAAGAGAGGAGAGAGAGAAGGAAGAGAGAGAAGAGAGAAGAGAGAGAAGGAGGAGAGGGAGAATTTTGAAGGAGGAAAGAGAGAAGAGAGAGAGGGAGGAGAAGGAGAGGGAGGAAAGAGAGAGAGAATAAATAAATATAAAAATATGGAAACCAGTGAGATTAAAAAAAGATTGGGGGTATTCCAGAAAATAATAAATCTCAACACACCGAGGAGGAAAACAAACAATTGACAAGTCTATTAGAAATATTTTCCTCAAGACTATTAACATCGTTTTCAGGGAGAAGATATAAACGACAAAGTCGAGATAAAGATTATATTATTGATGATGTTGGTGTGATTGACTTTAGTTAAAGTTTTTCATTTTTTTTCTTAAATAAATGGAGGAGAGGTGAAGACATTTCTGAGGATTCTTTATGTTTTAAAAATTAAGATTCAAATGTGCATGTTGGAAACTAAAAAGGTTTTCGCACTCTGTAGGAATTTTTCTCATAAATAAATTAGTTATTGTCTCAAATGTAAAAAGAAAACTAATACTAAAAATATCTCATATTTTAAAAGTAAATATAATAGGGTTATACAAAAAGGTACATTTTCGGTGTGTGGCTCAAAAAAGAGTCAATTCCCAAAACACAAACGTGGGGGAGATATACAAAAGTTTTTATCAGGAAGTAAATTTACAATGACTGGAATACCAGGGGAATTACATCTACCAGGGTATTCTTTATGTGGTCTGGGAACGAACTTGGATAAAAGATTAGATGAAGCAGACAATCCTAAACCATGGAGTAAATCCATCAATTGGGTTGATGAAGTGTGCATGAGGCACGATATTGATTATGGGAATTCCACAACTTTGGAAGAAAAGCATGAAGCCGATACAAAAATGTTGTATAATTTGTCTCTGATACAAAATCCAACCTTGAGAGAAAAAGTTGATAGGTTCATCGTGAAGATGATCAGTACTAAATTGAAACTTGGGCTTGGAAATTCAAAAAACTTATCGGCTCTAATGATGTCATTAAGACTGAAGAACAATTAGCTGATGAATTACATAAACCAATAATCACAAAGTTTCATAGAAGGAAGGTTTATTCCAAGGAAGTTGATTATATCTGGTCAGCTGATTTGATTGAACTCAATAATGATAAGGGGTACAAGTATGCTATAACCGTTATTGATTTGAGGAGTAGATATGCGTGGGTTGTCCCATTTAAAAAACAAAACAGGTAATACTCTTATGTTAGCCTTTCAACAGATATTTAATAAAAGCAAGAGAAAACCTAAAAAATTGTGGACTGATGAGGGTAGGGTTCTATCACAAGACATTTATGAATTTTCTTAAAAATAACAGCATTACATTATACGGTACCTTTCATGAAGGAAAAGCGGTTGTTATTGAGCGCTTCACTTTAAAAGAGAGACTACATAAAAAAATTCACTCAACTTGGTTCTCAACAATGGTCATCTTTTATTCAGGATATTGTAGATAAGTATAATGATACGATTCACACCTCAACCAATACCAAACCATCAGACATTTACAAAATTAGAATATGAAAAAGAAATTAATGTCAAAAAGCTGAAGTTCAAAGTTGGTGATATAGTAAGAATATATAGGTGGAAATCTCATTTTGAAAAAGGTTATGCAAAGCGATGGACAAATGAGCTTTTAAAATTCGTTGATGTGATAGATACAGTTCCTTGGACTTATAAGGTATATGATTTAAAGGGGGAAGAGATTTTAGGTTCATTTTATTCACAGGAATTACAGAAGACAAAGATAAGTTGAATTTTTTGACTCCGCCCCTTTTTAAACTCCACCCCTTTTTGACTCCACCCACACAAACCCCACACACACAATCCCTGCCCACACAAGCCCCACCCACACAAGCTCCACCCATCCACGCAAGCTCCACACACATAAACCCCACCCCACACAAGCTCCACCCACAAAAACCACATTCATCATATTCACATAATTAGTGATTCGTTAATTAGTTCCCCACACGCAACATATTTATTTAATTAAAAAAAATTGCTCCACACAAGATCCACCCATCCACACAAACCCCGCCCACACAAGCCCCGCCCACACAAACCTCGCCCACAGAAGCCCCGCCCACACAAACCTCGCCCACAGAAGCCCCGCCCACACAAGCCTCGCCCACAGAAGCCCCACCCACACAAACCCCACCCACAGAAGCCCCACCCACACAAACCCCACCCACAGAAGCTCCGCCCACACAAACCCCACCAACAGAAGCCCCACCCACACAAACCCCGCCCACACAAACCCCACCCTGTGCACCCCCCACCTTTGACCCACCACCCCCCTCATTCCACCCACACCCTTCCCCACACACACACGGGGAGGGGAGGGGGTGGGATGAGGGGGGTGATAGGTCATTGGGGGAGCGCACCTACCCCCACCTCCCCACCCCTCCTTTACATCTCCTTTATTCTTTTCTTGTAATTCAAAATCAGATATTTATAAGGAAAGTATTTATAATTAAACAAAATTGAAAATATTGAACATTCAGTTATAAAAATAGATGATGTTTTCCAGCATTCTGCTTCAGATGTCTTGAGTGTCAGGTCAGATTCCGCCAGACGATTAGCTTGTGGGCTTGGTTCAACCAGACAGGTGTTTAAACTGAAAAATAAAAATTAATAATGAGAACACTCAAGGGAGATGTGGACAGAGGGATAGACAGACAGACAGACAGACAGAGAGACAGACAGACAGACAGAGAGACAGACAGACAGAGACAGACAGACAGAGAGACAGACAGACAGACAGACAGACAGACAGACAGACAGACAGACAGACAGATAGACAGACAGAGAGACAAATGGAAAGAGAGACATATAGACAGACAAGATAGACAGACACAAACAGAGAGAGACAGATAGATAGACAGAGACAAACAGATAGATCGACAGATAGACAAACAGACAGAGACAAATAGACAGACAGAGAGAGACAAATAGACAGAGACATATAGACAGAGACAAAGAGAGAGACAGAGACACACACACACACACACACACACACACATGCATGTGTGTGTTTCTCACCTTGAAGTCAGGTCTTTCAAGATTACAGGACATGACTAATTCTTTCATTTCTCTTCTGAAAATTTGAATCTCTTCAAGAAAGTCATTCATTTGTATCCATTCGTAATGTAAATCAGATAATTCGTTCTCCACAGCTGTGATCAACGATGTTTTTATTGGGTACAAGCTGTTAGAAAAAGACATACAACAATTATTGGTCGTACAGTGATTTAATTCTGTTTTAAACAACAAATAATAAATTGGGTTGGGAATCTCACCTCTCATCTTGTGAAAATGATTGATCCATAAGGTTGTCGTAAGAATCTGTCTAATCCATTCTGTGAATGCAACGCACTCGGCACACAAGTTGGTTTAAATAAACCGTGAGTCATGATGTCATGGGAGATTTCCCAACAATGGTTTTTCCAGGGTGTGTACCTGATCGGAAATGACTTCGAAATTTTTGGCTCGGGTGAGACAGCTGTTCTTAAGCAGCCTGATTCATTTTAACACGAAAATGAAAATTCTTTAAATGATTTTGATAAAACATGTTTAAAAGCCCGTTAGTGTTCTGATTTAAAATATAACCACGGGGCCTTGTCTCTCACAGAATACTTCCTCATTTTCACGGCATGGACTGAACATTGAAAACAAAACTTCCCCATTCACTCTTTGAGTGGAATGAAGTGCTTTAATCAGTAAGTCTCAATTTAACATGTGCTCAATGGGGTAGAGATCAGTATCCTCTTTTGACCTAATGGGCCGAGAGTCAGAGTGGGGGGGGGGGGGAATCAGTCTCAATTTAACATGAGCTTGTATGGGAGGGAGGGAATCTGTCTCGATTTAACATTAGTTTGTATGGGAGGGAAGGGAATCAGTCTCAATTTAACATGAACTTGTATGGGAGAGGGAGAAAATCATTCTCCTGTTTTGGGTTTTTTGGGGGTTGATTCAGAGTTTCCCCCCTTTTCCCCATTCATTTGCATGGATGCCTCAGAAGCCCCATTTATCCTCCACTGGCATGAACAAATCCACATATATTTTGGCTCAACATTGTTTGCATAACAATAGAAATGTTAAGATTTCTGTTTTTATGCCTGTCCAAAATTATTCATACCCCATACGAAGTCTCACAATTGAGGCCAATGTTTGTGATAATGCACATGCTTTTGATATTCCTAAGATTCTTTATAATGTTGTGCAATTATTCCAAGATGTGTGCATACAATCTGAATGCATTACAAATGTGGTCTATTGAATGTACAATGAGGAATGTTAGAGAACAACACTCTGCTTTTAGACTATAAATTAAGGGGAGCTGATACAATCATTCTCAGGTCATTGTCAGCATGGCGAAGAAGAAATAAGTCAGTGAGGTTCTTCGGTTGTGCATTGTGAATGCTCACAAGGAGGGGAAAGGTGACAAAGATATTGTGAAGCAGTTCTGAGTGCCAGTTGCCACCATACAAAGCATAATTAGGAAGTACAAGGAGTTCCACACTGTAAAAAAAACATTGAAGGACGTGGTCGGAAGCCAAAGGTGTCGCCTCCTCTGGCAAGAAAAGTATGGCGAGAGGCCAACAACAATCCACGGATCACTATTAAGGCTCTCCTGACCAACCTTGGCGAGTCTGGGACCAAGATATCAAGGCAGACACTCCAGCGAACGTTGCACAAGGGGGGTCTCCATGGACGCCGACCAAGAAAGACTCCACTCCTCCATCCCAGGCACAGAAAGGCTCGGCTCACCTTTGCAAAAGCTCACATGGACAAAGATCCAAGCTTTTCATCCTCAGTTCTGTGGTCGGATGAGACGAAAATGGAGCTTTTCGGGCACAGAGATGTTGCTTTCATTTGGCGAAAGAAAGGTGAAGCATACAACCTGAAGAACACAGTCCTGACCGTCAAGCATGGAGGCAGGAGCATAATGCTTTGGGGATGTTTCTCAGCCAGTGGGCCCGGCAATCTCGTCAAAGTGGATGGCATCATGAAAAGGAGCAGCACATCAAGATCCTTGAGGAAAACATCAAAGAGTCTGCAGAGAAACTTCACCTCGGGGAGCATTGGACGTATTAGCAGGACAATGATCCAAAACACACCGCCAAGTCAGTCAAGAAATGGTTCTGGGATAATGATGTAGACCAGAGGTCTCCAACCTGTGGCCCGTGGGCCACATGCGGCCCCTTAGACGGATTTATGCGGCCCTTGGTGCCATATTAAATTTACATTACAATGCGGCCCGCGATACTGCCAATTTATCAGGGTCAATGATCAAAGCGTTCTGTAATTTTTATTATGATTTTGATTCATATTAGACACGTGTTTTTAACACGATTATTCATTTATCATATTTGTTGGCAAGAAAAATATATTCAGCACAAATTTTTATTTAAATTTCCGCATATTGATTATATTTTTTTTTCCGGAATTTAGCGTCCTTTTTTTGGGTGCGGCCCTCCGCTCCTCACCACTTTGGTTTTGTGGCCCTCCACCCAAAAAGGTTGGAGACCCCTGATGTAGACGTTCTAGAAATGGCCAAACCAAAGTCCGGACCTCAACCCAATCGAGAATCTGTGGAGGGAGCTCAAGACCGGCGTGATGGCAAGGAAGCCTTCCAACCTCAAAGGTCTGGAGATCTTTGCGAAGGAGGAGTGGGCCAAAATCCCTATAGAGACATGCAAAAACTTTGTGAGCAAGTATAAAAACCGTTTGGAGGCTGTCATCACAAACAGGGGCTTTTCCATTGATTATTGAATGTGACTTTGAACTGATCTAAGCAAGGGTATGAATAATTCTGTACATGACATTATCTTGTAAATCTATCAATAAAATACCCCCGAAACAATGTATTTCTTGAAATGTCTCTTGCAGTGATTCTTTCAGCTGTTTGTCACATTCTTATGTAACTTAAGCCAGAAGAAACTCATTCCTCAAATAACACGATTCAAAATACTCCAAATTTGGAAAGGGTATGAATAATTTTGGGCTTAACTGAAATATATATATATATATATATATATATATATATATATATATATATATATATATATATATATATATATATATATATATATATATATATATATATACATACACACACATACACACATATGTATATGGATATCTTCTTTTTCTTTCGGCTGCTCCCATTAGGGGTCGCCACAGCGGATCATCCGTTATGATCCGCATACTGATTTGGCATAGGTTTTACGCCGGATGCCCTTCCTGACGCAACCCTGGTCACCTCTTACAACACAGGGATAAGGATTGGGTTTTGCCATGATTCCTGACTGCCCTAAACCTTCTCATAGCATGGCCCAGTACAGAGCTCCCCTCCTCAAGCGTTCCTCCAACCCAAGCCTCTGAGTAGCCGGATTACAGGCGCATGCCACTACGCCCGTTATATATGTATATGGATATATGTATATATGTATGTATGTGGATATATATATATATATATATGTATGTGTGTATGTGGGTATATATTTATTTATATACAGTATTACCCTGCTTATGCGCCCCCCTCTTATCCGCCACCCTCGCTATCTGCTGTGATTTGCTCAGGAACCGAACATCTGAGCTAAAAGCTTTGTAAATTCATCCGCCACCCTGCTATCTGCAATCCGCCAGGTCTGCCTGACGTACATAGTAATGGAAATCCAAAATTACCCCGCTTATCCGCCCGTGACATTCGCCAGTGATGAGTCATCAGGAAATTTCTCGCTTCCATGGAGAAATGTACTAATGAGCCTGTGGGAGTACACATCCAGTAGAGTATTGTGAAATCTAATTTTGTTTATGCTTTCATGGCATTTGCAGTGCTATCTCCAGTGTGCATTGTGGATCTAACAGTGCTTAATGGATTAGTGATTTCTAAAAAAAGTTTGAAACAGCATGGCTCCTGTAGAGAGGAAAAGGGACCGTCAGTGTTTGACGGTGAAAGAGAAGAGAGAAATCTGTGAGTATTCGAAGAGTTTTCCATCAAAATCTCAACAAGACGTTGCCAATTTCTTCGCAGCGAAATGGGGAAAGCCCGTGAAGACGGGGACGATCGGTGACATGATAAAACAGTCAGACCGATGGCTGAACAAATCGCTGGATGCGTCTATGATGCGTCAAGTCTGTGGCAAACATTCAAATATGGAACAAGCGCTCTTTCTTTGGTTTAGCTCAGCACGTGCTAAAACCATTCCACCAACTGAAGCAATACTGAGGACGAAAGCCATGTTTTTTGGAGGTAAGCTGGAAATTGTCGACTTCCATTACTCGAATGGTTGGATGAATCGCTTCAAAATGCGCTATGGTATATCATGTCGGAAGTTATGCGTGAAAGTGCTAGTGTGTCCCAGGTTTAGTCATTTTTGAAAGTGCTTGTGTGTCCCATGAAACGGGCCTGTTCTACCAAATGCTGCCTGACCGATCTCTCAATACGGGGGAGTATTCGAGGGGAACTAAGAAAGCAAAAGCTCGAATATCGCTAGCTGTTTGCAGCAATGCTGATGGTAATGATAAGTCCTGTTTACTAGTTATCGGGAAAAGTGCTAATCCCAGGTGCTTCAAGGGATTCAAGCATGACTTGTATTGCGATTGCCGCAACAGCAAAAAGTCGTGGATGACCAGCTTAGTGTTCCACGACTGGCTGCGCGTTTTTGATAAGAAAATGCGAATAGCGAACCGCCATGTGCTGATGTTGCTGAATAATGCGCCATCTCATATTCTGCCCGAGAATGAGGAGGGCAAAGTCAGTCTCACCAATATGAAAGTGCATTTCCTGCCGCCTAACACGACGTCGCATCTCCAGCCCATGGATGCCGGTGTCAAAAACAATTTCAAGCAGCATTATCGAAGATATCAACTACAGCACTTGCTGGATGCGATTCACGAAAATCGAGAACCGAAGCTGGAACTGGGCGATGCTATTCGCTTCTCCAAGATGGCTTGGGATGAAGTGAAACCCGAAACCATCAAGAACTGTTTCAAACACACTGGCATCACCCCGGCCAATTGGTTCGATCCTGCGACAACGTCCTCTTTGTCGACCGCCACCAGCACTACGTATCCGAGGAACATTTTCGAACAGATCGCTGAACATTTCACCATAGATAGAGCCGTGCTGATGACACCAGAAGAATTCGATCATGTCGATGATCATCTAGAACCAACCGAGGTTCTTACAGATGATGAAATCGTCGATCTTGTGACTACCATTCATGACGAGGATACCGAGGAACCGGATGCGCCTGAAGAAGTAGCCACAGTTCCGAGCGCATTGGAAGCGAGGCGCGCCTTGGAACAAGTCACGAGGTACATAGAGAGCAACCGTAATACGA